>NW_006238916.1:12330307-12704249 GCF_000375325.1 Capsella rubella | reverse complement strand
GAGAGAGAGAGAGAGAGGCATCATCATTGTTAAAAAGGTAAGAGTTCATTTGATTTTCTCTGTTAAACTAGTACTAGTGTGTTAGAAGACTTATTTTATGTAGTTTGGAAACATTTCAAATGACCATGTTTTAAAAATCCAGCTCGTTTATGTGGGTGTTATTCGTTAAGATTGAGTACTTGGAAATGTTGGTGTCTAGATTTGATAGATCTTTTATATTTGGGTTCAAAAAATGTTTATAAATATTATTTGTTAGGAAATGGTAGAAAGTACGTTAAAAATTGGTTTCGATAACGATTGTTAGTTTTGATTGAGAAGAAAATAATAGTAATTGAACTTTTTTGGTGTTATCTGTCTGAAATCTTTATCTTTGTTTTTGTTTTGTGGGTTTATTTGATGAAGGATGGAGAAACAGATGGAGAAAGGGATTGACTGTGTAGAGAGAGGGCAGTGAAACGACCGAAGCTTTAAACGTGTAGTGTCGATATACGTTGTTCGTCTTCTGCTTAAAATGGGGCGACAGTAAATCTCTATCTATTGCTTTACTAAAGAATCTCTATGTATAGATGAATGTCTAGGGTACTTGTGTGTGTGTGTGTTTTATTTTTAGATGTTTAGATGTATGTGTAGGGTGCTTTGTGTGAGAGAGAGAGAGAGAGATATTACATACTTAGATGTATGTGTAGGGTGCAAACGTAGCGACGAATACTGAAACCCATTCCCCTTCTCCCCTCTCCCTTCTCCCCTCTCCCTTCTCCCCTCTCCTCTCCTCTCCTCCCCCCAACGCAAATGCAAAGAGCAAACATACAGTCTACGTTAGTCGAAACACTTTAACAATATTAATACCACGAAAACAAACAAACTAGTCGAAACACAAACATAGGCCTTGAATGGAAAACAATAAAAAGCAGATAAAAACCAGTTTTCCATTCAACATAAAATACATAAAGTGCAGTTCAGAAAAAAACGGAGATCTAGTTTCTGCTTTTGTTCTGCTGCCCGAAACGCTCTCTCCATTCGAAACCATAATGTACAAACTAAAAACCAGAGCATCAAACACAAAAAATGTACATTCAAACATATAATGGTCTTTTACCTCCACACCGGCTGTCGATTTTACTGTTGAATATCAAACATTGAATTTCAATAATGGTTTTTACCTCAACACCGGCAGTCGATTTTAAGTTTCTGTAAATTTTATTGCTGTATTATTTTGGCGAAATGATGGTAAATTACAAAGCTGAATATCAAAACTAGGTGCAAAAAAAAGAAAAAGAAAAAAAGCTAATTATCGTTTAAAATAACTAAAACATATAATTATATCATTCATATCTTTAGTTTTTATAAATTTACTTGTCACTAAACACTATATCTTTAATTTTTATAAATTTACTTGTATATAATCTAAGAGAATATATATAAAATCGGCCACTGTTGTAAATGCACATAAACTTCGTCAACAACCGAAATAGAACACGATAAAGAATGAGACATGTTATTTGCGTCCTTTAACTTTAGTTTTGTTTCCGTGATCGGTCCGTAGCTTTGTTTCAATGTAACACACACACGCACACACAATTATTACATTGATGTTGTGTAGAAATGGACTTCACATATACTGAACAATAATCTCTTTTTGTTTGACCTTTTTTTTTGGATAAACATATTTCATTCCATGATCTCATATGTCTCCCACTTAATAATCTATATATATACTGTATTTTTAAATATAACTAACTATATAGTTCTTTTTATATACGAGTAAAACTTAAAATTTCAGTTAATGATATGAAATAAAAAAGCACACTTGAACAATGCACACAAAAACAATTTTGCATCTAAGCAGAGATCAAGAAGAAAAAAAAGAGAGATTTTTAATATGGTCTTCAGATTTTTTTTTTTTTAATTATTGTTGATGATGATTGGTAATAAAAACTCCACCTAATTTTCTTTTTTTGCTATAATAATCTTCTAAGAAGGACTCCTCATCTTCAAACTTCTCACAAACCTTCTCTTCATCGATCCTTCCCATCACCACACAACTGTAGTTTCTCCGGAGATCCAGCCGTCGTCTCACCGCCGCCGTATCCACCGTGATTTCTCCTCCGCCAGCGCCGTATGAGACAAGTCTACAACGTTCACGTGTCGACGACGTGGCCGAGTTTAGGGTGAAGCTACGAGGGAGAGCGGTGCTTTGAGCTTCGCAGATTTGAAAACTACCGGCCGGCAATCCAAAAGCACCGGAGGCACCACCACCACCGCGGATGAAACCGGCGGAGCATGACGTCATGCTGCGTATGTAAGCGTCACGTGCCATGATCAAGAAACGAACCGGAGATTTCACCAGCCTAGCTAAGTTGCTCTCTTTCTTCATCTTTTTAGCTTTCATGATGATTTTTAAAAGTGAAACAAAAATGTGATGAAAAGAGAAAACAGAGAGTGAGAGAGATAAGAAGAGGAGGAGATGATGCGAGAAGAGAGGGTGCCGTGTAGTATCGACTTTTAAATTATAAATGCATATTTTTCATTTCTGAAAAACAATAAATTAGAGAGACAATAGAGTACATATAAATGTATCTAGTTGGATGTTTACAGTTTGCTGATACTTATCTTCTTTAAAAACTCTTTTTTTTTTTTTTCTTTTTTACGAAAATTCGATTTAATAAGGCCGGCAGGTTTTTGTTTTCATTTCGTGGACTGTTTAAGCAAGGAAAAATATATTTTTAAAATAAGTACCAAGCTGGGGGTTTACGTTTTATCTATTCAAGCTAAACCTTACTTACAATATCAATAGTTATTAAAATAGCATTTGCCAAGATTAAGTCCATGTGTCCTTAAATTAAACACGTTATCAAAGAGTACAACAAATAATATTATTGAAAGTTGAAAATATTATTATTGTTAGATGGATTGAGATATGACACCAAATTTCTTTCATTAAAAATACTGAAATAGTGAGCGATGATGATGGGAAGTGAAAGATATTGTGTATTGGAAGAAAATAAAAATGGAGTTTAAAAAACAATTACCGATTTGTCAAATAAGTATTGATACAGTCGACTTGATTCCTTTGTTCTTTTTTAAAGCCTAGGTACCGATACCGATTTGTGAAATAAGTAGAGGCTTCAGCTTGATTTGTTTCTTTTTGCCAAACAGATAGTCATATGCTAAAAATTCACATGGATTCAATATGTTGGTGGCAACTTGAAATGAAAGCAATAAATTGATCGATGACATATCTATCTGCACTTTTCTCATTTCTTATTACATAACTTGCCCCACCCCGTAATAAAGTTTTCGAAAGTCAATTTGTGAAACTTGTACGTATTATATTGATATGAAAATATTTATTAAAACTTTTCTTTTTACATCTTTGACAACAAGCAAGAAAAGAAACAAAAAAAAAAAGACTCCCCACTTTTGCATCTCTATCTTTTTGCTGTATGATTCTTGGGCAGTTGGGCTTATAAAAATCATAACATGTATGAAGGCCAGCGTTCAACGTTTTTATGTAGCATTCAGAAGCCTTTTAGCCCAATAGAAACACATTTTAACTAAATCTAAAAGTTTTATTAAAATACATTTACCCGATCTCGTTAATCGAGTTCAGTCTAATTCTAGTCAATGATCGTTTAAGCTATGATATGAACTGGCAAATAAATATTTGCCGGACAAAAATAAATCAGTTTCATCATACTATTAAACAAGGTTTGTATACTACAGTATCTGTTAAAAAATGAGAAACAAATATAGAAATTTACAATTTGTATCACTAACCTAAAATGAGCAGAGAGACACATGTGAATTAATCTACGAGTCCACTGTCTCACGTGACATCTACCTACAATGCTAGAAAGAAAAAAAAATGAAAAATTTACGAGCAAGACAGCGTAATACGACCTTTTCAAGAACTCAATCTCTAAGTTTAATAATCAGAAGGAAGATGCATTTGTCCTAATATGTATGTGTTCTATACTTCTTCTAGTAATCAAAACATTATAGAACAACTTTAACACAGCCTGTCCTTATGGAGTTATGGGTCACTAGGGACCCTATCAAAATGTTATCGTCTAAATTGCTAATTGCTTTTTACATGGCATTCACACAACCAGCCTCAAAATATCACATGATGATGACTCGACTCGACTCGTTTACTACAAAACACGTCACATCGAATTAAAACTCTTGCCGGTCCTCTTTAAGTTTACTAGTTTGACTGAGGATACTCAACAACACCGAAAATCATTATTCATTGCCTATCTATCTATTTGATATCGTATTGAAAATTCGTATTTTTATGTTTATTTTTTTGAAGTAAAATACATTACGTTTCATATTTGGAAATTTTCATAAAACAAATATTATATAAAAGATGAAACCGATTTTATTTGGGATTTTAAACTAGTTGGTTCAGTCATATTTCTATTAACATACACTCCTATTGTTTATATCAGAAACACACAATTCAAACTTATCTTTAAAATTTTGAAAAAATTGTTTGGAATATCAAAAAGTTCCTGCAATTCTGGCATGGTACTCAATACTCATCAACTCCAACCAAAACAACAACACATGGGACTTCTCAGATCTTTCTGCTGACCACTCCCATCAATTTTCGCTTATTAATAAAAATTATCTTCATTAATTTTAGTTAAATCTGTATTAAAATCATGCAAAGAGTACTTCTAAATCTCGATAAGTGGTGGTGGTGACAGAGCAGTCAAAGGACGGAGCCAACCGAGAGACACGATCTAGGCGTTCAGTCAAAGCAAAGACACACATGACACATACACAACAAACAAACACTGTCATGGTCAAATGTCTAGCTGGAGCTTTTGCATGTCATGAGAGAGCCCCACATCCCTTTCTTTACACTTTTTTTGTTTTCTCTCTTTTTCTTTTCGTGCCAATCTAGAAACTAATAATTTTTCTAAAATCAAATTACATGTAGAAAGTATAATTACCCTGATTTGCGGATTTCTCCAGTAATACTAATTTTTTTTTTCATTTCAATATTCTCAACGGAACAAGTATTGCTTTGTTTTCATATTTACATTTTGTTAAAATAGTTAGCTTAATAGCCGCATTGGTAATAATTCAAGTAAAGGTTAATGTGAGTAATTAGGCATTGAAATTATCGTCGCACGTGCCCTATAACCTGTCCTCGTGGGTATTTGGAGTTTAGTGGGTAAACTGTGAGACTCTTCGCAGCTTTTTTTTTACTTACGTGCGAGAATTTCTTTGCTCATCATCTAATATGACCATTTTACCCCACTTTTATCAAATTTAGCGGTAATGGTTTCTTCAACTTATGGGGTAAGCCAAGGACAAAACGGGAATGTAAAACTCGACATTTGAGCTTGCACGTGTGGTGCATGGGTCGAGATGACTCGATAACCGGCGAACGTAGCCTGTGAAGTCTCTCGGTCAACAACATCTGTATTTTTTTATTTTATAATTAATTTTCGGTTCAGCAAAAAAAGTGAAAAAAAGAGAAAATCTTTGGACCAAACCAAAAGAAACGTTTCCTTTTTTAATTTGTCTCTTTGCTTTAATAATTTTCCTTCTCACCGAAACACCACAACCATTCTTCTTCTTCCTCTTCGTCTTCTCAAATTTTATCATCTTAAATTCTTCCTAAATTTACTTCCTTTCTTTTCTTGCCTGCTCATAGATTTTAAGGTTTACTCTCGATCTGTTCTTTACCTTTTCAATTTAAACATTCATTCTAATCTTCTTCTGAAACTCGTGGAACAATCCAGAATTTTGGTTAGCTGGTGGGGGAAGCATTAATCATGTATTTATGATACACTGCTGTCTTATTATTATTATTACGAGAGTTGAATGTTTCCTCTCGACTCATTTTTCTTAAACCAAGGAAGGAGAGAAAGGCTCTGTTTTTGAAAGGGAACCTTTTCTTTGGTTGTAAATTTGTCAAACAATGCCAATGTTTCAACCTTGGAAGAAGAATGGTGGGTTTGATGGGAATGTATTAGATCTACACACGGCGGTTAAAGACGGCGTTCTCGGTGGCGGAGATGGGGAAGCTGTGGTTGTTGTTGCAGACGAGAAGAAGAAATTGGATTTGAAGAAGATGATCTCTGAGCTGGAATTACCTGAAATACCCTCTGTTTTCATCTGTCCTATCTCTCTTGAGCCGATGCGAGATCCAGTCACCTTGTGTACTGGTCAAACCTACGAGCGGTCAAACATTCTCAAATGGTTCAGTTTGGGGCACTGTACTTGCCCAACGACGATGCAGGAGCTTTGGGATGATTTGGTCACTCCTAACAAGACTCTTCATCAGTTGATCTACACTTGGTATTCGCAAAAGTATGTGTTGATGAAGAAACGGTCCGAAGATGTCCAAGGACGAGCTATTGAGATTCTGGGCACACTGAGAAGGGCTAAAGGGAAAGCAAAGGTTCATGCTTTGAGCGAGCTTAAGCAAGTTGTGATGGCTCACGCAATTGCTAAGAAGACTGTTGTTGATGAAGGTGGAATCTTTGTGATCTCTTCTCTTTTAAGTCCTTTTACTTCTCACGCTGTTGGATCCGAGGCTATTGCGATTCTCGTTAATCTCGAGCTTGATTCTGATTCCAAAGCTGGATTGATGCAACCAGCTAGGGTTTCTTTGATGGTTGATATGTTGAATGATGGTTCTATTGAAACCAAAATCAACTGTGCTAGATTGATTGGAATGTTGGTGGAGGAGAAAAGTTTCAGAGCAGAGCTTGTTTCTAGTCACAGTTTGCTTGTAGGATTAATGAGGTTGGTAAGAGATAGGAGACGAAGAAATGGTGTTTCGCCTGCGTTAACGTTGCTCAAGTCGATATCCGTTCATAAACAAGTTAGACACTTGATGGTTAGGATTGGAGCAGTTCCTCAACTGGTTGATGTTTTGCCATGTTTGGATTACGAGAGTTTGGAATCAGCTCTTTTCGTGTTGGATTCCTTGTGTTTGGAAACCGAAGGGAGGATCGCTTTGAAAGATTCAGTTAACACCATCCCGAATACCGTTAGGTTACTGATGAAAGTATCTGAGAAATGCACAAACTACGCCATTTTGATCCTTTGGTCAGTTTGCAAGTTAGCTTCTGAAGAATGTTCGTCTCTTGCTGTTGATGTTGGTTTGGCTGCAAAGCTCCTGCTAGTGATCCAAAGCGGATGTGATCCAGCTTTGAAGCAACGTTCCGCTGAGCTATTGAAGCTATGCAGTCTACACTTTTCAGACACAATGTTTATCTCCAAATGTAAACTCACAAGAACAATCCAATAAAAGACAAATCGAGTTTTCACGCAATACACAAAACGGATCTGCCTCATCTTGTTGATGTATATAGATGAAGATTTCATGCTATTGATCTGGTTCTGGAGAAGCTCTAGGAAGTTGAAACAAATGAATGAGCTTGAATGGTGAATGGAATAATCGCTAGGAAGAAGCAAAATGTATAGATCTTTTTGTTCTATTTGGTTCAATATTCTCAATATAGTTAAATAGATTGAAGAAAGTAATCATTTTTGTGGCCTCTTGTAAACCTATTAGCTTCTCTTGGGTCTTAATTGAAGAAAGTATTAGTCTCTGAATCTTTTTTTCTTGGCATATGAATTTGTACCATAATGTTTCTTAGACAAAAAAGACAGAAAAATGTAAGAAAAGACCAAATAATGATTGAGGAAAGAAATAAAGTGATCCTTGATAGAACAGTAGGATTAGAAATCTGAGATGGGTGGGTGTGGGTCTCAGATTTGTGGAGGGAAACAAAAAAAAAGTCTGTATTTGAACATGCATTGGTCTGATTTTATTAACTATGCAAATGAACAACTGATTAGAAAGGGATGATTTGACAACTGTGTTAACTGTTTGTTTGTCCAATAAGACACGTTTATCTCTGTTCTTATATGTAACTGTCTGGTTTTATTGAATTGGATATGAGCCTCTGAACATATCTCTGTGAACATTGTATTGTATCTCAACGCGTGTGATGTCACTGATGTGAGAGTTCTTGTCTGGATATTAAATCTAAACAGTTACCAATCTTGGACAACAAGACTGTGTATAGTTGACCAAAAATAATTGGCGTTATGGAAGAAGAAGAAGAATTACGTCGAAACTTCTGAGATATCTTATGTTGGGCCTTAATTGAACTATATGGGCTTTTATGTAGTAGATCCAGTAATATTTGACGGTCAAAGAAAATGGCTTTAAATTGGAATTACGCCAAAGCGACGAAATTTGTTTAAGATATTAATAAGATTAAAGTTTTAAATCTAAATTAGAAGATATTAATTAGTAAGATTAGCTGAAGAAGTTAAGATTGATTTGGAGCTCTCTCAGTCATTATCTCTCAAGCTTTTGCTTTGCTTCGAGCTTTGGAAAAGATCACGATCGCAATTTGTGTGGGATAGAGATTTAGATATGGCTTGGCTAGCTAGATCCATTGCGAACTCACTCAAGATCGATGAGGACGACGACGATGATCAAAAGCAACGAGTTGTTGGTGATGAGACCGGTTCGAGTCAAGCGCCATCGTTATCGATATCGGATTCACAGTCTCCTCGAGGCGTTAAGGAAGACATCACCGAACTAACCAAGACCTTGAGAAGCCAGTTTTGGGGAGTAGCTTCGTTCCTCTCCCAACCGTCTTCGTCTCCGGATCTTCAGGAGAGAAATCAGAGTCCAGATCATGCGATTGGAGGTGGAGATGAGGATGAGGATCTGATTGCTGGGATTAGGAACGATTTCGCGGAGATTGGTGGGAGATTCAGGACTGGGATTTCGAAGATATCTGGCAACTTACCTGTATCTGAGTTCACAAAGATGGCTTCGAATTTTTTACAATTGAGCTCAGAAGATTCGGATCCGAAAGATTACGACGTAATCGGAGTTACAGAGGAATTAGTTGCGTTTGCCAAGGATCTTGCGATGCATCCTGAGACTTGGTTGGATTTTCCTTTATCTGATGAGGAAGATGGCTTTTATGGTAAGTTTTTTGTTTCAGATCAAATTGGTTTCTCGATTTCTTCTTACTCAGTCTGAGCTGATCAACTAAGATTAGTGAAGTTTGTTTCAGGTTTCTCAACTGTGTTTTCATCTTTTTTTTTTTTTTTTAAGTTATTTCTTTCTTGGGATGAAATTGATATCAAGTCTGTTTTCAAACTCATTTTGCAGACATTGAAATGGCCGATGCTCAATATGAGCATGCTTTGGCCGTGGAGAGGCTTGCACCGAGCTTGGCTTCTTTGAGAATTGAGCTTTGCCCTGAATATATGAGTGAGAATTGCTTCTGGAGGATTTACTTCCTACTCGTGCATCCTAAACTCAGTAAAGACGATGCTTTGCTTCTCTCTACTCCTCAGGTATATTGGATTCTCAACTCAATTGCTGAAAAATGGCTAACCTATTTTCAAGTTTATACCTTTCAAATTCTATATATAAATTGTGTTCAACGTAATCCTATGGCTGATGCGAGTCATTCTCTTCTGGATAGTATAATGGTAAATTGGTAATCGAATTTGTGTCACAACAGCGCCATCTTTATTATTAAATAGTAGCACGTCAATCAGGTTTGCTAGATTTGCAAGTGGTTTTCTAAGTGGTGCTAATTCAGGTTTCATGGGATAAAGTTCGATAATTTATTGTTCCTGTCACTAATATTTTTTTACCTTTGCATAAAGGTACTCGAATCAAGAGCAATGTTATCCCACCAACTACAGAAAAGTAACAAATTACCTATGGAAGCAGGGAGTTCTGAAGCTAATGCTGTCATTGTGGAACCTTTTGCTGTACCTGAACTTTCACCTGTTGAAATAGTTAGTACAATCGAGTCATCTGACTTTGAAACAGAGAAGCACCCTATCGAAAGCCAGGAGATACAAATCGTTGACAAATCTGTCATTGAAGGCTTTGAAGCATCAACTGCTTCTTCATCTAGAGTTATCAATGTGCAAGTGGATGACGAGGAAGAAGACGATGCAGATGATTGGTTGAACGATGAAGACACTTCATCTGTTAGCGCCATTGAAGGAAGAGCAAGCACAAATCATCCTATTATTGAAGACGAAGAAGATGTATCATTCAGTGATTTAGAGGAAGATGAAGGAGACGTGAAGGTGAGTTACAAGAAAGTTACCAACTCTTGTTCTGATTCTTCAAACAAAAATTTGCCAGATTGGATTCAGCTAAAAGAGAAGAAAGAATCAAAACCACTGGCTTGATGTCCATGAAATGTAATGTGATCGTTAGTGACATCATCCAGTGTTCTTTTTTCTTAATATATAACATTAATTCTTAAGTCTTCCAAATATGTGATCCTACCGAGTTGCGTTGAAATTTGCTGTAAATATTCTATAACCCAATATATGAAGGCCCTTATTAGCAAGTGTTTATATAGAAGCAATGCTTTCGATTGCAAAAAATATGAGTAATATTTCTACGTAACGGTACAAAACTGGCCTCTCTTTGTCTCGTTCTCTCGAGGTGACTCAAAATAACACAATCGTAATAGAACAAGGAAAAGATCCAACATTCGTAAAACTAAAAAGCTTGTGCCAGTTAGACTCTAAATACGAAGTTGTCTTTTTCTTGTGCAACTGTAATTTAAACTCTGTTTTTAGAACCTCTCGAACTTTTTACCGCCGGCTCTGCCGCCACGAGCTCTGCTGCCACCAGCTCTGCTAAACTTATTAACTGGTTCTCTCTTACTCTTGTAAGTTCCTCGATCTATCTTCAGAGAAACTCGAGGAGGATTGGAGAAACCAAAAGAAGCCGCAACCTCCTGCACAAAAATGAGGTTTATATCAGATGGCAAAATATAGAAACAGAATGTATTCCAGATATCAAGGCATTTCGTAATGCTTCAGTTTTGTTACTTTGAGATCGAGGAGGTGAACATCAAAGACATCTTTCATAGAGTGAGAATCATATCCTGAAATGTAACTCTTGTATGCTTCTTTTGCTGACGCTTCCAAAGCATAGTTTTGAGTTATCAAGTTCTCCTGCAATAACATTTTAGATAAATCCCTCAACTCTTGTCTCCTCAGTATAGTAATTTATTTTAGAAAGAGCATAGATGTTCTACCAGAAAATTTTGCGAATTCAGCAATTTCTTTTCTTCATATTCATGTTCCTCAACAGGAATTTTAGCTTCCTGCAAAATATCCTTTAATCAAAAATTCTATAACTTGAATAATATCACAGTTTATTTGATGAAAACAATTACCTTGAGATACTGAATAAACTTTAACTCCTTTTGATTTAGGACAAGCAGAGCCTTCCCTTCTGCTCCTTCTCCACGAGCTGTTCTACCAACTCTATGAATATATTCCTAGATAATAAAAGAGTAACACATTCAAGAAAATGAGCACTAATTCTCACACGCATTTGCCAAAAACTAAGCAACATACCTTAGGGTTATCAGGAGGATCATACTGCACAATCCAGTCCTATACAAAGCCCACAATAATCACAGAGATTTGATTAGAGATAAACCAATTCAGATATTTTTAAATATCAAATTGTGAAGGACGCATACCACATGAGGAATATCAAGACCACGGGCTGCAACATTAGTACACAACAAAATACCCGTTTCCGCCTTTATGAATTGGAAAAATGTTGAGGTTCTTTTGTTCTGGTCTATCCCTCTATGGATTACAAGGCAATCTATTTTGATATATCGAAAGAGTTCCGCATGGAACTTTGCCGATTTGCACGTAGAGAAAAACACCATGATTTTCTTTTTCCCAAGGAACCTCTTCAAGAAGGTTAGTAAGAAAATTAATCGCTTAGCACTAGGCACAACGCAATAACCTTGCTCCAAGCCTTCATTTGTAACCTACAGTTTCCAGTTTCCTCCAAATAAAAAAAGGCTGGTTTTGGTAATAAAGTAAAATGCGAGAAAATATAACAGAAGTTGTGTTAATCGTTACCTCCTCTCGTCCTTCATCCACATCGATATAAACAGGTGACTTAAGTGACACCCTTGCAAGATCCTCAACCTGATGGTTTAATCGAATTCCACTAAGTTTATAAAACTGACACTAATAAGAAAGAAGTGACAAACCATATTGATTGGTTAACAAACCTTGGCAGTCTGTGTGGCGGAAAACAGGGAAGTCTGTCTTTTCTGAAGCAATACAAAAGACACATTACCATTAGCGACAACACGTTGACATGAAAAGAAAATTTTTACCTCTCAATGATTCATGTTAAACTTAAAACATTGTCTCGGTATGGGAATTATTATCGGTTTACTTTCACTAGGCAAGCCGCGAGAATACCTTTGGTAAAAGCTCAATAATTTTCTTCATGTCTTCTTCAAAGTTCTGTTCCAATATCCTATCAGCCTCATCCATTACAAGAAGCTGCAATTTAACAGAGAATAAGAAGTGCATTAAAGCAAAACCAATGACAAGACCAGAAGTACCGAAAATTGAAGTTAGAATTTTGTGTTCACCTTCAAATTCGAGAATACAAAACCATTTGTATTCTCAAGGTGGTCGAGAAGTCTTCCAGGGGTTGCAACTAATAAATTAACACCTTTCACAAGAATTTCAACTTCCTTCTTTCTGTTCTCACCGCCAATAAGCTTTCCTACAGTCTGTGAATGATACTTAAGAAGCTCTTTCGCCACTCCATAAGACTGAAATATTAAATAATGAATAAGTATCAACTATAATGCACAACAAACGAATGCTAAAACTGATGCAGATAAATTGGCAAAAAGCTGGGAAACCTGAATGGCAAGCTCTCTTGTTGGGCAGATAACAATAACACCAGTACCATTGCGAGGAAGGAACTTGACATTGTAAAGAAGCTCTACAGCCGGAATAAGAAAAGCTAAGGTTTTACCAGAACCAGTCCTGGCGGCTCCAAGCACATCTTTTCCCTCCATCAATATCGGAATTGATTTTGCTTGTATCTGCAAAGCGTGGATATCCAAATTTGAATCTTGCTCTACAATTTAATTTTTAAAAAAAGGAAAAGGCATATTCAATTCCAAATTGATGATACCTGAGTCAAGCGTTGGTAACCCATCTCCTTGATAGTTTTCAAAGTCTTGTCAGATAATTCCAATGACTCAAACGTTTGATTAGTCATTATCCCATTCCCACTAGTTTCCCCCGCTTTGTCTCCGTCCTTCTCTTCGCCATTGTCTTCTTCTCCAAACTCCACTTTCACATCCTTCTTCTTTTTCTTCTTCTTCTTCTTCGGCTCCTCATCGCTAACAGCTGTTACCGCTTCGTCATCAGTATCTCCACGCTCCTTTAGCTTCTTCTTCTTCTTCTTCTTCTTCTTCGTCGATTCTTCTTCGATTGACGCTTCGTTCTCTTCCCCAGTTTCTCGTTTCTTCGCTTCGTCTCTCACTCTTTTCTTACTCTCCTTCTTCATTTTCTTAATCTCTTCACTTTCTGATGAATGCTGTTCCAATCCCAAATCCGCCATGTTTGCTTATTCGCCGCCGAATCCAAAGCTCTTATCGAATATTTTAAATCCAAATTCGTCTGCTGATTGTATAAATTGCGCCTCCCGCTCAAAAAATTAGGGTTTACTACGTTTCTTATTAAAAAAAAAAAATCGAAATCGAGAGTGTTCTGTTGTGGTACCGTCACATTAGGGTTTATAAAGGTCTCTGTTTTTTTTTGAAAAAGTAATTTCCCTTAATGCCCTTCTGTTGACTTGTTAATTACTGTAATGTAATTATTTTTTATCTAAACCAAACCAGATGTGCCTCGTTGAATATCTAGGCACAAAAGAGTGTCACAGTTTTGGTCGATTAAATTCTATCACCTTAAAACCAATTATGCGAATTCAATCTGCAAAGATTCCTCTAAATTCAAGCTATATTTACAAGGACAAATTAATGAAGAGAGGCCAAAATTAAATATTTCACAACGATCTAATCGACGTTGATAATCTCTCTAATTTAGACCAAAACATTCTCCCAATCGAGGACTTAGCTTTGTCTTGCTGCTCCACACTAGCACTCGTTGAACCACCCATCCTCATCGACATCATCCCAACCGCTTTAACAGCTGACACAACCGCGCCACCCAATTCTCGTACAACCGCTTCCACAGCGTTCGGATCCGTCTCACCACCATTCACATCCGTTACATAAAACGAACCAACCGCGATATCACCTTGCGTACTCATTTCAGCCCTCGTTATCGACAACCCGTTTTCTCTCACAACCCTAGTCACATCCGACAACAAACCCATCTTGTTCTGTGTCCGAATCTCAAGTTTCAAACCTCGTGAAGCGCGTCTCGATATGGCAGCGACCAAACAATGTCTTAGTCTCTCTCTTTGCACTTCCGTTTCCAACGTGCACCCATTCTTCTTCCTTATGAAATATTCTTGCTCCGCCGTGGACCCTTTAGCTCCGGCGACTGCGTGAAACACTACGAATTGTAACTCTTTTAAAGCACACACCGTGTCGAATAGTAGCTTTGGCCTGTCTCTGCACTTGACGTTCACCATTGAATAACCATTGCATGCCTCGATCGCTACGTGTATCCTCTCACATCTTCCTCTCCACAAGGCATCGCACCTGTCATAATAAAGTTTAAATCAAATGTTACCTTAATTTGGTGATTAGAACCACTTTTTGTGTAAACGCAAACGCACCTGTCACCGCTAAAGCAATCGCAGTCGAAGCAGCTCTCGTAGTCCCCTTCGGCGTACATCAGCTCGTGAAGTCGTCGCTCAGTGTGAGCCCAGCCGACCGGCGCTCCTTTAGCCTCGACGATCCTCACCACGACGCGAGACTCATCGCCGACCCTATGATGGGCCTCCATGACAGTATCCAGATGATCCTTTACTTGGGCCTTTCTCATCGGGTCAATAATGGGCCCACCGTTAAACCCATCTTCTAGATAAATCACCATCGCCGCTCGCTCGTGGTGGGTCCACGCAACAGCGGCTGTCACGTGACATCCAATGTCCGAAAGTACGGCGGAGATTTCGGACAGTAGACCTGGTCGGTTTGTCCCGGTTATCTCAAACGCCGTGTGCTCTGTAGACACGTGGCGCTGTTGCACCTCCCGTTTTAGATTACTCTGCATCTCCTTCGTTATACCTCCCGTTCTACTAGAACATATAGCCTGAATTAAATATAAACCATTACAAAGACACTTATAAATTGATTGTATTAAAACAAGTCCTGTACACTTAATTAATGTTAGTTAAGTTAGTCAAACATTAAATCAAATCAAGTAAGATTTTTTACACGAAAATGATTAGGTGATTATTTAAGTAATGATTTCTTTTCTTTACCTGTTGAATGTAGAGAATAAGGCTTCGGTCTGTGAGCTTATTCCCGAGTTGGTCCGTCACGTGAAACACTAACAAAGAGAAATTTCAGATGTGGTCCACCAATGATGACATGTGAATTGATGATGATGAGTTGATGACGACTTACCATCCATGAACCATTCACCATCGGATGAGATGTAAGTTTTTGAGATAACAAGATCAAGATCAGCCAAAACTTGAACCATGTCCAGTAATATCCCGTACTTGTTCGCGCTATCTACCTACATATATCAACCACATGATTAATTAAGGCTAATTAGTCAAATTATCTATGAGCTTAAAACCAGTAGTAAGCATGACAAAAGCAAAAAAAAAGCAAAGGCTTTTTAGTATAAAATAATACCTTAACAAGTGTGCACTCTGGGTCTGAGTCGTTGTCTACACAAACCCTAATTATCACACAAAACCATCAATATTAAAATTAAAACAACTAACTAATCAAAATTAAATAACGAGAAGTAGAAGATTAATAACAAAGTATGAATTACCTGGGAGGGTTGATTCTCTCGACTAGTGATTCGATCTCGGAATCAACCCGAGGCTGGTAAGCTATTTCCATCATCTTAACTTAGTTAGCTCTTAAAAATCCGACCTATATTAATTATACACACACAAACAAGTTTTATTTAGTCGAGGGAGAAGAAGCGGAGCAATGTATCAAAAACTTTGTTTGTTATCCCACGATGTAAACGAGGTTAAAATATATAATTACAGAGTAATCAAACTTTTTTTAATGTAAATAAGAAGGTCAGCCGATTCTTTCGGTTCAGAATCAAATCTAAACCATATCTTAAAATTATAATTTTAGAAAAAGAAAGAAAACAAAAAAACGTAAGAAACATAAATTAGAGACAAACTGCTTCAAATATACAGGTGCAAATATATATCCTTACTCGAAATTTCTTTGAGTACTCAGTCTTTTTTTGGTTAGATTAAGATTAACCTCAACTTGGAAGAATAGTTGTTCACATAAAATCGACTCGCATTGGAAAAAAAATAATTCGATTTAGGAAACAGAGCTAATTGATAGCAGAAGACGAAACCCAAAAATTGTAAATTCAGGAAAGAAAACAAAAGAAAAAAAAATATAAGAAATATTCAATCTGAATCTGAATGAGAATCAGAATCCGTCTTGAAAAAACCAGAGAAAGAGTTTGTAATTTATTTCTCAAGAATCTCAAGACGAAGGAGGAAGAATAAGAAAACGAAGAGAGATAGATATAGATACCTGAGCTGAGATTCTTATTCAATAGAGAGACTAATGTGTGTAAGAAGACGAAGGAGAAGAAGAATCCTAAAAATGGAGAGATTCTCTGGAAGAAAATATTGCAAAAATTATATTTTCTGCTACGAAAGAGGAGAGAACTAGTTTAAGTTGGTGGACGAGAAAAAAAGAGAAGCCGAAACTGTAGCCAAATCGTATCTATCTATCTCATGTACTTATCATATCTATCTATGATGTTTTTCTTAATATACGAGAGAGCAAAAACTCAAAAAATAAGCACACTTATTATATACACACACAGAGATACATGAGACATTATTATTTTAGTCAAATGCATCTCATCTATTTTTTATTATTTGTTTTGACAAATGCATCCCATCTTTTGCTATTTTGGAAACTTTTAAAATTTCTGACACAGTTACCTTATAAGTGTTAAATGTTATGAGACTTTATGGTCAAATATTAATATGATTAATGAAAATCAAGACAAAGTAATTTAAAAAAAACGAAGATATTTTCCTATAAGTGATTTTTTAATGGAACCACAATACCAAAAATTCATTACAAAATAAAATAAAAAATAATGATAAAGAAAAGGGAACATGTAAATGTTGAAAGATGATGAGGTGTATTAGCAAGCCAACACAAGATTTGCCACATGTAACATTGTAAAGCTACGTGGCAAGATGGGTGGACTCTGAGAGGCGCGACTGCTCCGCCTCTTCCGTATCCTAAGAATCGAGCTGTCCACGTGTCACTCTTTCATTCCAGGTGAATTTCTATTATTTCGTCTACAAAACTAACAATTAGAAAATTGTTTTTACACTCATTTATTGAAATTTAGCAGGACACAATAAAATAAAATAAAATCTGTAAACAACATACATCTATACTATAAATGCAAAAATGTTTTAATGTGTGGGTTACAGAAAACGTGGCCCGACCACACACACAAATAGAGGCCAGTCCAGTTGTAATTTACCTTTCTAGTGGTTTGTACTTTGTACAACTTATGTCGACCTGTCAGAAACAAAAGTTAATTATAAAACCAGTTAACTAGTATATTAGACTAACGTGATTACTAAATTTTAATCAAAACTATAAAGCAATGACTGTATCAAACAATGTTTAGTTTTTCGTAAATCTATGATACTACGACATGTGTTCTGTTAACGTGTGCCAAGTTTAAAATGGTGTTTTACATCACTTTTTTAAGATTCTACTTTTGAAATTCACTCAAAAGAATGTAAAACTTGTTTTAAATTTTCGTAATATTACACTTGTTAATATACCTTGAGAAGGTATTAGGAAGTGAGAATGGTAAAAGGACTAAGGACTAACGAAGGAGGAAGCTTCTTTAGGGTTTATTATTCTCCTTGAGTTTGGAAAACGTGAAATACAAGCAACTTACTACATTGTTACATTTTGTTTGTATGCATTGTCTCTCCTACAATAAATCAACATTGTGCTTCCTTGCATAAACATTAATATCCGAGCTCTTCTTAGACATGGTCTGTGATTTACATAAACATCCCAAAATCACTAGGGAGATGATGAAGAATCAGAGCTCTTTTCAATGGCTTCTTTTGCAGCAACAGCTTCTTCACCTTCAAGCTTCTCCTTCCAGTATTGATCAAGCGGAGGCCCAAATATTGCTTTCCCTGAAACCACACCAATCCTGCAAACCAAAAACAAATACCTCTCTATTCAGATTACTTCACATTAGTAAATTAGTAATTAATAGCTCTTAAAAAAGATCAGTTTAACAAATGTCAGGAGATCTAACAATTCTAAGATTTTGATTAATCTCGGTTAAGACAATTTCACACAAATCCTTATCTGATTTGCTAAATTAAAGTCCGATCCTCAAACAAGAAGTTTCTTGAATCCTGAAAAAAATGCTCAGAACGATTCTAAAACCTAAAAATGAAGTCGAAAATTGAGTAATCTACAACTTCTATTATATATTATCATCTACGACCAGATCTTCAAGATTTAGATTATCGACTAATTAAAGATAAAACGACTACTTACACAACTGCTCCGACCACCATTGGGAGAGACAGGAACCTGTTCCTCCGAAACATTGTACCAGAAACGATAAGGTTCGCCGCCGCTCAAGCTGATCTTCCCGGTCGCCGCCGTTCGCGACGAAACTTTTATAAGTAAGGGTTTTCAGAATAGAGATTATGACATGCCAACTATTACATGGGCTTGGCCCAACATTTTAGCCCATAAAAAAGCCTTCGTATATTTTTGTCAACGCCATACACACGAGGAAAAAATAATAGAAGGGACCAAAATAATTGTCAAGCCGACCGAGTCACCGACTCAATCTTCTTCTTTCTCACCGTCTTCCTCTTTTTTCACTTTTGTCTCCATTTTATAATAAAACTTGTGATCTGATTTTGACCACTTTCCAAAACGTTATACATGGCTTTATAATATTTTCTACTATTTTATAGTCTAAAATGATATATTCAGTATCACTTATCAAAATATTAAAAAATAACTTCAGTGACGTCTTCAACTTCAACATATGTTTCGAGAAACCAAATTCATTTTTTAAGTTTTTATTTCATATGGTAAATAAAATGTGTCTATGTCATTGACCTGGAGAGTTATTGAGAAAATTTGTACTCCACACATAATCCCAAAGCATATGTATGTCTCTGTTTTACATTTATAGATGGTGGTGTGTCGTTCTTTGATAGGTGGTATGCGTTTATTATCTTTAATGCGTGCGTGAGGTATCAGAAACTGGTGCTATCAAATGAGGGATTTAATTTCCACAAAACAAAATAGTCAGCTTCTTTCATTTAAGACTGAAAACAAAATCCGAATTAAGATTACATGAGATGAGACGAATTAGCTTGTGTGGTCTGTCTGCAAGAAGACTATTAACTAAATATCATATCTTTTGTTATGATTTATGAACGAAAACTTAGTTCAGTAACTGATTTATTTTATAACGCATATATAATAACTTCCGATTAAGCGACCAAAATACAATCAAGTACTATAAAATGTGAGAAGTAGTTTTGGTTCATAATCAAGAAAGTACAAAGTGCAGCAATAGTAATGAGCTAAATATATATATATATATATGGATATATACTAAAACGTCATACATAAGGGGGATGATCATTAATCCAACAATATTTAAAAAGGTAAGTAATCATTTAAGGACTGTGGTTTTGAGTGTAGATGTAATCAGTATGAGCAACTAAAGTTCTTCGTATCAAGACGCACTCTTCTTCTCCGACACCTTCACAGTTTTCATCTCCTTGTTCTAGCTTCTGCTCATAACAGTAAAAATATACGCACGTACGTAACCGGAAATGTTAGTCTCGACAAAGAAATATATTGAGCTGAAAGATCTGAATCACTTACTAGTCCTCAAAACTCTTAGAAAAAAGCTAGATACTTGGATATTCTTTTCTTGAGTAGTTCATATATATATATATACGCAAAATGATATATCATGTATAATTAACAGTTTAACACACACATATAAGAAAAGACCATGAGAATGAGGTTAGACCTTGATGGAGATTTCTTCCGGATAAACGGAGGTTGGAGTGGGCCGGGCTGATGTGTATGTAAGTGTGGAGCAGATAAGAAGAGCGATGATGAAGAAGAAGATAGTATTGAACTTAGCCATTCCTTTTTCTTTTTTATATATGACCAAGGTATTATACAATTTCTTGTTATATGAAAGGTAATAACAAGTTTATAGAGAGAGGTATTGAAAATGAAGATGAAGAGGAAGATATATGAGACTTACGTTAGGGAGTAATTGAGGCGTATTTATAGAGAATAAAATGAGATGAGATAACAGTTCTGCAGAAACGTGAGCCATATAATATTTCTTGAGTTTGAGCAAGTGAACGTCATGAAACCATTACCATACCGAACACGCACATGTATATTTTCATTATTATTGTGTGTAAGATAATATATAAAGTCGACAAGAAATAAACAATCAATGAGTGTTCTTGGTTGGTTAATCAATCTGTTTTGGTGAAAATTGATCAATATATGGGATCGGAGTCAACTATATATATTTGAACCTTTTTTTTTTTACTTACATTTTTATATCTTGTTCATATAATGAATATTTATCCTAAGAAACGAAGTTGGTGACGGATGTGCGTGTATACTGAGAATCACCCAATTACCCACACACGTGAAGTTAACTGCAGAAAGTTCGATTTTTATAGTATTTATATTCTTGTGACACTTAAAAAAAAAAAAAAATCTCTGGTTTACGTGAATATATATAGTGGGGATTCTATTCTGTGTCTTTTTATACTGTTCACTGATATTCGTTGTGTTTAATTTATGGTTTAATGTATGATATATGAAGTGTGAACCTAAGCTTGATATATGCGGCTTCTGCCCATTATGATTTATAATCAAAAGGAGATAGAGATATATAATACTGTTTGTGTTTGACGTTTTCATCCATATCTATATTTGCGGACACATTGGAATAAATTTTTGATATGTAGTACGAATGATCATCAGAGATATAATTTTCATAAAATCATGTCACTTTTGTAAAGAAGTGATTGATATAATAATCAACAAAGGTCCATCGTAACGAAAATAACACTTCCCGCATGCATGCGATATATAAAAAGTCTGGTCAATAAAAGAGGGAAATTAAAAGGGTTCCGCAAGCAAGATTCATTTCAAACATGGGGGAGATCGATTCTTTAAGTTCTATCCACACACGCACGGCACATCATATGGTTATTAGCCTTTTTCAGTGTTGCTTTCAATCTGACTTTCGTTTTTGTAATGTTTCTTCTAAATCAATATCAAGATTGGTTATCAGTGGAGACTATATAGGCCTTCATCAAACTTTGGGTCTATCTTCTCTGCTCTATTATATGATTTAGGTTTTGGCCCATTTCAGAATAGCTTGCCTTTTTTTCTTCCTCTCTTTCAAATTCTTGTTATATGATATATATATATATAGTTTTCCTGTTAGTAGTTAGTAATTAACTTTAAAATTTGTAAGTTTATGACGATTTTATAAAATAATAATTAAAGAATATCAAGTCCGGTTTACTTGATAATAGTGAAAGATATATGATTGTACATATTGCAAAGGTTATGTGCACATGAATATGCCTACAAAGTAGAAAGTTTTATGTTATTATGAATCTATAAAGTAGGAACAAACCACATGGACGTCAATTTCTAAAAGTATATTGAATTATCCTATGAGGGCAAAAAAAAGAAAGAAAGCCAGCGAGATATATAGTAAAACATGCTTATCAATTCAATTTTCAATATGGTTTCCGACGTTACTTAGATAGTGCTTTGAAAAGAAAATGAAAGTAAACTGATTAGGACTAACGGAGAGTTAACTCTAAAATTATTATTTCGTATTGAAACCATATCTATAAATACAGGCACATGATGCATATTATATACCCGGTATATATCATTTTAAATTCGAGATTTGTTATCGGCACATTTGTCAAACACTCTAGAAATATCTTAAAAAAAAATGTAATTTCCACTATGACAAGAAGCTGTTATCTAAACGAAAACAAAATTGTTTTATCCACTCTTTTTTAAAAAAACATCCATCACTACAGCACTAGTGTTACTCTGCTGAGTTAACAGTACACGATACAGAGTTTTTTTTTGTTTGTCAACACACGATACAGAGTTAAATGTTAAATAAAATCACATAACTAAATACTAGAAGTTGTTACAAGGTTCTGGTTTGGTCTGCGACTTACTTTTCTTCACAAAGTATATTTGGAACCGAATATTCGGAATAAAGTTAAATGCGTCAATGAACTTAGCCAGAATGATAAAGACCGGCTCGGCTTAGCTCTAATCCCATACTGACACATGTTCATTCTCTGTAGCAGTTTCGCTCCCTTTTCTTTCATTTTTATTTTATGGAACCTAATGTAAAAAGTAAAAACACTGAAAAAATAAACAACTTTATGCAAAACACTGAAAACAAGGACTCTTACTATACAATGACGAAACTAACCTCATGTCATGTTTTTTGCCCCATTACTTCGTCTGTCCCATATATAAATACGGACCTCCTACAATGCAATTCTTCCCTTTTCCCCTTCTCCCCTCTTTCACTTCTACAATTTTGATATCGTTTCAATAATTTTTCCTCTCGGTTTAAACTTTTGAGAACCATTATTATGTCTATCATGTCTGAACCGGTTCTTTCCAATCATGTACCGGCTTTGGAAACTGGATTCACCCCATGGGACGACGCATCGGATCTATTCTCCATTTTTAATTCACCGGTTCGTCCCATGGAAGTCAATCCTGGTTTAGATAAAATAAACCCAACTCAAATCCAGAACCAACGTTATTCCAGTCCGGGTTTTAAAGACAAACCCTTGAAACACACTGGTTCGAGCGGTGTCTCTTCGGATAAAGACGATCGGCGAAAGAAACGAAAGCTATCGAACCGAAAATCAGCTCAACGGTCGAGGATCAAGAAACAAAAACACCTAGAAGACGTGAGAAGCAAACTTAACCAGCTCAAATTCGAGAACCGAGAATTGAAAAACCGGCTCCGGTACGTTTTGTACCATTGTGAACGTGCGAAGATGGAAAGCGATGGTCTACGGTTAGAACACCGTGCTCTCCACGAGAAGCTCTTGAGCTTACGACAAGCTTTGGTCATGCGTCAAATCCAACAGAACTCAACGTGTGCTACGTGGTCGTCTGTTAATACTACTGTTGTTACAGTCCAACGAAATCCTTCTATGATGAGAGATCACGTAATTTAATATTTACAAACCACAGCTAATATATATGCGTCGTTTTAGAACTAAATAAACGAAATTAATATGTATGAGATACTAGTTACGTACTAGTAGAAGTCTTCTCTATTTCTTTTGTAAATAAATGTCGAGCAATAATAAAATATTAGCAAATCTTCATACGGTCGTATAGTTTATGAATGAGAGATCATGATATTCTGTTTATACAATTTGTTTTCTCTTCTTATTAATTTTCATTTTCTTCTATAAATAGGATGTAAATATCCATAGAAAATAACCACTTAATTCTCGATCAGTTTTATAAATCAGAAGTAAATGGCATTGTAATGTGGAATTATGGAAGTGGTTCGAGTTAAAAGAACGTGTTACTATCCGGATCGAGTAATTATGGAATTCGTTTAGACAAATACGTGATCATCGTTTGTCAATTTGGATCGTTTTAAGTTTTAACACGTCCAAAACAATGCACGCATAATATTTTCGTTCTAATTTTCACTAAACAGATTGATTTTGAATGATTACTTAGGATTTATAATTTTTATTGCAATATCAAATTTATTCGAGTCTTTGAGACAGCGTCGCATCCATATCCTGTAGCTTTATTAAAGTTTTGAGTGCATATGTTTCATTTTTACTAGCCGTAGCAATTTACATGCTTTATTAATGTGCAATATTGCATGAGAATTTTAACATGTGGATTAATTTTTGTAAAAATATATATATTTATTACAAAGGTAGGGGATCAAAGATAGCGATGGTTTGATGACTTCACATCGGCCTACCGCCTACTAGCTAGTCACGCATTCATGTCTTGATTGATTAGGTGCATTTAGACATTAGCTAACTTCTCCTCCTTTTATATACTTCAGCCATACATGTTAACAAGTATGCATACTTAGTATACTTAGTAAACAAATTGTTTTTATTTCGTTAAATGTTTGAAAGCTCAAAACTGTTTGCTTTAATTTATCATATGCATCGCAGTTCAATTTCATTCTGCCGCAAAACGTTGATAAAAGGTGGTAATAGTAGACTCCATATATAACAAAAACATTTGTCGTAATTACTCGTAAATAACTGTTACAAGCAAATATTAGATGAAACTGAAAAATAGTGGATAGAGCATATGGTTGATAATCTGACATGCTGAAAAGAGAGTGAGAGAGTAATTTGTAGCCATACAGCATCACTTCAACGTGGTCTAGTCTTAGTATTTGATTATTGAGTGGATTAATAGCTTTAAGCTTATGAGGTTGATTACATATAAGTATAACAATAAGAATTACTTTAAATAGATCGTCAAGTCAAGACAAGTGTTTGATATTATAATTATAAGTTGTGAGAAAGTCCAAAAGGTTATATAAAGATGTCTTAAATTCGTTAAAAAAGAAAAGCAAAAGATTACTACTACTTTCTACAAGAAATCTATATATCCCTCTTTTTCTTTTCTTTTGATTTTCATATACTTTTGCTTTTCTCGCAAAAATGTTTTATTACATTAACTTCAAAGTTGGATAAATTATTACGTAACTTTGTAACTGATGAATACGTAGTCGTGTTAAGTCAAATAAATTTGGTTATTTTAGCTTATACTAACCAAAAAAAGCAAAAAAAAGAAAAGAGACCTCTTATAGTATTTAAGCAAATTTAACCAATATTAGCAATATTTAAGCAAATTTGAAAGATTACAAAAGCAAAATTGATTGTATATTGACAAATTATTAAGAAACAATAAAGTTATTTGTTCCTGTGCAGAAAGCCATACACCCATCTTTGAATGTTTCTATGCTACTTTTGCGTACAACATCGTCAATTAAAAGTGTCTCTTTATTCTAGTGCTTTGAAGAAGAATCAGGAAAAAGACGAGAGAAGAATGCACCTTCCATATTTTTTTCGTTAAACAACTCAAAGACTAATAAAGGCCCCAAACATTCAGGCCTATTTAAGAATCTGTTCAACTATTTATAAGCCCATAAAGAGCCCAATGAAACCCTAGCTCTAAACGACTAGAATTTGTCGCTCGGGTCGGGGTAATATATAAAGCCACTAAACACTCATCCCCTGCAACACATTGCTCTGCGCCTCCTTATATATTTTCCTGCTTTAGTTATTGATTTTCTCTATAATATTGCGTTTGGTTTTTTTCTTTCTATTTGATTTACCAAATTTTTGATCGGAGATAAGAAGAGAGCGGTGATTATAAACAACAAGATTAAAAATCCTGATCTGCTCAGTTTCTGGGCATGATAGACTCATTATACACCCATAGAATATGAGCTCTCTTCTCATAATTTTTTTTTTTTTTGTGTGTGTTTCCAAGTCTTTTACGAAAATTTCCTTAAAATACTATATTTCCAAGTCTTTTTGTGTGATTTTTTCAGTTTAGCTACTCGTTTTTAGTTTGTTATGTTTGGCATTCTTAATAAATACTATTGATTAGCTAAAGGATTATTGTAAAAAATAGTGTATATTAAGTGTTCTTAAAAAATTACTTTGTTTTGAAAGTTGTGGGGATAAAAAATCATTTATGGACTTGATTGTGAAAATAAGACAATTTCTCGTGGTTTTTGGGACTATGATGAATCATATAACTCAAGGAATATATTGCAATGGACTGGAAAAGATAAAAATCGAATTGTTTATTATTACAAGCCTCCCCAACTGATACTTTTGCAACGAGAAAAAGAAAGGCTCTCTGCGTCGTCGCCTATAATCCCTGGCTCCTTTCAGATTTAAATTATGTTGGCACTCTAAACTCACTATTATTAAACACGGCTGCAGATGGCACCTTTAGTTTGGACCATGCTATTATTGCATAACCTAAATGACTTAACACTATTAATCTCTGAAGTCTTCTGTTTTATTGGACAAAATCAAGTTTTCCTGATTTGGTAATATGTTATTGTGGATCAATTCTAGAGAGACAAGCCCATTAAAGTACGAACATATATCAAATATAAACCCAAAAAGGCCTTATAAAAAACCCTAATTCTAAAATTCACCGTGTGACATATATAACTAGCCGATACTTTCATTCGTTTTCTTCTCTATTCTCTCGAGTCGATCTACATCAAAAACGAAGTAACCACTACTTTCTTCTTTTCTCGTTTATGTGAATTTTAGTTTCGTTTAATCTACCACATTTTCTTTACTTCTCTGTTTAGAAAACCATCTCCTGGTTTCAGAGTTTTTTTTTTTTTTGAGGCGGTGATGACAACAAAACATTTCTCGATGCTGAAACTTACTCGAGAGACCAAAAATAACTCTTGTAATGTTTCATGATGCTTATTTTTTGTGCGTGTCTGAGCCTCAGAAAAATCTTCGTGACTTTTGTTTTTTTTGGTTTCTTCATTGATGCCTTGGTTATTGGTAGATCCCAATTTATGCTTAGTTTTTGTTTGTGAGTATTTCAATGACTAATTAGAGTTTCGTTTCGTTTTGTTCAGAGTGGTTCACAATCAATGGAAGAATCAGATCAGTTATGTATAGCTGCTAAATCCGGCGACTTGGAAAAGGTCCAATCTTTGATAAACTCCGGTGCCGACGTTACACATTTTGACAAGGACGGTCTAACTCCGTTAATGCACGCCGCTAAAATCGGAAACGCAGAGATTGTGACGGCATTACTGGAATCCGGAGCTCCGTGGAACGCATTGTCCCCATCGAGTCTCTCAGCAGGAGATTTCGCCATGGAAGCAGGACACCAAGAAACCTTCGATCTTCTTCTCAAAACCGGAATCCAATCAGAGCTGATCTTGGGAACAATAGCAAGAAACCAAACCAAGAACGAGTACTCTAATCAAGATTATCTTCAAGACCGAGTTAGTTTCAGTGAAGACAAGATAATGGATGGTGAAAGCAAAGGTGTGATGATGGCTTGGGAAAAACCACTTATGGAAGCTCACGCTAAAGCAATCTGTACCAATGGTGGTCACATTCTGAACGTTGGATTCGGTATGGGGCTAGTCGATACAGCGATCCAACAGTATAGTCCGAGTAAACACACGATCATCGAAGCTCATCCTGAAGTCTATAAGCGTATGATTGAATCTGGTTGGGGAGAGAAAGAGAATGTGAAGATTGTTTTTGGAAGATGGCAAGATGTTCTTGATAAGCTTGATGATCGTTTTGATGGGATCTTCTTTGATACTTACGGAGAGTATTATGAAGATTTGAGAGAGTTTCATCAGAATCTTCCCAAGTTGTTGAAGCCCGAGGGGGTTTATTCGTATTTCAATGGGTTTTGTGGGAGCAATGCGTTTTTTCATGTTGTGTATTGCAATTTGGTGACTTTGGAGATTGAGAATTTAGGGTTTAGCACTCAGTTGATTCCGTTGCCGGTTAAGGATTGCCTTGGGGATGAAGTTTGGGAAGGTGTCAAGCAAAAGTATTGGCAGCTTGATACTTATTATCTCCCTGTTTGTCAGTTTAGCGACTGAACAAGTTTTGTGAAATTCAGCAATCTTGTGATATTGTTATCTTTTTTACTCTCTCAAGCTAGATTTTTCTGTTAAAATTACTGATAATTTTGTGAGTTTATTAAATCGAACACCATTGATAGCTGGATAATACAGAACACCATTGATCCATAACTCAGACATTCAATTACGGCAATTTAAAGGGACAATGAGAAAATGGAAAACAGCAATTTTGCTATTTTGTTTGAATGGATTTGGATTTAGATTTGAATTGGGCTTTCAAAATCAAGATGGGCTCATAATTTAAAACAACTTCGGAATTTTTTCTCGGTCATTTCTTCGCCAAGTGGGTTCTCTAGTTCTTCTTCTTTTTTTTTTTTCGTCTCGTCTCCTTCATTTTTGTGGCATAGCCAAATTAAGGTGTTTATGATTTTGGTTTCTGACTCACCAATGGCTATACTCTCTCTACGATCTCCAAGTTCTTTGCCGCTCATTTCGTCCTCCTCTGTTTCTCATATATGCTCGAAACCCTTCTCTCAGTTACCTTCATCTTCTATTGCTTATGTTCCTTCTACCAGATTAAAATCCAATCACTCTTCCGTTTCACCCATCTTAAGACCCCGTGTAGTTTCCGCGAGAGCTGCCGCTGATTCCGTCATTGATTACAGAGAAGATATTGGTGAGATCCTCGGCGATGTCTCCATCTTTACGGCTTCTGGTCAGCCCGTGCAGTTCAGTGATCTCTGGGATCAGAACGATGTATGTTATTAGAAATTAGGATTCATTTGAAGAAGATCTCTGTTGATTCTTTAAGATATTAGCGTTTCAGTTGTGTGTTTTAATATACTCAGGGAATTGCTGCTGTTGTGCTTTTGAGGCATTTCGGATGCGTTTGCTGGTAAATTGATTGAAACACATTTGGAATATTTTTCTTCTTCTGAAAATCGAGGATTGGTTGCAAGAGTTTAGAACTACTGATAATGAATTTGGTTTCTTTTATGTGGAAGTTGGGAACTTGCTACTGCTTTGAAAGAGGCGAAACCGAGATTTGATGCAGCTGGTGTTAAATTGATAGCTGTTGGTGTTGGAACTCCTGATAAGGCTCGTCTACTTGCGACTCGGGTATAATTCTTTCTCCTTTTTCTTGAAAATGTATATTAATAAGCTCGTGGATATCTTATTTTGGTAGCTATGTTATGTTGGCTTTGCATATTCTCCGTTTCCTTACATTTTTAAGAGCTTCTGGACCTTCACGATAGCAAGACTTTATAGGAAACGATGTCCCTGTTCTGTTCTATTCTAGAGAAACCTTATGAGCTTTTTAAGAGAAGAATTTTCTTTTCATATTTTGCTATAATCTAGTGTTATTTCCCCTGATGTTATCCATGACAACTCTATTTTCTAGCCATGAGTCGAGGATAGGATCAAACCGAGTCTTCCCCATATCTCCCCGTTTATTTCCCTCTTCTCACTCTCACGTTGCAGTTTAACAAAGACCAAAGATTAATTGTATCACTTAGACACTTACTCTTTATTGGTACAATTAATAAAAAATAATTGTTTTTTGCTTGGTTTTTGTAAACCTTCAAATGTGAACATGAGAAGTGGGTGAGTGATCAAGAGATACAGGGAAGATTTAGCTTGATGTCATCCTCCATTCAAGTATTCTCCTGGCTTTATATACTGTACTTTTTGGAGGCTCATAGCATTAGATCAGAAATACCATAAACCAAAATAGCTAAGTCCCCAACTCCTTAGAGAAGTCGTTGGACTATGGGACTTCTTCCTGTGGTGAATTCACAAAAACTTAGAAAGATAACAGGGAAACAAAATTCGAAAGACTCGCATGCAAATTTGCTCAACCGAGATAATGGATCTAATAGTGATGTTTTCATTGTTTTAGTTGCCTTTTCCCATGGAATGTCTTTATGCGGATCCTGAACGCAAGGTATAAGTTAAACAATCAAACATACCTTGTCTTTTTTGAGATATCTTTTATGTTCAAATGGTGATTGAAATTTGGAGATGGCTTTTCTTAAATATGCAGGCATACGATGTTCTTGGATTATACTACGGTTTAGGCCGCACTTTCTTCAACCCAGCTAGCGTATGAACCGCCTCAGACATTTTTTAGTGTTTGTTTGCATATATTATTTCATGGTGAAACATGTTAGAAACTTCTATTATTGCAGAAAAAGGTTTTGTCAAGATTTAAAGAGATTCGAGAAGCTACAAAGAATTACACCATAGAAGCCACTCCTGAAGACAGAAGCAGTGTGTTGCAACAGGTTCTTCTTCTTGCTTAGTTCTTCACTAGACAAGATTTTATTTATAGACGAATTTGTCTGTTTTTTTGTTTGATCCTCAGTTATGTCTTCTTCTCAGGGAGGTACGTTTGTATTCAGAGGCAAGAAACTGTTGTACGGTCGAAAAGACGAAGGCACTGGAGATCATCCATCTCTCGATGATGTCATCAGTGTCTGCTGCAAAACCGCTGTTGCTTGAAGCATATTGATCAAAGTCTCTCTGGTTTGCCCTAATACTTGAAATCACTGTATATTTGTAGCTATGAAATAGTGTTTATATTTTTGAAATTTGAGATAAAGTATCAACACGAAAGACAGCAATAGATCTCTCAAGTCCCAATCTTCTCCTGTCTTGTAGATAGATTTCTAAGATGTCGACAACTCGTTGAAACCACACAAGTCTTTTCTAATGTAAGACAAGGCAAGTGTTTGGGTTGCTATTGGCATAAAACTTGTCTTTTTCACTAGTGCATAGAAAATGCGTTTGTATTTTTTTGAATTCTGCACGTTAAGATTAGATATCAGTCACATTTTTATAATATAAACAAACATATCTCTACGTACGTCTTAAGACATATCTGATATGAATCTTCTTTCTAATAGTATTTATGTTGGAAAATAAAAGAGAGAATGAATAATATCTTGACGGATACGAATCATATGATTATAATAGTACTGAACTCAATACTCTATGTCATATTATAGTCAAATAATTATAAGAAAATTGCGAATGCGGTGTGACATGAACAAGCATGAAACCTTCGTCTGTATTCCACATAAAGTATTTTTTTTATAAGGCTGAAAAACGATAAAATCGCAAAATATGAAAGTGATTATGCAGCTCTTATTAATATACTAAGCGAAATGTCTTTCCAAAATCAAGTTTTTAATCCCCAAATTAGTGACACCATACATGTATACTTGTATTGAACTAATCTATCAAATCTCTATGATGCGCACAACCCAAGACTAAACTAACGTGCGCATTAATAACCGGCCGAAAGACGAAGAAGATCACTCACAAGCAAAGTTTATATTTGTGTTGGGAGCTTCGCTTCGCTTCTTCTTCTGCCTTTTGACAAAATATCTCCGATGTTGGTAAATCACCGGTTTAGTTACCGGTTACTCTTCTTCCTCCTCGTTCTAAGCTTCGAAACGGCACAGCGTTTGGTCTCCGGTGACCCAAACGACGAGGCGTGCTTAACGAATCTACGTCAGAGCTTAGAAGATCCGGCGAATAACCTCCGTAACTGGACTAAAACCTTCTTCTCGAACCCTTGCTCCGGCTTCACCTCTTCCCTTCACGGTGTCACCTGCAACAATGGCAGAATATACAAACTCTCCTTGACAGACCTCTCTCTCCGTGGCTCAATCTCTCCGTACCTCTCTAATTGCACGAATCTCCAATCCCTAGATCTGTCTTCCAACCAGATCTCCGGCGAGATCCCGCCGCAATTACAGTACCTCGTAAACCTCGCTGTTCTTAACCTCTCGGCTAATCGTCTCTCCGGTGAAATATCGCCGCAGCTAGCTCTCTGCGCTTACTTAAACGTCATCGATCTTCACGGTAACCAGCTCACCGGCCAAATCCCGCCACAGTTGGGGACCCTCGCGAGGTTATCAACGTTCGATGTCTCCGACAACAAACTATCCGGTCAGATTCCGGCGAATCTGGCGATGCGAAACGGGAACTTGCCGAGGTTCAATGCGAGCTCGTTTTCAGGGAACAAGAAATTGTTTGGGTATCCGTTGGAGGAGATGAAGAACAAAGGACTGTCGATAATGGCAATCGTTGGGATTGGGCTTGGAAGTGGAATTGCGAGCTTAGTGATAAGCTTCACTGGAGTTTGTATATGGCTGAAGATCACTGAGAAGAAGATGGAGGAAGAAGAAGGAAAGATTAGTCACTCCATGCCTGATTACTAATCACTTTTTATAATTAATTAATTAGTTTCTATTTTTCACTTGAATATCAAAAGAGCTAGAGATACAAACTTAGATGCCTTTGATCATACATATATATAGATGATGTTTGTTTAGTTACCTTTGGGTATATATATTAACAAAAACATAAGATTTTTTTACATGACACAACCTAATCTCGTGTTACAGACTTACAGTTTCTATAATCGTATGCATGAGTAATCTAAGTGTTGTTTAATTTTTGTGTGTAATTTTGTAATGGGATTGGCTTGGACCTGTGCTGCTGACTTGGATATGTTGATGGATTGTACGGTGTGTTTAGTCATCATCAGTGACATCATTGGCTTAAAGGGTAATAGAGTAATCTACTAATCTGTCGCCGCCGATAGTTAAGTCAAACCTTGCTTCGACAACTTAATTTCCCACTTTTATTGTCAAGTACAATTATGACCCCACATTATTATGATGGACCGGTACGTAACTCGTTACATTCGATCCCAAAATTTAAATCTTAAATTGCCACAACAGGCCTAATAAGCCCTGAACAAAGCCCATCATACATCTGGCCCAGGTCCGAACTCTTATTTTAACTCAACGACGGCATTTCAAGTCTCGTTAACGGCGGACAAGAAAATGCGTGAAGTCGATGAAAACAAACAATTCATATGCTTTTACCGTTTTACGAGATGCATAGATTCTCTCCCATAGTCGAGTTTCTTCTTCAACGCCAAGTTTGCTCGCCTTCTTCTCAATTCAAGTCTCGCTTTGACTTGATCCACAGAAGCTTTCACGTTTCTAAAGCTCTCGAAGGTAATTTCCGGACAAGTGGTTTAGTTTGTCTTGAGAAGAGCCACAACGAGCGTACGAAGAACTCCAAGTACGATGCATTCGCTAGTGATGTCGAGAGAGCCTACAGGATTTTGCGGAAATTTCATTCTAGGGTTCCGAAGTTGGAACTCGCGCTTGACGAATCCGGTGTTGAACTCCGACCCGGGTTAATCGAACGTGTTTTGAATCGTTGTGGGGATGCTGGGAATCTAGGTTACAGATTCTTCGTCTGGGCGGCGAAGCAACCTGGTTACTGTCACAGTATCGAAGTGTATAAATCAATGGTGAGAGTTCTAAGTAAGATGCGTCAATTTGGAGCCGTTTGGGGTTTAATCCAAGAGATGAGGAAGGAGAATCCGCAATTGATTGGACCGGAATTGTTTGTGGTTTTGGTTCAGAGGTTTGCGTCTGCGGATATGGTGAAGAAAGCTATTGAGGTGCTCGACGAAATGCCTAATCTCGGTTTAGAACCGGATGAGTATGTATTCGGGTGTCTGCTAGATGCTTTGTGTAAGAACGGTAGTGTTAAGGATGCTGCAAAGCTCTTCGAGGATATGAGATTGCGTTTTCCTCCGAATTTGAGATATTTTACTTCGTTGTTGTATGGTTGGTGCAGCCAAGGGAAGATGATGGAAGCTAAACATGTTCTGGTTCAGATGAAGGAAGCTGGGTTTGAGCCTGACATTGTTGATTACACCAACTTGCTAAGTGGGTATGCTAATTCTGGTAAAATAGCAGATGCTTATGATCTTTTGAAAGATATGAGAAGAAGAGGTTTTGAACCGAATGCAAACTGTTACACTGTTTTGATCCAAGCATTGTGTAAGGTGGATAGAGTGGAGGAGGCAATGAAGGTATTTGCTGAGATGGAGAGGTTTGAATGTGAGGCTGATGTTGTGACTTACACTGCATTAGTTAATGGGTTCTGCATATGTGGAAACGTTGATAAGTGTTATATTGTGTTAGACGACATGATAAAGAAAGGGCTCATCCCGTCCCAACTCACCTATATGCATATCATGACGACTCATGAGAAGAAAGAAAAAATTGAAGATTGTTTGGAGCTGATGGAGAAGATGAAGCAAATAGGGTATTATCCTGATCTTGGCATTTACAATATCGTCATCAGATTGGCTTGTAAGCTAGGAGAAGTTAAGGAAGCTATTCGATTGTGGAACGAAATGGAAACAAACGGTTTGAGACCTGGAGCAGATACGTTTATTATTATGATCAATGGTTTAACGAGCCAAGGTATTTTACTCGAAGCCTCTGATCACTTCAAAGAAATGGTAACTCGAGGACTGTTCTCCGTTCCTCAATACGTAACCTTGAAGTTATTGCTAAATACCCTTCTAAGAGACGAGAAGCTTGAAATGGCGAAAGATATATGGAGTTGCATCACGAGTAAAGGGTCTTGCGAGCTGAATGTAGCGTCTTGGACAATATGGATACATGCCTTGTTCTCAAAAGGTTATGAAAAGGAGGCGTGTGCTTATTGTCTTGAAATGATGGAGATGGACTTCATGCCGCAACCAGACACATTTGGTAAACTTATGAAGGGGTTAAAGAAACTGTATAATAGAGAATTCGCTGTAGAGATTACAGAGAAGGTGAGGAGTATGGCAGTTGAGAGAAACATGAGTTTTAAGATGTATAAGAGAAGAGGAGTGCAAGATTTGACTAAGAAAGCTAAATCCAAAAAAGAAGATGGAGAAGGGAAGAAGAAAGAGAGGACTCAGTAAAATACTCATTTTGTTTTGTTGAGTCATAGTACACTGTACAGTGCATGTTGTTTTTTTAAACCTTGCAACTTGTAAGTGTCGGCAAAACGGCAAGAAGTCTGATTGTTAGTTAAATGCGCATAAAACCAAAACGGCAGCGTTTTGGGAGTAACGCACTCGATAATAATAACACTGGGGACGAAGCTCTTCTTTAGTAAAAATTTTAGTAGAGCTACACAGAAAGAAGCATTTTTTCGGATCTGAGATCTTTAGATCCGAACATCATTTGTTTGAAATCTTTGATTCAAGGTATCCATACTATTATCTTCATCTTTGATTCTTCCGTATTTATTTTTGGGTTCTATTTTCGTGAATCACCTGTTTGATGGATCTATCCATGGGATTGATTTGTATTTGGATTCCATGTTCTGCTTGGTGATTTACTGCTATTACGTTACTGCAATGGTACAATGAACTTGTTGCGCGAAACCTGTTTAGTTTGTATTTCAGATTCGGGATGTTCATCTTTCATGAACCTAATTTTTTACTTGAATCCATATCTGGTAAAAACTTGGACATAGCTTGCTCGAAGTTAAAAACTCCTGAAATTGGTTTGTTTTGAATTTTTCGGTAATGCTTGATATGTTCTTTGTGTTTTTCTAGACATTGAAGCTAAAAAGAGCATAGTGTGGATGAATCAATTCTAATGTCTATTTTGGTTTGAAGGTGTAAAAAAAGGTTTAAGGAATCTTAGCCATGTCGAGACGGCAAGTAACGAGGCGTGTAGGGGATAGTGGAAGCTTTCCATTTGTCGGAGCTTTGCACTCAAAATCCCGTTCGTCTCCTCTGTTATCTGTTTGCCTTGTTCTCGTGGTATGATGATTGTAATCTCTAAGAAGAAAATTTGTTTCATATGATACAAAACTGATTGTTTTTTTTCAAATGTTTCCAGGGAGCGTGTCTTCTCATTGGTTATGCTTACAGTGGTCCAGGTGTGTATATCTTCTAAGTATATAAGATGCACGTTTTTTTCTTTTTGCTTGTGTTTCCGTTTTTGAAAGCCCTTGTGGACAATTTCTGTGTATACAGGTATGTTCAAAAGTATTAGAGAAGTCAGCAAGATTTCAGGTAATTCTTGTTACTCATCTTCGAGACATGTGCTTATGATGGTGCTCAATTTATGATAATCCTGCAAGAATGTGTGACATTAACTGTCGAATTTGTTTAACAACTCTCTACAGGTGACTATTCTTGCACATCAGAAGTTCAAAGAGCTATTCCTGTTCTTAAAAGTGCCTACGGAGATAGCATGCGCAAAGTACTGCATGTGGGTCCTGAAACATGCTCAGTGGTGTCGAGTCTGTTGAACCAAGAAGAGACTGAAGCATGGGGTGTTGAGCCGTATGATGTAGAGGATGCAGACTCTAACTGCAAAAGTCTTTTACACAAAGGCCTTGTACGTGTGGCCGACATTAAATTCTCTCTGCCATACCGGTCCAAGTCGTTTTCTCTTGTGATCGTCTCAGATGCTTTGGACTACCTCTCACCTAGGTACCTGAACAAAACTGTTCCTGAACTTGCGCGGGTTGCTTCAGATGGTGTTGTTCTTTTTGCAGGTAACTAAAACCTAACCTTTTAGAAAAGGCAAAAAAATTTCTGAGAGTAATAGATGTAAATCCAGTCTGATTGCACTTAATCTTCTTCCATTATAGGTAACCCTGGTCAACAAAAGGCTAAAGGCGCGGAAATGTCAAAATTTGGACGACCGGTAAGTTCATTAAAACCATGTTCTTGTGGTGTGGGTTAGGTCTATACTTCTCTGTCTGCTAACTTGATGCAATCCGGATGTTTTGCAGGCTAAAATGCGTAGCTCGTCGTGGTGGATCCGTTTCTTCTCACAGACGAATTTAGAGGAAAACGAAGCAGCAAACAAGAAATTTGAGCAAGCAGCTACCAAGAGTTCATACAAACCAGCTTGTCAAGTTTTCCACCTCAAGCCATTACATTAGTACACTATTATTACTGGTTCTAAAACATGAAACCAGATATATCTCATCTCTGTTAAATGCATTTTTCAATATAGAAAGAAACACAACTGTCACAAATTGTAAACCAAACTCAACTATTTGATTCAAAATTTAACTATTTAATAAATTAGCCTGCATTTATATGATATAAAGCTGTAACATCTTCAGATAAAATCTAGAATTCTGTTCGCTAATTGTATGGGTGATTAAATTTGAGATCCTCCACTCATTTTGGGTCATTCGAGTGTATGTATCACTGTTTCTCCTCGCATTTGGTGTTTTTGTCCCAAGATTAAAGAAGGCTCGATGCAACTCTGCAAGTCGAGAAAAGGGCCTTTTCTATTTGGTTTGGTTGATAAAGGCCCATGCCTGATAATAAAATAGATTCTTTGATATTGGGATAGACAGTACAGAGCCACGTAATGATACACTCACTAGGTTTTTCGTTTCTTTTTATTAATCTTTGGTTTGTTGAGCTGAAACAGAGTAATAGTGTTTTTTGATGTATGTATGTAAACCTATAGTAGCTAATATGAGTCGTTTTCCAATCTATAATTGGTTTCAAAACTTGGGAACCATTTGCCAAAAAAGAATAGAACAATCAAACAAAAATACAGCATGTAGATTTATAAATATGGAAAAGGATAGAGAGACAAATACAAACTGCTATAAAGACATAAACACAAGTCGACCATACTGTTTGTTAACTTGGTATCCAATGCAGGTGGGATTCTTTTGTTTCCACTTTTTCTTTTTGGTTTTGTTTGTCAAGTTTGCTTGGATCATATGAGTCATATATATGACCTACCCAATTGTCATATAAGACCAACTTGTAAATCTACTTATATATACAACATCATTTTTGGATTAAGTCTATCTCTTTCATGATTTTAACACTTTCAAATTCTTAATTTTTGTAAAAAAATCTTGAAACCTCCAACCGAAACATAAACTTATTGGGATGCTTCATTTGGACATATCAACCGAAAACTAATATTTCAACCCAAAAACAAGTTTTTAACACGCTAACATATATATCATTATATCAAGAACATATATATATAAGAATAGTGGCAAAAAAATAAAATAATATACATATCAGGTTTTGAAAGAGTGTTAGATATATGGGGCCGACGCTTTCAATTCTTGGAACATGATAGTGGAAATTAAGAAAAAACAAAATAAGAAATTGGAAAAAAAGAGAGAAAGATCACGATGGTTGTCACAAAATGTTGTTGATGATGATGTGTAGGGACTTGGGGGTGGGTAGGGTCTTAATAAACCTATACTTTTCACATGCATTCGTTAACCCTATTTCTACTGCATCTCCATGTGCTTCCCCTCACGTCTCTACCTCCTCTCTTTTTTTCTTTTTCATTTTTTTTTTCATTACAAAATACATAGGTTATATATACATAAAATGTTCTCCATATATAACTTTCACAAAGTACTATTGTTTATTTGTTGTTTGTTTCTAATGCCATATATACAAAAATAAGGAAATAGATAACAACTATGTGTTATATATGCATTAAAATTAATATTCATATGGTGTTCTAGCTAGCTTGGATTGATTCTTTTCAAAATATCGAATCTAAAAAAGCTGTATGATATGATATATTGGATGATTGCATCTTATGAGTTGATATGATATCTTTTTGGTTGTTTCAGAGAGCATAATCAAGAATAAGATGATCATCAATACCGAAATATATGGCTTCCATCATCTTCTTCTATGTATATCACATGCCATTTTCAATGAGTCGTATTGCATTTCATCAATTATTATGAGTTGTTATACGATGACCCATTTTTATCGCACCAATCAAATCAATTTGAGCTTTCTAAAATCAGAAAAACAAAATCGCAACGTCTCATTATTTATCAAAAGAAAAATTCGAAAGTGGGTCTATTAAACAAACCACACTACTATATAAAATCATATAAGTGAAATAATAACGATTTCCTGACGTGAAACCTATATATTTTTTTCAGAGAAACAATACCTAACAAAAGAATATTCCAGTTAAGTTAGTTAATAGTTGGAGTCAAACTTAAATCACACAACGTCGCCTACGAATCTGGGGGCATAAGTTTATATAACCAACGGCTACCAACATTGGCTTTGATATCGTCCACTTGATTTTCTTAAGTTAATATAACTCAATTTGATGTATTAAAAATTACTAAGTTGATATATTAATCGTTATAGGTCCAAATCAATGAATCACTTATTTCAAATCATTTTTTCATTAATTTCTTTAAGGAATTTTTATTTATAAATCCCATGTTTCAAGAAATATTTGCGCGTCCTACTGATGATGCTTATAGATAGATGATTCGAATATACATAATTAAAAAAACTCAAATCTCATGACCAACCAAAATAACTATATCATATATGCAATAATTAATATCTGGCTCGATCAATCTGTCAATTACAAAACTGAAAACATCCTGATCAGTTAAAAAAAAAAAAAATACTTGCATGAAAATGAACCCACCAAAGAAATAAGTTGCTGTCAATGAATAGAGGAAGCAAATAAACAAATAATGCCGGACCAAGACACTTGGGACTACTAGAGTTTAGGGAGCATAAATGGCCCTATTTGACTTACCATCCTCTCCCGTATAAACCAATGTGTTTTTCATTGTATAAATCTATACATACGTATACGCATACGTATACAGGATCATCTTAATGTAATGTGCCTCTTAAGGCGATTTGATGTCGGTAATGGTATCACAACATTTGATCCCACCCCCTCCACTTGTCTCTCTTCACCTTTTCTTGTAGTATGTCATTTCCTTGTTTTTCAATTTTACGTTTACCACCCTATTTATTTTTTATATTCATATTGTTATATAAGTCAACGTGTTGACACTTTATTACAGAATCTGCTGATTAAAAATTTCATAAAATACTCATATTATAAAGAAAGTGAGTTTTACCAAGTAATTATGAAGCATTTCAACGTCAAAGGAAAAAATAAAATACAAAGCATTGATATTGGACAAACGCTTGAATCTATGAGTTAACTACCCAACTCCATAGAGTGTGAGTTTTTAAACTGACTTCGTGAGTGAAATACTAGTATTAGAATGTTTATAACCATCATTATTTATGCTTTTAGTTAAAACAGTATTTGCGACAATTCAGTTTACTGGTTTTAATTGATATGTTTGGTCCCTAAAGGATGGTCATAACTGTCGTCAAAAGAGAAAAAAAAAAAACTATGGTCATAATAAGGACGGTCCGGCGGTGCTGAAACGCGTAAAGACTAATCATTTTACTAACTAAATACCATATTATTTTAGTTAATCATCATTAAATTTTCCTTTCTCATTCCGATCAATTAGTAAAATATATATAATTTAACTTGTCTATATCCTAGAAAACAAACAAAGAAACCGAGGAAAGAAGCTCAAGGTGTTATGGATGTATATAGAATTGGATTTTTTTTTTCGTAAACAGAATTAGATTTTTTTTTTTTTATAAAGTATCCAATACTAAGATGTTAGATGTATGTATGTGTAATGTGTGAATGCAATAACACATAGAAACTCAATAATGGATCATTCTTATTTTCAAATAGAAACAAGAACTAGTACAATATATTAATTATTTTTTTAATCAAATAATAGCTGATTAATTATTAGCGATAGCATTAAAATAAAACGGAAAAGAAGTTGTCTCACATGTCTTGGCGAATATAATTTACTAAGAACTATGGATTGGTCATGTCTGGACGGTCAAAAAAGTCTCTCTAGTTTCTGATTCTGTTGTCAAATTTTTGGGATCAAATGTCGTAAGATTATTATCTATATATACATCCCAACAGACCCATTACTTCTCCAACCACATCTCACTCTTCACCAACTTAAAACCCTAACTCAAGACCTCTCTCTCTCTCTCTCTCTCTCTTCCCACATCAATCTTTTCTATACGACCATAATAATATTTTCTTGACTTAAAATCAGAAAATGAAACAGCTTTCGACAAAAGTGACAAGCAATGGTCATGGACAAGACTCATCCTACTTCTTGGGATGGGAAGAGTACGAGAAGAATCCTTACGATGAGATCACGAACCCTACTGGGATGATCCAGATGGGTCTAGCTGAAAACCAGCTATGTTTCGATTTGATCGAGTCATGGTTGGCTAAGAACCCAGACGCAGCTAGTCTCAAGAGGAACGGTCAATCCATTTTCAGAGAGCTTGCTCTCTTTCAGGACTATCATGGCATGCCTGAATTCAAAAAAGTAAGCTTCTTTTTATGAGAACCTAACGTGTAACACAAGTACTGAATTATTTCTCAATACTGATGAATATTTTCTCTGTTCTTTTTTATTTATATATAGGCTATGGCTGAGTTTATGGAGGAGATAAGAGGAAACCGAGTCACCTTCGACCCGAAAAAGATTGTTTTAGCTGCTGGTTCAACCTCAGCGAACGAGACTCTCATGTTTTGTCTTGCAGAGCCTGGCGATGCTTTCCTCTTGCCTACTCCTTACTATCCAGGGTAAACTACAATTCTGACCATATCCTACTTTACTTGGATACCAATTAAACACATTAAATACATACGCTTACGTTTAGGCTTTTAATGATTACAGATTTGATAGAGATCTTAAATGGAGAACCGGAGCTGAGATAGTACCCATTCACTGCTCGAGCTCTAATGGCTTCCAAATCACGGAAACAGCTCTGAACCAAGCTTACCAACAAGCCCAGAAACTTGATCTCAAAGTCAAAGGAGTTCTTGTCACGAATCCATCTAACCCACTTGGCACTGCATTGACCAGACGTGAACTCAACCTTCTCGTTGACTTCATCACTTCCAAAAACATTCATCTCATCAGCGACGAGATCTACTCAGGCACCATGTTCGGGTTTGAACAGTTCATAAGTGTAATGGATGTCTTGAAAGACAAGAAACTCGAAAACACCGAGGTCTCAAAACGAGTCCACGTCGTTTACAGCCTTTCCAAAGATTTGGGACTTCCTGGTTTCCGCGTGGGAGCGATCTACTCCAACGACGAAATGATCGTTTCAGCAGCTACAAAAATGTCAAGTTTCGGTCTTGTTTCTTCTCAGACACAGTACCTTCTCTCTGCATTGCTCTCTGACAAGAAGTTCACAAGCCAATACCTCGAAGAGAACCAGAAACGCCTCAAGTCCAGACAGAGACGTCTCGTGTCTGGTCTTGAGTCTGCGGGGATTACTACCTTGAGAAGCAACGCCGGTTTGTTCTGTTGGGTCGACATGAGACATCTCTTGGACACAAACACATTCGAAGCAGAGCTCGACCTCTGGAAAAAGATTGTTTACAACGTGAAGCTAAACATCTCGCCTGGTTCGTCGTGTCACTGCACCGAGCCTGGTTGGTTTAGGGTTTGTTTCGCTAATCTGAGCGAGGAGGCACTCGATTTGGCCTTGAAGAGGCTCAAAACTTTCGTAGAGTCCACAGACTGTGGACGAATGATTTCAAGAAGCAGCCATGAAAGGCTCAAAAGTTTGAGGAAGAAGACAGTCTCTAACTGGGTTTTCCGGGTTTCATGGACCGATCGTGTACCTGATGAACGATGAGCTTATTCATCTCCCTAAGTTTGAGACGGCGAACAAAAAAAAAACCAAACTTCACGGTTTTTTCTTCTTCTTTATTTCCTTCATTTTTTTATATTTTGGGAAAGTATTTTTCATTTTCCAAGATATCTATAATCATATCATTATATATGTAATAATTTTCATTTGTGTTTGGGTGAGTTTTTATGCAATTTTTCGGGTGTAAAATTGTTACTATAAGTGTTGTTATATGTTTTTAAAATGCACTCAGTCCGAATGTGGATTTGCAGTGGCTATATATATCTATAAATATATATCCCGGTGTAATTTTAGTGGAAGTTTGCATGTATTGTACACATAAAAATATGTATTTCACTCTTTTCAATATATATATATATATATATATATATATATATATATAATATCTTTGGTTAATTTCATTATATATATGGATTTCTTCAACTTTTAGATTTCATGTGGTATAGTTCTTAAGTTTGTTGTGATAATTCTCCTTTGACTAGCAGTCTATAATGATCGTTAGCGTTGGTTAGGGACGTTAGTTAAGGCATAAGACAAGGAGGCTTAATGTAATGTAAAATAAACTACAGTATTAGATCATTTATATGCATGGTATTGACGGAAAATGGTCAATTAGGAATAAGCAAATTGGGAAAGTCAAAAGTTATGACACTTAGGTGAATCAATAGAGACTGCATGTTCTCTTTGTCCAAGATGTTCGTTGAAGCCTAATTATCTAAATCGTTGAATGAAACTTTGATAATTATTAAAGGGAGAAAAGTAGCTTATATAGAGACTCCTACGGCAGTGAGGTTTTGAAGTTTATGCATTTGACTACGTACGCTGCATTGGATCAGAATGTCCACGTCAGTCGTCACGTCTTGTTTTCTTGAACTAAATTACAAGTTTTACAACCAAGATAACCTCTCTTCTAAACCAAAACATACCCTCTAAATAAAATGGTAACTTATGAAAAAAGTGAAAAATCTGAAAATCGATGAGAGCCATGGTTGATTAATAGTACTTTGTCCCAATGATTATAATGATTAGAGACATTCATACATCACAAATTCCAATCATCGAAATCAATAATCTTGTGAATTACAAAAAGCTCCAATCATTTGAAGGAGAAAAGGCGTTATAAGTGTAATTATTTGCCGAGGGATAAAGTAGAGGATAAAGTGTCATATCACAGGCTAATCATTATAGTATAAGATACCGGTCAAAGGTAATTATGCTAAGCCTATTTATTATACTGCAAATAGAATACAAAATAAGTTAGGAAATTTTTTTAAAAGTGCCATGAGCTTTGTTGGTACTACGATATATATAATACAAAAATTTAGTAACCGAACTTTATATTATAGTTTTTAGCATGATACGCGGCTATACCGGCCGTAACGGCAAATGATCCTTACATGTGAACAGCATTAATTTGGTAGTTGAGTGCCCAAACAATCTGTCTGAATTAACTTAATTAAAAATCGTTTTGCAAAACTTAATATGTATGTAGTACGTACTTTGACAAATAAGACTATGATTAAAAGATTGAGAATTTGGTTGGATTTGAGAATCCGGTATGAGTTATACTGATTAAGTATTGTACTTGAAAGTCTTAATTGCATATGACCGACCATAACTATACAAACTGAGATTATGAAGTCGTTGTACCAGACAAATTTCTTCATCGATGATCATGGTTTTATAGTTTAGTCGCAAATATTTTAAGCGACATGGATGATAATGTGATATCACATGAAATAAAATTGGTACGTCAACTTAACTACATACTGTACTTACATATAAATATATATTTTTTCTATATACTATATTGTATTTTGTTAAATTCCGAAATTGTATAATTTGATAGATGTTAGTCCACGACTCCACGGTGTTTGGTATTATAGTAAACTTTTAGTTTCCTTGCCAAAAATAAAAAAAGAAATATGTTGCCATGGGTAAATCATACAGTATATATATATAGACTGTGTACACTTATCTTCATCAACGTATATATTGTAAAGTAGATATGGGTATGTAACATGCATGACAAGTTTTGAACCAAGCTTTCAATCACGTGGGCTTCACGAGTAAGGCCATATAAACTGCACATGTCATGATACAAAAAACATATAACACATCTTATACATACACATACACACACACACATAAATATACATAGTGATCAAATGTATATGCATAACAAAAAATGAACTGTAATATTTGGTGTTTTTCTCCATCTTTGGATTCGACCATTGGACAAATTCATTTGGATTTTAAATTACATACAACTATATGCGAGGACCCATTTGATGTTCTTCATGTGTGCATGAGGGGTCATCTACGCATGGCATTGCTACTTACAATATACATTCTTGATGCATACATATATATAACATATTAATATGGAAAAAAAAAAAAAAATAATCCGAATTGCAATTTCCTACTATATTATAAGCTCTAATATACCATGTGGGTCACGTTAGCTTTCTCGTACTTGATGCATAGCTTATGAATCGAGAAGTCATTTTAGCTATAATTAAATATAAGAACATATATATTCTCAAATTTACTATATATAATTACGCTATAGAACTTAAATTAATAATGTACTTCGTATATACACATCCACTTAATATGTGCACGATTAAGAAGATTCATCGCACATTTGTTACGTAAGAAACAAGTATCAAATCACACAAAGATTTGTTTCTTTGGCTTAGATGCACCGTCATGAATTATATATAATATAAAGTCGATTTGTTAATTGCAGATGGAGTTTATCAATGTTCATCCTCTTCTTCCCATCTTTACGAACATCGTTTACCCTAATTAATCTCTCTTTTTATTATTTGACTTTGGCTAATTGTTATTTCGAAGATAGTAAATTTAGTCGGCTCTTCCTGCCTTTCAACTTAAGTAATTTAATGGCATACAATACAATGCTTAATTATCTGATTCCTTCGAAGTCGTAACAAATGGGCTTTTATGGGCCCACACGAGACATAAATTACAGGAACCTTATAATGTACCATTACCATATATTAATACAAATGGGCTTTAACGGGCCTTGCAAGTCTTTTGTATATTGAATCAGTCGTTTTATTTTGTTTTTGGGATGTTTAGGGATATGGATATAGACATGTATATAGTAATACAAAATAATCAGTGAAACAATATTTTATCTTAAAAAATTTCAAAGTTGAAAAAAAAAAAAAAAAGATATTTTAACATTTTCCCATATCTTTTCTCCATAAGCAGATAACAAGAACTCGCCAAATCTCATATACCGATATACGTAATGGAAACAATATTATAAAATAATAAAATAAAAAAAGTGAAAAACATATACAAAAAAAATCAGACGGACGCGACATTACTCCCATTTCCACAATCAAACATTTTCCAATATTTTATGTAAATAAAAACAAATTTCCTAACTTTTTAAACGGACAGAAAACAGAAACACAAAGTTGAAAAGATAACTATTATTATTATATATATAAAAATCAGGGTTAATAATATTAACGTGTTAGTGAGTGTCAGCATCAGCTGCATTATATGATCTTTTAGTATATAATAATTAAGTACGTTGGCTCCTTTTTGACAATGGTCCAATTTAAAATGGTTAAACAAAGAAATTATATCATTAATTAATACTAAAAAAAATGTCGTCGCGAGGCGAATTGTCGCGAGGCTAATCAAGGTCTTATATGGTGTTGTTTTACTTATCGTCTAGAGGTTTGACAGAATGTACCATTAATCTTATATGCATTAAACTATTTAATCATAAGTTAATGATCAATTCGTATTATTATTAATATTCGCATGCATATAGTCTCTCTCATTCATATATATCGTTTTGTTCCTTGATTTCTTCTCGACTATACTTATTCCTTCTTTTCATATACAATATTTTGCTTTACTTTGACCCAAGAAAGACCTAAATAAACAATTGGTTTCTGAAGAAAATTATTGAAAATATGAATAATTCATTTATTTTCAGTTAAGCATAACTATTCCACCAATGTGGAAATTACTGAAGATTTATGACTACGTAAAGCTTTTCATATTTTTATTTAGATCATCGGAAAAAATACGGGATCGTGTAGTAAGTTTTTATCAAATATTATCCATATATCACTTGTAACGTTTTACTGGTATACATATGTGATGGTGCATTTTGGTAGGTAGATGAGAAATGCTTTAATAGAAACTATAAAAAGTTATATATTTACGGCTACGCTAAGTATAGCATCCAAGTACATGGTCAAGACACGTCCCGCCATCCACTTATGCAAGTGCTTACATACATAATCTTCATCATCACTATCTCTAGAATCTCCTAATTTTCCTCCCTAGATTACGATTTTTTTAATTAATAATTCTCTTTTATCCATAATTGTGGATTTAATTCATACTATGTTAATTAGAGGAGGATAATTCCTTAAGATTTGTCGTTTTTCTGTTTGTAGAGAATGTTTGGAACATACAAAATGACTTGTCTTTCAGACAATTATTTTTTTGAAAATCACACACATTATTTTATTGTCCGTAAGCGTATGTATGTACAAAACTGAGACTAACAAAAACATTCTTATTCTTAATCATTATATATTTACGTATAGTACCAAGCACGGTTACAAAACCATAATTACAACGTCATTTTCTAGATAAAAATCCTATAAATGTAGTGGACTGTTAGATATTGTTTGGTTAACGAGTTGTCATATCAAAAGAAACTTTTGTCGATGGTGCATAATTTCATCAATTTTTGTAATTGTAGTTTGCCGAACAAAAACAATATCTATATATATAAATAATTTTTTTTTTGTATGAAATATATATAAACAGTATTTCTTTTTAAGAACATACAATTGGGCATATCTAAAATGTATACAAAATGTATACTATTTGCGTAATACATATTAATATAATGTGAACACCATGATAGTGCCGGACATATGTTAGATCATGTGAACTATTGAAATTTACACCTCGCCGATTAAGAGTACAAATTGTCTTTCTTTGAGTGGAGTTGATAAACCCGTCTAATTATATACTATGTAGCTTTTTTTAAAGTCAATGTAGAATACGAATGTTTCGTCGTCTCTAAACGTATAATTAATTTGTTTTTTGAACCTAACTAATGTTGATTTACGTGAGATATAGGCGTATATTATTTTGAAAAATATCTGAAGAACAAAACAACAAGTACAAAAAAAGGAAAGAAAAGATAGAGAACTGTAACTTTTCCAAACCATGCAAAGATTATAATTGGGTGGGTAGGGTTCGAAACCAAAAATCTATATTCATCTACGAAAACTTTGACCATTCTTGAAGATGGTGTTAATGTGTTCAATGAGATTGGCCTGAGGCGGTTGCATTTTCTCCAAAGGATTATATGGCTTTGATCGGAACGATAGGAACCGGAACTCAATCTTTGGATTCTAGGTTCATGCATCGTCAGTATCTACATAAAAATTAATCAAACAAAGAATGATATATTTTCAAAGAAGTGATAGTTTTTAAGATGTTTTTGTTTAAATTTGGTAAAGGAAAACAAATGATGCATGTTTTTTTTTCTTCCATCACCAAACAAAATTGGTAGAAATGAAATGATTTTATTTAGAGGTTTGAATGGGCAAAGATATGTGCCAAACTCAAACAGGAAAAAGGAGAATTTTGAGTGACATCATTTTGATTCTGTGATCTTCAAATTCCCAAACTGACTAGAGAGAATTTCGAAGCTAGACGTACACCTTTGTTGAATTGGTAAGAGAACTCTTCCTTTTTCTTGTTTCATTTATTTATTTATCATCATTGATTAACAACAACAATCTATACAAGAGCTAGGAACCATTTCACAATATCTCAATTTTTATTATTTTTAAAAAATTAATGGTTTCCAGCGACATTGTGCATTGCAAACCGGAGAGATCCAAGTGCAGTAGTAGCTAGTCTTTACATTAATTAAATGACAAGTAACATTATATATAGTTGTGCATACACACACATATATGTGTATTCGAGTGTTTGTCGGAGTATCTCTGATCAGACGAAGCCATATAGATCCGACCATATACGTGTCCTTATTACACCATTCTTTTAAAATTAGTTTAATAATTCTTTTCTGTTGGTCGACAATTCATACTTATTTATATGTTAATTCAACTACAAATACAACTTTATATGATAAAGATAAACTACAAATATATAACCTTCGCTTACGTACATACGTACATATACATTTACAGATAGACATATCTGTACATTTACAAAATTATTGAATAACTGTAAGCCTAATAATCAAAGAGTGGTTATTGAATAGATTAAAGTTCTATATTATCTCAGTCAAGAGTTAATATATGTATAAAAGAAAAAGACAAACAAAAAAATGTTGATTACCTATTTCTTAGTTTGGCAAAATTTGACTGTCAGAAATATTTCACTGTTGTGAAATGAAATATGTATCATAATAATAATTCATGAATATACATATACATATAGAAGACTCAAGTAGAGTTGAATACGAAACAGGGAAGAAAATCATCCTTGGATTCTCCATTACTATGGGCACCTAACAATTACTGTTTAATATTTTTCGGAAATAACTATATATTTCTTAATGTATGCTATAAGATAAATAATAGTCTTAACATTAAAATAGAAAAACTTTATTTATATAATTAAGAAATCGAAGAATTGTTTAGTTCCTATAATGTAATTGGTGATCGATGTTTGTGCGTTTAAAAGACAATCCTCTTTTAAGGCTCTCGTATTCAGATTCATAGTTGTTTCCTTCTTTTCATGTGTCAGATGTAATTAGCAAAAGTTATAAAATATAGTAGTATAAATTCAGACCTAATTAATTAGGGAAAAAAAAAGAAGAAGCTAAAAGGTAGAATCTCTTTCACATTTATAAAGCAATAAAGGAAAACTCAAAAAAATGTTCGAAGAAAGGTTAATACGTTGAAACTAAAAGAAACAAGTTCATGCATGAATATTAATCTTAATCCATATATTTCTACCACTAAGACACAAATTTATACAAAATTGGAAAAAAACCCTCTTTTATATATATAAGTAAATATAAATAAAATGTCACACATGATTTGGCCCATTGAAGTAACTTGCATCTTCGGAATTAACAAGAGATGTTATATCCTCCCAACTTATTGTACTTTGATCCGCCGATGTACTCGTCGTTCCTCCGGCCAAATTAGCTGCTCCGACTTCAGCTACTAAGGAGTCTCCATAAACTTTTGTGTTCTCGTTGGTCTCAAGATTCGCCATGTTGTTGTTGTTGTTGCTCAAGAACATATCGTTGATTGCTTCTGTCTGAAAATTACTGCTCCCAAACCATTGAAGAATCTCTTGCTGTTGATTTTGATGGTGATCACCACTTGTGTTTGGTAATGGTGAGTTTGTGCTGCTGCTCATGATCGAAAAATCTCCTTCTCCTCCCCCTCCTGATCCCAAGTAGTAATTAGGATCTAACAAAAGCTGAGAGAAGGAGAAATCAAAAGGGTTTGTCATAGAATCTTGATGTTGATGATGATGATCAGGGCTTGTCCTTTCTGGTTCTTCTTCAATCTTGACCATGTTCTTGAGTGTGATCAATGGTTTTTGTTCTAGGTTACAAGACGGTGTCGTTTGGTAGTAGTTGCAGCTTGATGGTTCCATCATCACAAGGGGTATTTGATGATGAGGAGGAGGAGGAAGCTGTGGTAGCAATGGCCATGGTGGTGACCCGAACATGTTGTTAAGATAAAGATCGGTGCTACCATTACTTTGACCTTGTCCTTGTTGTTGTCTTTTCATCATCACCATCTCTTGCTTCATTCGGGCTTCTTGAAACTCTTTCCTTTGTTTGTTAAGAAGCTTCTTCTTCAGCCTCGTGTTCCAGTAGTTCTTGATATCGTTGTCCGTTCTTCCCGGCAATTGAGCAGCAATTATAGACCACCTAATTAATATCAAGCAAAAGAGATATAGTGAGTCTCTAAGTCAAGACTAATTAAGTGTGTCAAATAATAATTCATATCCATATCCATGCATATGATATATGTATAAGTACCTGCTACCAATAGTAACATAGAGATTACAAATGATGTTGTCTTCTTCCTCGGAGAAGCCACCATGCTTGATGTTTGGTCTCAAATAGTTGAGCCACCTTAGCCTGCAACTCTTCCCACATCTCCTTAAACCTATACCGTGAATATATATATAAATATCAACACACGTACATATATAGACGACTGTCTCACATATTTGGAAATTGGCTCAGTAAGAATTATAAATCAAAAGAGATTTTTTTTAAAAAAGTACATACCAATCTTTTGAGGCAAAGCGATCCAGTTGCCTCCTGTGCCACTATTCTCGATGTAATCTTTGAGTTTGGCGTCTTCCTCAGGAGACCAAGGCCCTTTCTTCACGTTGGCCTTATCACAACACGGTGCTCTTCCCATCTTCTTAAGTACTCTTGCTCTTGTTCTTATTTTATCTCTCTTTCTCTTGTCAATCTCTCTCGCTATCTTTCTCAATTGTGTTGATGACAAAGAGAAGGAAGGAAGAGGATGGTGTATGATGGATGGTGCGTGTGTGTGAGGTTTATATATACATACACGGAAATGTGTGTAAAGCTGAAAAATTATATGTGAATGGAGAAAAAATTAAAGGAGAGAGAGAGAGTATATAATAGCTGGAGGAGATAGTCCTTCATGTGATGGAAGATGTCAAAAAGTAGAGCATTAAAATAAAAATGTTACAAAAAGTGACTTTATGGAATTGGAAAAATTGGATCATAAAAAAAATATTAGTAGAGTTAAGAAATGTGACAGAGAAGGGGGAGACTAATGTTTTTTCTCATTTGTCCTTGGTCCTCTTTTAGAATCTAGGGGTTCAATTTCATTAATAATTCGACACAATTATATCTTTATAGTTTTGTTTTGACAACAAGTTTTATTATATTTTCCATAAATCATAAAACTCATAAGTTTTAGTGCTTTCATATATAACCGCGCGCCCGCCATCCTTTGACGATATATTACTCTCTTCCTAATCACTCTTTTCCGATTCATTTTTCTTGCCTCTAATCTTTATTTAATTATATGGTTATGGATGATATATTTAAAAAGTAATAATTTAATGAATCTAAACAAGTTCTTAACTTGAAATAAGCAATACAATGACATAACTAAATTTATATTGTAAAACAGACATATTAGACTCGGCAATTTATAATATATTTTTATAGGGTTTATAGCCTATATAATATGTTGAATTGATCGTTGTGTATAGTCACATTTTTCTTCCAGTCAAATATTTTGTTTAAAAGAAAAAAGAATCCATATTCATCCTATGGGTTATATAGTAAATGTATACGCATACTCATAGCATATGACTTGTTGTATGAAATTACACGCTATAGAAGTTTCCTCATGATTCATGTCCTCGCAAGTAGTGGATTATGTTTTTATATTATTTAATCTTGGTGATTATATATCTGATCCGTAGTTTAGGAGTGTGATTACGAAAACGACATTTCGTATATACAGTATAATCCAAGTACCATGCGATATACTTTAAATTTGATAATAATTGAACGACATATGGATTAATTAATCATTCATATATTTATTACATGAGAATTTGCGAAAGCTTGAAACCCCACTTGCATGGCAGCTTACGAATAACAACGAAAAAAGAAAGACCAATTATGTATGCTTTTATTACATGTGATAGACTTGGTCATCGAGAATGTTAGAAGAATTCAATGTATTATTCCAATTTGAACCAATAAGTGACGAATTAGACTTGTATGTTGATATGTGTATAAAAAACCATCTATATTATAGAGTCAAACATGTCTAGTGATATATTTTGTATTATAGTTTTTTAGTATAGTACGTACAAAGGTGTGTATAATATGTTGTCGACATAGAGACAAATACTTCGAATGTTTGGTGATGGAAATGTGTGAATTAACTAAGATTTTTCTTATTTCATGTTTTTTTTTTTTGTTTAATACACAAATTCCTATTGAGTATGATCAATTAATATAATATATAGTTAAACTAAGAACACAAGAACACTGATACTATATGTTTTACTAATAAATAAATAAAAAATCGTGAACATGTATACAGTTTCTTTAAACCAAAACTCAAGAATATAATTCAAGAAAAGAGTGGCACCGTATTCCTACAATTAACGTTCTTGGATAAATTACAAATAAACTTATTCATATATAGTATATCAAAATATATAAGGGGAGATAAATTATTTAAATCCATAAATGACATTGTTGAAAGAAATATCACCACTTAGAAGATCACATTTGGTGGATGGTGAATCACTTGCTATATAATATATATTTGTCTTTTGAAAAGGAAAGGAGTTAATGATATGTGCAACCAAAAGAGATGAAAAGAGAAGTAGAGATGTTGAAATTTGTGTGAGAGTAAATTCCGTTATGGTTGGTCAACAAAATTTGCCAACCCATGGAGAAATTTTACCATTAACAAAAAGATATTTAAACTTATCTATATGGTTTTATTAAAAAAAAAAAAAGCTTTTCTATATTAAAAAAAAAACATATTCTTTATTTCACATAAATTTGATGATTAAATGAAAATTTTGGAAATCAATATAACACGGAAACAAAATAACCACAAGTTTATGTACGACCGACCTCTTGTATCCAAAGATTCACAAGTTTCAAATAGTTGTTTAGGAGAGATATATATTTTGTTCGTCAACACTCTTATTTGAGTGCAATTTTGTTCCTCCAACTTTTTCCCTTGCTCAAAAGCCTTCTTATCAGGTGTATCCAAATAGTTGTATGTAAACTATAGTCACCTGATACTTCTCTCTCTCCCTCGAAATTTTTTCCAAGAATTTTCTAGTTCTTCTTGTTTATTTTCGATGTAGTACTCTAACTCTTGTTCCTTCATGTCAATACCCAAGAAGTCAGCACGCTCGCGTTGTATCTTACTAAGTCACTCAGAATGCTCCTCCACCATCTTTGATATTATCACGTTAGCTCGTGACGAGTTATATAATCTTCATTGTATCTTTGAAATTTTTTAGAGTAAATTTTGTATGTATGATTAATATATTCTTAATCTTCCTACACAAATTTATCATAAAATAAAGAATTGTTTAGAAAACTTAATAAAATGACAAATTTCAAATTTACAATGATAATACTGAATTGATATTTGAATTTTTGTTTAATCCATTAATAAAGATAGATGCTTAATTATAATCTTGGGGTATTAAAATTGTACCTAATGACGCCTGTCTTCGGGGACCCAAAATCAAATTATAATCAAAGATTTGATAGGGATGTGTTATAAATCTAACAATCATAATCTAATTCAATAAATTTACTACTTACACTTATTTTCCACGGCAGCTGAGATTAAGGAACAAGAAAACCCACTATACCTCTTATTAAAATGGCGTCACAATTTTTTGGATCTTCTTGTATAAACGTATTCTCTTAATCTTTTGTGTAATATAAGTTGGTCAATTTGGGTGTATATTGTTTACTAGTATATAATTTAGAGTTCCTTGCAAAACAAGTGAAATACGATTGAATCAATATGGCCATCTCATTATTAATATGCAGATAATTAAAAGCAAATAAACGTGAACTGTAACTTTTAATTGGTTCATTTTTTTCAAGTTTATTATTATTATGAGCCACAAAGGCTTCTAGAGGGAAATAAAGGTTGACTTGTCTTGTGATGGGTAAATAAAGGGTTAAAAGTCAAAGCACTTGGAAAGATAAAACAAAAAGTCTTTCAAATTATTGAGGTATTATTATTCACTGTTTATATGTCTTTTGTGGAATAAAATATGTATCGTCATTGATCAAATATCTTAGTTTATGGAAAAAGCTAATTTGAACTTTGAAGCTAAGGGTAATCAATAGGGGAGAAAAGGTGTATTCAGATTTCAACAACACTAGTATGAAACAGGAATTGTTCTTTGCATCATATAGGCCAACCCTTCTTTTTTTCCAAAATTCTCATATAAAACTTTTAGTTAACTCATTTAATAGTTTGTATTATTGGGCTTCCTAATTATAATGTTACTTCCAGTTTACCATGCAATATACATGACATTCATTACGCTGATATGAATAAAATCACGTTTCATTTTCTTAAGCCATATGCGTTGGAAATATCTATCCGAGATCAAATCATATGGTTTCGAATTTGAATCAAATATTGTTATTTTAAAATAAATGGAATCAGTTTGTAAAAAATAATTTAGGTGATAAGACTTATATGATTGACTAGAAATCAATTATTCATAAACAAACAACTTGAAAAACAAAAATTAGTGTAGAAAAGGCAGAAATGAATAGTAAGTCAAAAGATAAAGGGGAAAAAGAAGAGAGGAAGATCACAAATCACAATGTAAAACACAAAACAGTATATCTCAAGGCATCTATCTCTCTTCTATGATTCTTCTCCCATTTCTTTTCTCTTACTTTTCTTTTTTTGTAGGATCCATTTTACTTTTTGGAACCATTTTAAAGATTAAAATGTGAGAGTTCTTTGATATGACTCTCGTGACAAATGTACTACACTCTCCTTTTGTTACATGCACTAATCTATTTAAAATAGTTTATTAATACTATAAAGCATGCCATTATATCGTAATCATGAGATAATCATGACATCCTTTTACATAAAAAGCTTTACGTCTCCTCTTGTCGCGCTAGAAGCGTAAGACCCTCTCAGGTATAAAACGTTCTAATAATCACAGATTCGCTTGGAGTTCAATTTCAGAAATTAGGAATTAGAAGGATTTAAATCAGGATAGGAGGGAAATGAATGTGTCGGTCATAAAAACAGAGATAGTGGGGAGGGTTTAGATTAGATTTTGGGTGACTAAGTATGTAATTATTTTTATAAATTAAAAGAAACACACACACGTCAAGTTGCATGTACGTAGAAGCTGTCACTCATTAAGCAAATTAAAAAAAAAAGCCACAAATCAGTGCCGAGTTCTTCTCTCATTTCACACGCAATATGTTTCCAATTCTCCGCCATCACAAAGCTACATCATCATCCTTCATACATGTGCCTTTGAATGTTCCATACACTAAACAATTCCAACGATGTGATAGGATTTGAGAGACTATGATGTCTAAGTTTGGGGAATGAATGAAAAAAAAAAAAAGTTTGGGGGAATGAAACCACGTTTGGTTGATCTGATTTAAGGTTTTTGGTGGTTTATGTAAGTTGTGTTGTGTATGAGTTTAATTACAAAGAGAATTAAGAGAATAGTATTCTGATGATGGAAAGAGCTATAAAAGACATCACATCATCAATAGAAGAAGAAACAATAAAACCCGAAACTCTGATTTCAACTCTTTCAAGTCTTGAAACCCACACTTCATATTCTCTTAAATACACACGCTGCAACACACAAGAAACCAACGATATCTTTCCTACGCTACCTTACCTAATCAACACTACTCGCTTGAAATCCAAAGATCAATCAAATCCATTTACATACCCTTCTCCTCTCTTCTCTAAAAACCAAACTCCAAAAGGATTCATAGAGTTACTGCATCAACAGACAACAACTCTATTTAGTAACTTTGAACTTTCTAAGACCAACTGTGGGGGTGGGCTAACTGAGCCGTGCCTTATATGCAATCTTCTGTTCCAGCTTTTCCTAAATTGCTTAGTCATTCTTCATCAAGCTGACTCATGTTACAATGCCACCATCATCAGAAGCGTTTATCCCGCTCTACAACAAAATTATTATTAATTCACTTCATTCGATATGAAGTATGTTGAAAATACTATGAGGAACTTTTGTGATCATGAATGTGAGTTCATGAATACTACCTCATTGCAATCACTATCTGGTATCTCCTCTCCCATTCCTGCTTCGGTAGGATTTTCTGAGTAGTCAAGGGTTGTGACTTTGTTGGTGACCTCTGTCTCACAGGTTACTGTCGTGACCTTAACAGTCTCACTGATGACCACCATACCACTTGGCGTCTGGGTTTGGCTTGATGGCAGTTCATGTTTGTCTTCAGGCACGTTCTGAGGGCTTGATATGACACTGAGAAAAACAAGATGCAAGAGCTACTTTGGTAACAGAAAAAAACAAGAACGACAAAATTGTATAAATTTGCCATCAAAGTAACAGATTATACCTCTGCGTATCAGCTTCATCAGAAGATTTTTGGGTAACATCATGTTTCCTCTTCTTGTTATTGCTTGGTTCGCTAGTGTCATTTCCAGATGAATTACCTCTTCTTTTCCTTCCTGCTTCAAGTCTTTCTACTGCAATAGACAGCCCCTCGGTGTAAGCCTTTTCTTCTCTTTTCGATGAATCTAGCTTTGACTTTTCTGAAGGCAGTCCTCCTCCTCCTTCTTCTTCATGTTGATACATTAGGGGGGATTTCTCTGGAGAAGTCTTGAATATTAGATTAGTGCATCGTTTTATCCATGAAAATGGAATGGCAGATGAAGGGGTTGAGCCGTTCTGTCTTTCCATTGAAGAGTTGTAGCCATCTTCGCTATTACTCACAGTGCTGACTCCATTTTGCAAGTCTAGTTCATCATCCCGAGAAACAACCTTCTGCTTCAAAGCAGAGACCTTTTCCCAGCTACGCTCTAAATTCGACAGCTGCATTTTAGCCATGGACATATCATCTAATGCAACTTTCAGATTCTCTAATTTCTTCAACTCTTCAATCTCATGTCTGATTTCTTCTCTTTCAGCTCGAAGCATATGCCTTTGCTTCTCTAGCTTTTCTCTTTGCACCTTAAGCTCCTCAATAGAATCTTTTAACTCAGCCCACTCCCTCTCTCTTCTTTCTCGATCCAATTTGATCTCCAACCTCTCAGCATCCAACCTCCTTAGTTCCACTTGGAGGTGTTCTACTTCTTTCTCCACAGTTTCCTTGAGGGACTGTATACGCTCCTCCTCCAACTTCTTCTCTTGCTCAAAAGCCTTCTCTCTCTCCCTCGAAGAATTTTCCAGTTCTTCTCGTTTATTTTCAATGCAGTACTCCAACTCTCGTTTCTGCATATCAATACCCAACAAGAAGTCAGCACGCTCGCGTTGTATCTTGTTAAGCCACTCTGAATGCTCCTCCACCATCTTATTCATGAATTCTTCTCGCTCTTGGTTTAGTGAATCCACATCGTTTTTGTGTTGATTTCTTAATGCATCTCTTTCCTCTTTGATGTTATCACGCTCGTCCTTGAGATACATTGAGAAAGCCTCTCTCTGACGTGTTATATACTCGGCTTCTTTTCTTAACTCCTCCCTTTTCACATCAATGTGTTCCCACTCAGCTTCAAATTTAGCTTTCTCCACCTTCAATCTATCTGCTTCAGCCAGCATTTCAAGCTTCTGGGCCCTCAAATCATCTAACTCCTCCTTGAGTCTCATTTCCAGAGTAGATAAGTCGCTTGTCTCACTCTTCAAGGCTTCTAGTTTTTCTGTTGCAGAATCAACACGTTTTCTCTTGTCTTCTAATGACATCAAAGACTGCTGCAGATCTAGGTCCAATTTTCTAAGGCGTTCCTTCTCATTCTCCAACAGAGTTGCCTTATGGTTGTTATCTTCTTCTGTAGCAATCAAAAGCTTCTCTTTCTCATCTAGATTATAAGACTTCTCTGTTATATCCTTTTCTTTCTCTGCCAATTCTCTTAATTGAACTTCCAAGTCATGCTCCTTTTCACCAACTAGGTCTTCCCTCTGCTTGATATCAACCTCCCTCAATTCAGACGCCCGTCTCTTGCTCTCCATTTCATCTTCCACCAATTTGCTCTTACATTCCAATTCAGCTTCCACGTCGGATTTTCTTTTCCTCAGGATAACTTCTTGATTCGCTAAGACGTTCTGAATTAGTTCCTGTATCGATTTTTTAAAGGCATTTTCATTAAATCTAGCAAACAAATGAGCACAAAACTAAAACTATGAATGATAACTACAAGGTTGGTTGGATTGAACTCACAGATTCCTTGCTGGCAATTTTTTCTTCAGCAACAAGTAGTTCTTGCTCCTTCTTAAGTAGTGAAGATTCCTTTCCAGAGACAGCCTGTTTTTGCAAGGGAAAAAAAACATGAAACAGTACTATCTCTTCTGAAGTTTCTTTTTTATGATGTATTATGGAAAAAAAAGAAATAGCAGATATTTGTGTGTATACAAACCTCTTCTCTTTTAGCAATCAACGCTAGTGTGATCTCCAAATTGGACTTTTTGTTTTCGAAGGCTTTACGTTCCTCCTCAAATGTGGTCTTTGCAGCCTCTAGCCCCTTTTTAAGTTCAGCTAATTCCTGGGATCTAGCAAATATGTGCTCTTCTCTTTGATTTAGTGAAACTTGTGCATCCAATAACTTTTCATGCTCTTGCTGCAAGCTCGTCCGCCTCTCATTTAAATTCCGTCGCTCTATAATCATCTCATTCTCTTTCGTTTCAGATCTAAACCAAGTAAAGAAAAAACAAATTATACCACAACTTAATAGTAAAAGCCTTAAAGTCCATTTAACTGAGATGAAAGACTTACTCAGACTTGAAAGATGCAAGACGCCGAGTAAGATCATCTTCACGACTTTCAACTTCCTTCAATTTTCTGTCTGCAATTCGATGATAGCGGTTGGCCTCAGCTTGTAAAGCTTCTGCTGCACGCATTTTTGCTTCAGCATCTGCATATTTCTTCAGGGCATCCTCAATCATAATATGAGCTTCAGACATTTTACTCCCAGCAGAAACTTTAGTCTCCGCACATTCTGCACGCATCTCATGCAAAGTCTTCTCCAGCTGAGAGAAAAAAAGAACAATAAAAAAATTCAATAAAACAGACTGGAAACAACCAAGTTTTGCGAGCTAACAAAGTCATGGTCTTACACTAGAAATACACTCTTTCGCAACCCCTACATCCTTCTTCAAACTCTCTTCTCGTTTCTTCGCTTCAGCTAAGGCAGAGACATATGCAGATTGTTCTCGCCTGTGTGCAAGGTCGGCCTCATCCACAGATGCCTTAACCTCCTCATACTTTGACAGCAATTCGTTTTTCTCCAAAAGGAGAAGACCCATGTTGTGTTGGTAATCATAAACCTACATGAAAATGCGATCAATATAGCAATGCCAATAGGTTTTCTGATAAAACACCCAACATACGAAAATAAAAATAAAAACTGGCCAATTTAACAATGTCAAAGAGGAAACAAAATCGAAACTTTAAAACGTCACAGGCAAAGAAATAACTGCAGACCCATGAGTGTAACGGATATGACTAAAGAATCAACCTTAAAGGGCACAAGCTTATCCCAGTAATTATAACAGTCTCCTAAGTTAGCATCATTGTGTTCCCGCGTAGACTAACTACTCCAGTGCTACAGCCAAACAAAAGAAATAAAAAATTTCACAAAGAATCGAAAAGCAAACCTCAGATTCCAGCTTGGCTATATACGCAATTAGGGCAGCTTTATCCCTCTTCTTGATCGATTGTTCATCAAACCCAGCTTCCTTGAGACGTTTCCACATGACTTCTTCGGTTAAAGGGCTTTTCAAAACCCTAGAATTAGGGGTAATCGCCAATCTATTAGTAGCCGCCGTACTCGGCGTTATCGGGAATCGTTCCGAACGAGAAGTTGCCATCGTTTCTCCCAGCCGCACAATGAAGAAGAAGGAAACCCAAATTCCTCCGATCTCCGATCAAAAGCACGATGACTGTCTCTTTACTTTTTATCTCTCTTCCTCTAACAACAAAGAAGAGTTCTGTGACAGTGCGTCGTAGAGAAGTCTAGTCTCTATTTTTTTTTTTTTAGGTCGACGATTTAGTCAAAAGGGGTTTTTATTCGACCAGTCAAAATATGAAAACGTCGGCGTTTTAAAGCCTTCCCATCCTCGGTTTTAGCGGCCAATACAAAAATGTCAATTTAGTTCAAAAGAGGTGATTAATATGGTAATTAAATTTTCCGATTTTCCAAAAGTCATGACTGTACGGGTAATTCAATTTTAGATTTTTCTACTCGTAACCATTAATTGTCTCATACTCTGTCCTTCACTTTTAAATCAAATGTCACTGAATATTTAATATTTAAAACTTAAAATGATATGATTCTTTATGATCTTCTTTACTCACTTGACAGATGTGTTTGTGTGTTTAGCCAGCCACTCCTAACTCTTATTATTGTCTTTCTTTTGTTTGCGTGTATAATGAACATTACATAGAGACTAGAGAGCTTACATGGATATTTTAAAATTAAACGCGATGGGTTACAGAGTTCGCCAGCTTCTGAATTTCGTGGAAATGAAACTGAGACTATTCTTTACATTGTTCTCTTACCAAGCACGTTTTAACAGAGAAATCCTTGCTTCTTTTTCAAGTCGATAAGTTTCAATCCATCCTTGAATCAACCGTATCTCCGCTTCTCGCTGGTCTACAAGCCACTTTGGGTCTTCTGGTGTTGAAGGTCGTAGATCCAAATGATGTGCACCTGATGAACAAAGAATCTATGATCAACTTTGTTTCTAATTTGAAATAGAACGGATGATTTGAGATAAGATATATCAAACTAGTTCATAGCATTGATATGGATTGTGGATTTACAACAAGTGGACTACTGCTATGATGATTATTGATAAAACTGTTCAGTATTGCAAATGAACGATCAGATGAGTTACGTGAGAGATTGTGGAGGCTATGAGTTATACCTTCTTTTGTGACTAGAGCAATAATGGAATTCGACAAGTTCTTGAGAACACTGCAATTTACGAGTCAATCATTCATCCATTCCGAGATCTGTTTTGTAAAATAAATCTTTGTAAAAGGAGTAATGTACTTACCTACCACCACTCCAAGGATCTAGCAGACCATTTGAGAAAATGATGTTACTTCCAAACAACTTCAATGTCGTCTCTATGTCCTTTTACATTAGAGAGAGAGAGAGAGAGAGAGGGTAAAGATTCAGATTATAGCATAAAAGAATCTTGAGTTTATCAAAAAGATGTCTTACATGTCCACCGAACTCTGTTGTGACCCATTTGGGTCTTGGATTAACTCGGAATGTATTCCAGCATTCCTCTTTGTACGAAGAGTAATTGAAGTCATCAGCTGGAAACATGCTGTTTCCTTGGCTGCTAGACATGGGCATTACCATCTCCGTGCACGCCTATTATAAACAGATAGTGAAAGTGATTAAGTGGTCGATTCACTGACAATAATCGGAAAAGGAAGACAAATAAAGCAGTTGTTCTGCGTACCTGCCAGTTCCATCCATCCAAACCATGAGGGTCATCATCCAACTCGAAGCAATCAATATTCCCAGTGTAATTGTAGTACACACTTACTCCTGCATATATACGATCTAGGACGGTAGCATCACTATTAGCACCGTCAATTTTTCTGCAGACCTACAGAAAGATAATCAAATGATGACAATCCAAATGAGCTAAAGAATGTATTCTCATCCTTTCTCCTATTTTATGGTTTTGAGGAAAATATCATTGGAAAATCATAAAGTGTTACTTCCGAAAAGATACCTCTCTAATGGGATCTCCAGGCAAAGGCATCATAAAGTCAGCAGGATATGGATAGTCCACCATTGCCAAATAACTATAAGCAGAGTCCAGCCAGTCTGAAAGGTCATCAGTACTGTTCAACACCCTGAAAATAGAGAATACACCATTATAATAATACTACTTAATATGCTTTACAAGCTCACACTAACTCCGAATTATTTGTTTACCGACAAAAGTGAAAAGTTTTCGTCAGCTGCTGAAGGCCATTTTCCTTCTGACCCTCAGCTATTATTGCATCCCACGAGTTCTTAATAGTGTTGAAGCAGCTAATACTCTCACGCTACAGGGTTCACAACCAACAAAACAATCACGATATGAAACTAGAAAGACATTATAAAGTCAATTGTCTAACAAAGCAAAAACGTTATACTACCTTGAAATCATTTGATGCAATGTCATAAAACGTCTCAGGGGGTACAATATCTTCAAATTGAAGAATTGGAGCTGAGGAAGCTAAGGCTCCTATTGCAATGTGAGGATACTTGAGCCTCATCCATGCTGCTAACACTGTTGCATCAGTATCAACAAACACAAAATAAATAATCTCATTCCAAGCATTCATTCCACCAACACAAAAACAGGCATATGATGCCTTACTTACTTCCACCATATGATCCACCAAACAACACAACTGGGCATGCTTCCGCAGACAAGTTGCGTTTCAAATCAGTCACAAAAACAGCAAAATCAGCAAGAGCTTGCTCAGTTGTGAGATATGATAAAGTGGTAGCGTTCTTGTAAGCTTCATCCCTGCTTCCATAAGGCATCGACTCTCCATAATACCTATGCTATACCAAAATCCCTAAAATCAGTAACACCGAATTGCTATTTTCTTTCCTTGGGGAAATCAAAGAAGAGAAACACACAAACGAACCTCTGGGAAAACAAGCAAGGCACCAAACTTAGGAGCGATTTCCCAAATAAATCCAGAATTTGTAGCAAACCATTCAATATCACCTTCGTTACCGCAGTAGAGGAAGATAGGTGCGAGCGCAGAAGCACCAAGCCAGTGATCGGAATTAATAAGGTAGCGTTGAGGGAATTTGGGAAGATCGGCGAAGCTGAAATGGTCGAGCTGCTGAGAGAAGAACTTAGTCTCGTATCGGTACTCGTTTCGAACTCCCCGGAACGGCTTGATTCTGGCTCGGTTCTGGATAGTGTAGCGAGGGAAACGAGGTAAGAGGTTGGGAGAAGACAGTGGCGATGATCCGTGTGAAAGAGACGATAGAGTGATGAATGAAACGAAAGTGATGATCAGAAGCAAGCAAAAATGGTTCGCCATGACTCTCAATTTGAAAGCTGTTGTTCACCAACTACAAAGATTGCAAACGCCTTAAAGCTTTAGCTGATACTTAACACAGTTACAGTAACACTAAAGGATAGGCATAAAACCGAACCAAAAATCTCATAAAGGTAAAGGCGAAGTTGAACCAATTTATCATATTAACCCAACTGGTATACCGAGTCAACCAAACAAATCGAGTAACCCTCATTTTGTAATACTAAACCGAAATCTAAGTTTTTTGCGAACCGCACCAACTTGATTAACTGAATGTAATTCAATTTATAAACTCAAAATGATTTTCGGTTAGTTTTCCTAGTTTTTGAAATTTCCCATTAAACTTTCCTTATAAATATTTTGTATAATAAAAAAAATTAGTTAAATCAAAACTATTAACTTAAAAATATAATTTGCAAAACATTTATCTCAGATTCTCAGTTATAAAACTAAAAATATCATTGGTTAAAAACATTTTTATAAGATCAAGTGCAAACCAATTATTTTGGACGAAATCATAAAGGTTAATTAAGAAAGAAAAATAATCCAAAGAAAGGAAAGAGATTAAGAAAGCAATAGTACCTGGTCTGGTCGTGTCGTGATGATATCAACGAAACTCGGATTTTATGTTCATTGTTAGGCGACTCGTCACAACCATCAAACCTGCTACATGTTTTTACCTCTGAATCCGATCAAATCTTACGAATGAAGTTGTTGTGCAGAGAGTAGCGGATTACTTCAATGTGAGAGTCTCGTTACGAGAAGATTCTGAATGCATCACCAAAAAGTAAAAGATGAAAAAGATGATTTTCTTCGTTTTAGTTTAGAAGAAGGGACAGAGATAATTTTGAGTTCTCAAGCAAGAAGATGTTGCTGTAGCCTGTAGAAGAGGTGTGTGACTAGTGTTTTTATATAAGCAAAGCAAAGGTTCGATATTTTCCAAAAAAAAAAAAAGGAAACTTTTAGGTGTTTCCTTTTCTTACGAGGTTAAGAAGTTATTTCCTTTTTTTTCAGGTTAATGTTTTCCTTTTTTTTTTTTTAATGTTTGCTGAAAAATAAATAGATACTTGTCACAACGGTAAAGCTTCAAACAAATGGCAAACCTACAGAACAGAAGAAGTAACGAACATAATATAAAAAGAAAAAGAAAACAAGCTCTTCCGTTTTAAAGGACACAAACTCCTTCAATGAGATTAGCTTGTAGCAGCCCTAAAGTATGGCAACCATCTCTGTTTATTTCCGTCGTACCATCTGGTAACCAAAGATTCTCTCATGATTCTTTATTTTCTGTTGTAATCTGTTATAACTTAAGCTGTCTTTTTTTAAGGGATGATGGGAGTGATGGGATCAGGTTGAAGAGCTTTCTTCACAAGATCAGTCTGCTCTTTAACATGAAGCTGGTAAAACCCTGTGGCTGTAGCAGCTGAAGGAAGTCGACCAACATATTTTATGTCGTTGAATTTTCCTCTTTCCAGCGCTTTCATCGCTGTGCAAAGCCTTGGTGCTATGTATTGGTATCCTCCCATGTTCATCGGCTCTTCTTGACACCACACAATCTCTGCATCTGTTGTTAAACACAGGAAAGAACAAGTTTTCAGAGAGAATTCCAACCTTCAACCTAAACAATCAAACACAATCCTGAGCTCCGAAAACCTACTTGGATATCTCTTTAGTTCTCTTTGAATGAGATCGTAAGGGAATGGGCACAGTTGCTCTACCCTGCAAATGGCTACATCCTTTGTTGCAGACTTCTTTCTCTCTTCGTCAAGCTCATAGTAGACCTGATTCATCAACATTTACAAGTATTAATCTCAGAATGTCAGAACTTTGTTATCAAATGAAGGAAAAACTGGGTTGTTTACTTTACCTTTCCAGAGCAGAGGACTAGACGTCTTATACCTTCTTCAAGATCAGAGTGATCACTTTGATCTTTGATCAACCGTTTAAATCGAGTTCCTTGCTTGTCAAAACCAGGATGTCCTTTAACATCATCAAATTCTGAGAGATTAGATACACACTGTTTGTGACGAAGCAAATTTTTGGGAGCCATCACTATAAGAGGCTTGCGGAAGTCCCTGTGTATCTGCAAATGGATGATATCAAGTGTGTATGTGTGTAAAGAATAAAAGAATAACATCTCAACCTTCTAGACACTTCATATTAGTTTTTTACCTGTCGACGCAGAACATGGAAATAGTTGGCAGGTGTAGTAACATTAACAACTTGCCAATTACATTCTTGAATCTGCTTACGAAGAGTTGGATCCATCTCAGGGATAACATAGGGATTGTCATCACTCATCTGCAGTTAAAAATTAACAAATGAACACGAAAAGTAGAGACAAACTTAATGGTGAGTATCGGTCATATAATATACCTGAAGGAAACGTTCCAATCTTCCACTGGAATGTTCAGGACCTTGACCATCATATCCATGAGGAAGTAGAACTACTAGACCGGTTTGACGGAGCCATTTGGCTTCCCCACTGCTAATGAACTGATCAAACATAACCTGTGCGCCATTAGCAAAGTCTCCAAACTGAGCCTCCCATATCACCAGAGAATTGGGGTTCTCCATCGAGTAACCCAGTTCAAATCCAAGAACACCAAATTCTGAAAGAGAGCTGTATACACAAGAAGCGTGAGAATAAAGCAAAAACAATTGAAAATTGGTTACGATATCTAGAGATACACAAAACATGCCTGTTGCTGACAGTGAACATTTCAGGGTCTTGGTTCATTGTCAGGTGATCTAAGGGACAATATTGTTCGCCAGTTTCTTGATCATGCAATACTGAGTGTCTATGACTGAATGTTCCTCTTTCAACATCTTGACCACTTAGCCGAACGTGGTTGCCTTCCACAACCAGAGTAGCAAAGGCAAGAGCTTCTCCAAGTCCCCAGTCAATGCCTTCCCCTGATTCAATCATTTGAGCACGCTGTTCATAAACTCTTTTCACCCCTCTGTGTGGCTTGAAGTTCTCTGGGAAGGTTGAGATTGCCTTTCCCACATTCTTCAAAATCTCTGGCTTCACTCTGCAAGAAACAAGGATTCAAATAGACAAAAAAAAAAAGCAATGAAAATCTAGATCAAATGAAAATGTTCATACCCAGTGTTTCGGACCCTAGAAATCTGCTCCGGTGACTTGAATCCAGTCCAATGACTTGCCAGCCAGTCACGTTTTTGGGGAATATAATCTTTACTTGCCCCGAATTCTTCATTTAGGATAGAGCTTACTTTCTTTTGAATCTTATCAATATCTTCTTGGGTTACCTGTCCAGATTCCAAAAGCTTTTCCTGGTAGATTTGAAGCGAGGAGGGATGACTGCGTATCACCTATCAACAACAAGTAACATCCTTTAAGAATAAAAAATTACAAGAGAAGAAATCCTGAAAAGAACTATAATAGAAACTGGAATTTGGATAAAATTATTTCAAAGAGATTGATAATAAAATAGGCAGACCTTGTACATTTTTGGTTGGGTGAATGATGGTTCATCTATCTCGTTATGCCCAAAGCGACGGTAGCATACTAAATCAACAACAACATCAGAATGGAATGTCTGGCGCCACTCCGCAGCAAGCTCACATGCATGCACTACTGCTTCAATATCATCTGCATTCACATGGAAAATTGGGGCACTTAAAGCCTTTGCAACATCAGTGCAATACTGTGAAGACCTTCCTGCCCTGGGATCAGTTGTGAAAGCCACTTGATTATTCACCACAATGTGTACTGTTCCACCAGTACAGTAGTTAGGAAGTGCACTAAGATGCAGAGTTTCATATACCACACCTTGTCCGGCAAAGCTACCATCCCCATGGATCAAAATACCCATGTTCTTTGTTCTGTTCTCGTCTTTCGTGTAATATTGTTTCGCTCTGGTTTTACCCATCACAACAGGATCTACTGCTTCCAAGTGACTGGGATTTGCTACCAAAGACAAGTGGAGATGTTTGCCTCCTCTAGTTGGGCGATCATAAGATGTACCCAAATGGTATTTCACATCACCTGTTCCAGTGTAGAGCCCAACTTCATCCACTGGCCTAGTACCCCCGCTAAACTCGCTGAATATCTGACGTAGAGGTTTTCTAACAACATTACCCAAAACATTAAGTCGACCCCTGTGAGGCATACCGATGACAATGCTCTCTACCCCGAGATCTGCAGCCCTATCGAACATCTCCTTCATGCCAGGAATCAAAGACTCAGCACCTTCGAGTCCAAATCGTTTAGCAGTGGTCCACTTAGACGCCAAGAAATTCTCAAACTGTGTGCTCCAGGTAAGCCTATCATAGATAACCATCCGACGGTCACTATGGTACTGTCGAGGTGTTGGGGTCTCGATCTTGTCTCTTAACCAGTTACATTTTTCTCTATCAGCAATGTGCATATACTCATACCCTATAGTCCCACAGTAAGCCTGCTCAAGCCTCGAGAGTATAGCCCTTAGTGTTTGAACCGGACGGTTCTCAGAGAGAAAACCTGACATCTTCCATACACCAAGAAAGAATTCCCGATCAAGATCAGCCTCAGTAAACCCATAAAGACCTGGCGTGAGATCCTCTGGAATCTCTCTCTCCTCCAGACCCAAAGGGTCAAGCTTGGCCTTCATGTGGCCATTAACCTGGTACGCTCTAACTAGCAACAACAGACGCATGCTTTCTTGAATGGTTTGCCCCGAGATACCAGGCGCCGTAGAAGCCTGACCCACGAAATTCCGGAAGAAGTTATCCCAGGACTCATCAACACTGTTGGGATCAGCTTCCCAAGCTCTTTGTAATTCCTCTAGATACACACTGCTCGTCCCGTCCAAGAAACTCTCAGTTAGTTTAGAAAGTGGGACAGGACGTGGAACAGGTGCAGCAGATTCTGCCTTTGATTTGAGTATTGTAGAGTGAAAACATCTGGTCTGAGAAGGCAAAACCCTTGTTCTAGTGGCATAAGAACCACACCGAGACTGAGACAGTGTCCTTCTTATGGCAAGCTTAGCCACAGAGGAACCAGTTCTAAACCAAACCATAGCTTTAACTAATCTATGTGAAACAACAAATCATACAGCCCCGAGACTCGAGAATTTTCAACTGTTTTTTGTTTTTTCTCTGAACCTGAAAATGATCAATTAAACAACACCAAAATAATAAGTAAACAAATTAATTTAATGGCTAAACGAGTAACGACTTAGTTATATCTCATGCAAGCACCAAAAAAATAGAAATCTATTATGATCATTACATATCAATTCCACAGTTTCTCAGCGATCTGATTTATTCAGATGATCGAAAAATGAAAACTCCCAAATTTATATGGCTCAACAACTTTCATTTCTTAGAATTTTTCTCAGGGAAAAAAAAACAAACATAATAAACAAAAAAATGAGGAAGATAAATAAGAAAAGCAGGAAGATTCACGAGGAAGGAGAAGAAGACGAACCTGGGATCAAAAAGATTGGGGAGACTCAGTGAAGTGGCTTCTACAAGACAGAGAAAGAAAGAAAAGTAAGTGCACCGCCTTGAAATAATCCATGTTTGGCTACGAGGACAAGTAGATACCTAATCCGAATAAGATATTAATAGACGAAGAAGACTCGGGGAGATTTATTAAATGGGCCCTTATCAATCAAGATTCATCCTATGTATTGGGCTTATCGGCCCAAATCGTAACACTCGAGTTCTTCACAGAAGAACACCATTGCAGTAAGTTTCAGAGCTTGAAGATGATCTGAGTTGAGAATGAGAAATCTAGGTTTGAAGTAGATGATGATGATGAATACTTGTGGTAACAATTTATCGCAGGAATGTATAGGTGTACGTGAAAGATGTGAGGAATTAGCCAAATCGTCGTCGTTTTACCGGATTGTTTACTCGGAGGTTATCCATCTTTCTTCTCCTTCTTCGATTTCTCACAGTATTCAGTTTTGGTTTTGGTGAACGAAGTTAGATTGTTTTGGTTTTGTTAGATTGAAGAAATTGGATGGGAACTGCTAAGGAGATTAGGTGGAGATTTAACATTTTTCAGCTTTCACGTTCTGTAAGTTGCATAACAATAAGGGTTTTCTTAGCTACTTACTAGAATTGTTTTAAGATTTCTACAATGTGGCTGAACCTTCATGTGACTTGTTAAGCTTTGTGTTATGAGCATTGTCATCATCATCATCATGTGTATCGTCATGTGTATGTACAGAGATAAGAAGAGAAGGGCTCACATTTTAGAAATTCAACTGCATAGAGACTATCCTAAATCTCCACCTTCCGTTTCCGCGGTTTGTTTTTGCTTCTTTTTTTTTTTTTTTTTTTGTGTATCAATTTTTCCACTCTCTGTTAACTTTTGCTGGACGCAGGATGTGCCCTATATGTTTACTTTGGAATGGTCAACAAGCTCAAGATTGAAAGATGTGATGCACCAATTCCAAAAGGTTGTTATAAAAATTTGCTAATATTTTCTCTCTTTGTAATCACTAATCCAGCAAGTATGTAAATTGGTTTCTTTCTCCTTAACAGCATTTGGACGATCTTCAAGACTTCTGGTCTGTCTTGGACGATATCGACAAGTCTCTCTCTGTTGTTGATGCTAAGCAACCATCTCGTGCTTCTCCTGTCCGTCGGATTCATGCTGGTTTAACACCTTTTTATTTTGTTTTCTCTAACATTTTTACAGTAATTGTGTTATAACAATTCACTCTTTTCTCAGGGAACGATTGCATCCTCGTTATCCATATCAACTTCGACGACCCTAAGTCCTTACCAGAGTATGTTTCTAGATTGAAAACACACTCCCTTTATCAGCATTTTCTAATACTGAATTGCTTAGACAGGTGCCGGTTTATTGGTCCTGTGCCTCCAGCTACGCATATGAACAACTTACATAACTTATGGAGAAGAAATAGCAAAAAGTGGTAAGAATCTGTAGTCTCTTCCCTCCCATTTTAAATCTCTTTCGAGTTTTGGCAGAATTAGAAAAGTAAGCTTTATGGATTGTTGAAAGCAGGAATCACGATTAGTTATAATCACACAGGTCAAAGGAAGTCTCATTTCCTGAGAACCTCGAATGTATTCTAGGTACTGAGCTTCCAAAGCCTCCAGGTCTCCAAGAGGAAGATGATCATCAGCAGATTGAATGCGGAATCTGCTATGCGCAGTTTCTACCCACAGGTGATTTCTCAAACCACGTCAAAAAAATTGATTTTTCAGAGTTCTGTATAATAACTTTCTCTGATGGTTCACTAATTTCCCATTCACTTTAAACTAGATGCGGAGCTCGGAGCTAGAAGTGGGACGCGAACAGATTACACATGCGAAAGCATTAGTTGCAATAAGTCTTTTCATAGCCTTTGTCTCACAGACTGGTTAAGATCTATCACAACAACTAGACAGTAAGTAGAAACTCTAATCTCTATATCTCACATAGCAACACACACAAGCGCTCAAGTATGATCCAATTTATTGCAGGTCTTCTGATGTTCTGTTTGGTAACTGCCCTTACTGTTCAGACCCAGTCGCGGTGAAGATCAACAACAAATAGAGTAGGAAAACCATCAAAATTAGCTGATTCTGGATGTTCTAATGAAACGTGATACAAAGAGAAGGGTTAGTACAGTGATGAGTAGTAGTGACTAGTGAGGACAAAACTCCCTTTTTTACTATTTTTCCTCTGTACGTTTAAGATAGAACTCATGTAGCTTTCAAAGAAGAAATGTGAATGTACCTTCCTTTTTTTCCTTCTGGCCACTCAATTCCAAAGGCTGATCTATCAATCACCATCAATGTAAGGTTTCAAGCAATAACTCTTTTACTTAGTAATTTTGAAAAAATAAAATAAAAGAGTATTTGAATGCTATGATTTGCCTTTTTCTCCACGGCTGCATCCTTTTTCTCCAGCTGTAGTAGTACTGTCGGTAGCTTAATAAATCTATGTTCAAGAACTCATATCATAAGTCTTACTTATAAAGCTATAATCTAAACAAATTAATTACTCTTTTTGCCCAATCAGTTAAACTGACCAAGATTAAGTGGTTTTAGAGAAGATTGATATAGAGAGATGGAATTATGAAAGTGATTTTTTTTTTTTAACTTACTGGTTACTGACTTCGTACTTTCGTAGTACATACTACATACTACTAGAAAGTGAGATAAAGCTCACACCACTCACTGTGCTTGTAATGCTACTCTTTCCTTTACGGTTTAGATAATTCTTTGCTTTTTTTCTCTAAATATATAATGTTTTACATTTTCAATATTTTTTTTTGTTTTTACAGGGTTTATCTTATTTTATCATTAGCTATATAAAAATGTAATTCTAATCATCTTAGAAAGATATCTGATTAGTGTGCATTCAACATGAACATCTATCTAATTTTGAGAAAGGAAGAGCCTGGTATTTATTGAGGGAAAATAAATCAATGAGAACTAGTTCGATTTTGAAGTTGAATAAAAATTAGATATTACATCCAATCCCAATAAATTTCAAATGGTTTTCTTGGAAATTTCTTAATGAGTTCCACATTATTTCAACAAGTTCTGAACTTGATAAGACATTTTCTTCCTAATGTTAAATGCAAATCTGACGCCTTTGCTGGATATGGGACCATATAGCTAAACCAATAATATCTTCTTCCTGCAACAAATCTATCTATGTAGGTTTTGATTCTTTCAGTTTTTGTGTTCTGTTTGATTTGGAGTTAAGCTACATAAAAAGTGTTAACTCTGCATATCAAATATGGTTGTAAACTAACGCGAAACAACAAACAAATCGTGTGTTACGACATTTATATAGTAACATAATGAATTTTTTAACATAATGAATAACATTTTGTTATAAGCAAAATCCATGTTTATTATAAATTTTCAAATAACCACAAATGAACCATTATACATCTATACACATCGCGCACTAATTATCGTACGTCTGCACAATTGCATAAAAAGGACAATACAATCCACAATTTCCCAACAAGTTATATATATAAAAAAATTATCGTACAAAGATGAAACATGATCATTGCAACGTACGTATGGTATTATTTTCAAGCACGACACTCGGGTGGTGGGACTGGGAACCTAGACTTGTCGGTACAATAATCATAAACCATATGGTTAACTCTAACCCATCGGTAACGTCGAGCTTCGACGGCGTTAAGCGAATGATAAGCAAAACCTTCCCACCAATTGTGAGTGTTGGATGGACAAGAGGCTGGTCCAGGAACAGGACAGCCTTCGATGTCGAAATCTTTGTAATAAGCATAAAAAGGAGCTTTGTTCCAATCAATCTTCTCTAATCCGCCACGTGTCGCCCAATCATCGGCTTCCCATAATGTTGAGTAAACTCCCATAGGTTGTGATGTTGGGTAAGCTATCTTCTTGGCTTCGTTGTTTTTGTATTCTCTTATTGGCACATCGTCTACGTAAAATCTGATTAATCATCAAAATACATATACCCACGTTATTTTTTTTTCTTTCAAAAAAGTAAATGGTGAATTTATATGACTCAGTTAATGTTTTTGAAAATTTAATAAGAGAAGCTTACACAATGTGTTTGTGTGACCACAAGATAGTGTAAGTGTGGAAATCCAAAGCCGGGTCGAACCAAAGATTAACTCTTTGTTCTCTGTCTCCTTTACCATGAGCAAATATGTTTGTTTGCACTGAGTAAGGTTGACCACTTCGGTTTCCCAAGAACTCGAAGTCTAGCTCGTCTCTCACCGTGTTCGTATCGGAATTCATCTATAGACACACGAACGAATTGACCGTTAATGTTTCAAGAAGATGGTATGTAATAACAATGTTGGTCGAGATACAACCATTAATTTAGAGGTTAATGTGTAAATTTTGAAAAACTAATTAATGAAGTGAAATGATATATAGACTTACGTAGAAGGCGGTGACTGTACCGGCAGAGTCTCCCGGAATGAGTTTGATTTTCATGCTCACTCGTCCGAATAGATATTTTCTTTTTGAAGCAAACCCACATCCTTTTGAAAGACAAATATGGACATGTGAGGGTATGAAACATCACCCAAAATGATATTTAATTTATGTGAAACTTTGGTGTATGTACCTGTGCTCTGGTCAAGGACAAGCTGGATAGATTTCCCACCGTCCATTTGGCGGATGTGAGATTCCGACCATGCGGCTTTGAAATCCTCGGCGAATGATGTGGGCCGAGCAGAGATCGGGATGAACATTACCGTAAAGAGAGTAAGAATGCAAAGAACATAAGTATCGGGAAAAGAAGGGAAAAACATCTTAGCGGCCATGGGACTTTTGTGTGTGTTTTAAAGGGAGTAGAGAGTGATAAGTGTGCATGTATGTATTTATACACACACATTTCTTTTCTTTTTTCTTGTTGCCAATGGGATTTAAGACGCTGACGTGGACGGTAGCATCTAAGCAATTCACAAGGAGACATCGTTTAGCTTTCCACACAGCTAACTGCAAGCCGTCTCTTGGCCTACTCATTTATTAATCTTTGTAAGTAATTAATTTAAATTCTAAAATAATGACCTAATTTTGATGCCATTGAAATTCTAAGGATGAGAATGCTTATAGTATCATCATGTTGTTACGTTGCTCATGACGTTTCTAATCGTTGAACCAAAGCTACTATACTATATACACCATTCCACAAGTCAAATTAAAAGGATTTATCAATCATCATTTGGTCAGTTTCCTTATAAATTACCTACGTGCTATTACAAGACATTAGTTAAATGTTTCTCTTCTTTTAAAAACAAATTAAAAGAAGAAACAATGCGAAGAAATGTTAAGGAAGAAAAGGTATTATGAACGTGTGGTTTGTAAACGTGAAGGCATGTAATGTAATGTCTCAATCAAAGGATGGTTGTGGTACATTACATAAACCTATGGTTCTAATTATTTTGGCATAGAGACTTTATAATATAAGGTTTTGTATCCATTGGATGTTTCCCATGGGCCACCTACGACCTACTAAATTACTTGTTTCTATCCAAATTTGAATACCAAAAAACAGAAGAATATCAAAATTTATTACATAATTCGGATCATACTTGAGTTTTGTAGCAAAATGTCGACTCAAGTGTACGTGGATCCGAGAAAAACAAATAAACAATAATTGGTACCAAATCACATGGGATAATTATGGTCTACTTCGACTTTACATCAAGGTAAGAAGTAAGAACATTATTAGAATAGGTCGTGATGTTTAACCAAAAATATTCAATACACATTTGCTGTCCTCTTAATATCAATTTTTCAGTTTCATGCTTTGTTACTTCAAAAAATCATAATCTTAGTGAGTCGCCGACATTGAAGAGGTGAAAACATTCATCAATTCGGGTGAAAGGAAAAAACACAGACGATATACATAGAAAGTTTGAACGAGAGAAACTTCAAAACAAAACTTGAATTTTTAAACGTCTATTGTCAAACAAAATAAGCTAATAAGCTATAAAGGTTTAAACCACCTAGAATTTAAACATCAACAAAAGGATCACAATCCAGAAAATATAAGTTGTGTTCCTGCTCTGCTTTATTACAAAACCACACAAGAAACTATCACTTGGAATCTCTCTCTCGAAAGTAATATAGATAACTTACCAATATAACATAGTAAGAACTCAGGATCAGATCATCGTTCATACTCACATCTCAGCACGCAGCTGCGCACAGACCCGAGTTTCCCCGCATGGTTTGAGTGGAACTGTTGGAATCAGTGTTGAGACCATTGAATGTTCTTGATATCGATTCCTTCTTTAACCATTTCATAAAGCGGGCTCATTTCCCTCAACTTCACAACCTGTCTAACCGTAAGTTCGACCGCTTTATCGATCTCTTCCTTTGTGGTAAACCTACCAATCCCAAACCGAATCGAAGTGTGAGCCATGTCCTCATCTACACCCAAAGCTCTTAACACATATGAAGGCTCCAAACTCGCACTAGTACAAGCACTTCCACTGGACACTGCAACTTCCTTCAACCCCATCAACAGACTCTCTCCTTCAACATAAGCAAAAGACAAATTCAGATTCCCTGAATATCGACTCTCCATTGAACCATTCACCACAACACCATCAAGCTTCTCTCTAACCCCATTAAGCAGCCTCTCCTGCAACCCCTTAATCCACTTCTCATCATACTCCATCTCCCTCATCGCCAATTCACAAGCAGCCCCAAACCCAAGGATTTGTTGCGTAGACGCAGTGCCACTACGCAATCCCCTCTCCTGACCTCCACCATTCATGAGTGGCTCAAGCCTGATTCTCGGCCTCCTTCGCACAAACAGAGCACCAACCCCTTTTGGTCCATAGATCTTGTGACCACTCATTGACATCAAAGCAATATTCCACTTCTTAACATCAACAGGTATCTTACCAATAGCTTGAGCAGCATCAGTATGAAACGGAACATTATGCTCTTTGCAAATCATACCAATCTCTTCCATAGGCTGAATTACACCAATCTCATTGTTCACAGCCATAATAGAAACAAGCCCTGTGTCTGGCCTAATAGCTTCTCTCAACATCTCTAAATCGACTAATCCATCAGTTTTCACAGGTAAGTAAGTTACCTCAAAACCTTCTTGCTGCAAATGCCTACAAGAATCAAGGACACACTTGTGCTCAGTCTGCGTAGTTATAACGTGTTTCTTCGTGTCCCTGTAGAAGTGCATCACTCCTTTAACCGCGGTGTTGTTCGCCTCCGTTGCGCCGGACATGAAAATGATCTCCTTGGGTGAAGCTCCGATCAGTTTCGCGACCTGGATTCGTGCGACTTCGACGGCGTTCTCAGCTTCCCAACCGTACAGATGCGTTCGCGAGTGAGGATTCCCGTACTCATTGATACCAGAATCATTCATCGCATCGAAGACCCTAGGATCAATCGGAGTCGTCGCTTGCATATCTAGGTAAAGAGGCCTACCTGAAATTCGAACTCCTTTCATCAAAATCGATTCATCCTCGTAGGCGGTGGAAGTATCAGCAGCAGCAGCAGCAGCGACGGTCGATAAGTGGTGACGCCGGGAAACAGCGCCGTGTGGCTTGCTTAGGGCTCGCCGGATTGTCGAAGAAATAACCTTAGACGCCATTGATCGTACAACTCGGCTTGCGCTTTCCGAAGTTTACCAATTTGAGTAATTGGATTCTCTACGATTGCTTCCTGAAGAAAGAAGAAGAAGAAGAAGAAAAAAGATGCGATAGTGAAAATGATAGCGTCACTGACGGTCTCGTGACGGAGGCAACGTGGTCGTCTCCCAAACCCTAAACTGAGTCGGTAAAAGTACAAAGCCTATGTGAACAGGCCTGTTAATATATAATGGGCTTTTCGTTACCCAATACTGTTTTAAAAAAGAAAGATAAAAGTTCAGTAGTTTTCGAAAGGAAAAAGAATGGGGTATTTTAAAGAAGGGATTGGGTAACTTGTAAAACCAAATTGGGTAACTAAAAGCCCAGTAACAAAGAAAAAAATAAAGTTTTCATTAGTTTTTATAGGAAAAAGCCCAAATTTTAAAGCAACGTCCAACCTAGATAATCGAATTTTGTACATAAGACAAGCCTACGGATTAAAATCAGACAAAGATAAGCAAAGTCACTCGAGTGATTTCTTCTCTTTGAGCAACTCTACTACTTTCCTCATGGTCGGCCTGTTAATCGGAAATGATGACGTACAGAGCAATGCAACGTCAAGAACTTTCTCTATCTCTTCATATTCTCTAGTCGAAAGTTTCATCTTTGGATCCACAAGCTTCCTAAGATCTCGATAATTTCCAGGTGGTGAATCTTGATTCATGGCTCCATCTTCTGGTGACGAAAAACAGTAACACAAAGCTGCTTCCATTGCAAACTTGACAATGTCCTTATTCTCCCCAAAAGACGAATCGTTCGGTCTTTTTCCGGTTATCAATTCGAGTAAGACCACCCCAAAGCTATAGACATCACTCTTTTCATTCACTTTTGACGTATAACCATATTCTGTATAACCACAAAAAGAACAATACAAATTTCAAATAATGCTACTAAAAAGCTTAAGGTTATTTGTAATAGAGTTCATAGAATCGTTACCAGGAGCAATGTAGCCGTATGATCCAGCAACACAAGACATCGTAGAAACATCGGAGACACCATCATTGTCTTTTCTCTTCAACGTTTTAGCTAAACCGAAATCGGCGACACGTGGCTTCATCTCATGGTCCAACAATATGTTATTGCTTTTAACGTCACGGTGAACAATCGGCGGAACAGAGTCATGATGTAGATAAGCAAGTCCTTGAGCAGCACCAACCGCGATCGAAAACCGTGTCGTCCAGTCAAGTGAAGAAACGGCAGAATGTTCTTTCTTTGAATGCAAAACGTCACCCAAGCTTCCGTTTTCCATGAACTCATACACTAAAAACCGAAACTCTTCGCCGTTGCAGCACATAAGAAGCTTCACGATGTTTCCATGTCTGACCCGACCCAGAATCTCTACCTCGGATCTGAAAAGGGATTCGGATTTAGGTTTCTGACCCGCTCCTCCCCAGAGTTTCTTCACCGCGAGCGTCTGACCTGACTTGAGTTTTACTCTGTAAACCAAACCCGATCCGCCCGACCCGATCATGTTGTCTTCCGTTAATTGCGGGTATATGTCTTCCTCCGTGAACTCGACCCGTTGAAAAATGGTTATTTTATTGGTCTGTTTCGGTTTTCTCTTGAACAACGATTTGGTTTTGATGAATAGACAAACCAAAGCTCCGGTTAGTACAACGATGCAAAGGATTGTGATCGCGAGGATGTACCGAGTTCCCGGTTTGGTTCGGCATGGTCGTATCGGATCCATATTCGGGCCACATAGATTCGGGTTACCCAATAACCCCGATCGAAAAATATCCTGCTGAAATCCCGAAGGGATCTTACCGTAGAGTTTGTTATCGGAGATGTTGAACTGATTAAGCTTCAGCTTCAACAGCTCCGACGGAATCTCACCGGTGAGTTGGTTATTGGAGAGATCTAGGTAGTTCAAAACCGGTAAATCACCGAGTTCTTGTGGTATTCCGCCGCGTAAACGGTTGTTCGAGAGATTCAACTCGGTTAATTGGGTGCACGAACTCACCGAACTCGGAATCTCGCCGTCGAGCATGTTCTCCTGCATCTCCAGTCTTTCTAGATCCTTCAATTTGTTAATGCAACTCGGAAGAGATCCTGAGAAGCGGTTTCGGCTAAGATCGATGACTCTGAGATCTCCGAGATCACAGATATTGTGGGGAATCGCACCGGAGAAGTTGTTACCGGAGATTTCGAGCTGAGACAGATGACTAACATTGGATATCGAAGGAGAAATCGAACCTTCTAATTGATTGTTGTTGGCTAGCTCGAGACGAGTAAGAGGAAGTTCCCAAAGCCTAACCGGAACTTCGCCGGATAGTTTGTTATCCGCCATACGAATGTAAGTAAGCGACTTACAATCGCCGTAAGATTCCGGAATTTTCCCGCTCAATTGATTTCTGAAGCTGATTAACCTCAGAAGCTTTCTTCTGTAGCAGAGATACGGCGGCAATTCGCCGGAGAATTTGTTCGTGGAGACATCGAATTCAGATATACCGGAGAATTTTCCGAAATTCCTAGGTAACGTACCGGTGAAGCTGTTGTTGAAGATCTTGAACTCGACGAGATTAGGATTCAGAGCTACGACATCTGGTAATCCTCCGGTGAAGAAGTTATCGTTGAGATTGAATGAGATTAGTTGCAGAGCAGCGATTTTTTCCGGCAATTCACCGGTGAGATTATTCTGAGAGACATCAAAGTTCCTCAATTCGGTTAAATTTCCGATACTCTCCGGCAATTTTCCAGATAACTGGTTACCGAATAGCTCAATCTGATAAACCGATTTGAGTCTTCCGATGCTGTCAGGTATTTCTCCGGTGAGACCGTTCATAGCTAAATCGAGATTCTCTAGCAACACCAGATTCATGATCGAATGGGGAATTTCTCCGACGAGGTTCGATTGAGTTAGCCGTAGATCACTCAGCTTCTTCAAGTTCCCAAAGATGGATGGGATTGGACCAGGCTTGAAGCTGATATAAGCGAGATCAAGACGAGTCAACTCAGTCAGATTACCCAAAAATGCAGGAACGGTTCCACTGAGCGGGTTGCCATTAAGGTTGAGAACTTGGAGAGAAGTTAATCTTCCGTAACTTTCAGGAATCTTGCCGGTGAACATGTTTGATTCCAATTCAAGAACTTGTAGATTACGAAACTCCGGCGAGAACTCAGGTAATATACCGGAGAAGTTGTTAACATTGAGGATCAAAACCTGAAGTTTAGAACAGAGGGAGAGAGGAGCAGAATCAATCGTACCGTTTAGATTGTTTTGAGAAAGAGTGATGTTGATGAGTGTACGAATACGGCAGAATCCGTAAGGAAAACCACCGGAGATATTAAAGCCGGAGAGGTCTATGGCTGTGACGGAGCTACTGTTTTTGATGATGTCGCATGTGATACCAGTCCAGTTACACGGACTACGATTGTCTCCGGTTACGACCCAATCTTGCAAATTTCCATCCGGGTCAAAAAGTCTGGTCCTTTTAACACGGCTCAAAATCTCAGCATCTCCATTGGAAGAAACTTGGAGAAAACAAGAAAGAAGAAGTAGAGAGAGGAACAAGGAAAGAGTAGTAGTAGCAGTAGTGGTGATCATCGTGTTGGGAAGAGAGAGTGATGATGGAACAACACGATGAAGGTGAAGAGAGAATGTTGTTCATGGAATCGTGATAAAAAGAAGAAGAAAAAGGTGAGTAACGTTTAAATTTGAGATTGTTGATTTAAAGATGAACGGATTTGCAGGTTTGTCCAATGGGACTTTGGTTCTCTATTTTTTTATGCTTTATTTTGATTCACATGGGAAGTAGGTTTAGTGTGAGTGACAGTTTGTTTTGAAGAGTTTTGTGGGAGTGTCTTAAAGATAAGTTGAAAAGGAATCTAGAAAACTTTTATTAAGGCCAACATTATCTCCTTTTTTGTTTTTGTTTTTTTGTTTTAGTTGTCGTTGGGTGGATGAAACTAATAATATAATTAATGTATGTATATGTATGGTGAAATCGACTAATCTTAGAAAGACTATCCCTTCATACGTTTGATACGAAAATGGTTATTGTTTGACGGAAATTGAATTTTGTTTGTCATTGTTTGGGTTATTAGATATGTAACGGTACGACTGTGAAGAAAGTGAAGTAGTGCGAGCAAAGCGTGAGTTACAATGTCGTGATCTCTTCTTTTTTTGGATTACAGTTACAGACAACCAGAGAAATTTGAATGAGAAACGAGTTTGAAATTTCCTCTTCTTTTCCAATCTTGTGTGTGTTTCCACCAGAAAAGAAAAAACTAGTGAGATGCCGAGTAAAACACGAAAACATGTAATATTAACACGCAAGTTATAATAAGAAAACCGTACATTAGCGTGGACGTATGTAATTGTAACGCTTTGATCACCCTTTTTTTTTTTGGTAAAAGGTTAAATATTGATCACCCTTTTTCCCACTAATTATAACCCAAGTGGCTTTTGTGTGTAAAATTTTCTCGTAATCGTAATTGCACTCTAATAGACTATGTACATTTCTAGCCTTAAATTGGTTGTTTAATGATTAGATTTGCGTTTACATAACTAAATAATATGCTCGACTTCAGAGTCTTTCCATGTGTTTGTTAAAACCGGTCATATGAAGTCAGTAAAGTCAGAGTCTTTTACGTTTCACCGTTTTGTCTTTTAAAAAGAGAATATAATTTAAAAGAAGATGAAGCTTGAAGTTATGTTTGATGGTTAATCGAACAACAGTTAGACAGTAGCTTTCACTAGGGGAGGATGGTAAAGTGTCCCTTAAATGGATGCATTTAGAACAGAGAATGTTTAGGTAAGAGTAAGACTTTTGTTTGTTCAAAACTCTTCTTTTAGTCTTCAGTTAGGCGCAGTTAATGTCTAATCTTATAAGTTAATAATTTAACAGTGTTACAAGACTTCGGTTAGGAGTATTGATTTAAAACCATTAAACAATCTTCTAGAAGGCAGTAACAGATAATTTGGTGGTGAGTGTAAAAAACTTTATCTTCAGAATCATAATAAATAGGAAGGGAGACACGAGATATCCAGATTCACGTACGACTCATTGGAATCTGAGGCTTTCTCTACTTAATTAGCAATAAATTTCGAACTTGTATACAGTACATCTTCTTGTTTTTACATTGGAATATGCAATCTCCCGGAAGACACTCAATCTACGTCGCCGTGAAGACTCTTCTGTCTGAATAAAAGCAGTAATCTTCTTAGTCAACATTTGTCTTTTCCCAAAAACATCTTCTAATTTGTTCTTACGTCAAATAAATGCGTTTTTAGTCACTATTATAAGGAGTACACTATAAACGGTCATTTTAGGTTAATTATAAAAACTGGTACGTTACTTAACAATAAAAGTACTTAAGTAAGACTTCACCCACATCGAATTTATTAAAAATGGATAAGAAAATATGATAATGTACGTTGGTGGTTTATCAGTTACATTTTTTATTTTATTTTTCTTGGTTTATCAGTTACATGCAATCCCATAATAACTTAAGAAGGTTGTTGAACTGCTCTTATTCTTCTTCTTCTTTTGTCTTTTTTTTCTTTATCACTTGCTTATCCTCGAGGACCACGACACTCTCTCTATCCAACTTGTGTGTTGTGTCGCTTCTTGTGCATGTAAAAACATCATTTTATGTGACTACGCGTGTTTTCTCTTTAGCAAACGTTACTCTATTGTTTTGTTCCAAAAAGAAGAAGAAACTATAATAATGTTTATATAATATAGCCAGCTGAATGAATCTCTGGAACCGGACAGAGCGGAACAGAACAAATTTATCTTTTGTCTTCTATATATGCTGACTGCTGAGTAAAGTAAGTATTTCAACAACACTGGAACTCGCGGAACATTGAGGGTGTTTAGTTTAGTCGATAAATTGGGCTTTAGTCTTCAAAATAAAGCCCATTCTTTCCTTTTTAGTGATCCTGGCTCCTTAATTAGTTGGGCTTTAAGTCTTTAAAAATAATACATGGGTCGGGGGAAGGTAGGCCCATATATTAGGCCCATATATTCCTGGCGTAATATGAATAATTTTGGTGTAGTATGTCACGTTTTTTTTGAAAGTGGTCACTTTTACTCAGCTCATCATATAAAAAAACTTTCACGGGTTATGCAATCATATAAAAACACAGATAGGTGTTTTTGGTGTGTGGGACTTTCTCGTGTATACAGAGTATAGTGTCGTGTGATCTCTCTCATTTTTGAAAAGAATATTAAAAGCCACAAACCACTAAAAATATGCAACAAAAGGAAAGAAAAATGCAAAATAAAGAAGAAAAAGGAAAATCTGAATAATGAGTCTCTCGTGACGCTTTATAGATCATAGAATGTTTGTGAGACACGTGTGGGAACTCACGTGTCAAGTTGACTGGGTCTTCCCTTTTTTGGAGGATAGTCATTGGTGCGATTTTCGAATCCAATAGAGAAAGTTTTTGATTCGCAATTATAACAACTTTGCTTTTTCAAAAAATGTTTTAGTATTTGATGATACATTCAGTTTACTGAATCTGTAATCATTATTATACTGCAAACGTTAAAAGAGTCTCAACGGATACGAGTTCAATCCCCACTTGGTAGTAAAATACAAGAATATATATAAACACTGATTAGTTAAGATTTATTCTAGTAGTAGTAAATTAAGTAGTAATTAGTACTAGTACTTAGTTGTTTCATATTATTATCATCAGTCGACATTGTTGTTAAGGCATGCTTTGCGATAGCGCAAGATGTTCAACATAACATTGATTTGAACCTGTTAAATTCGATTTTCAGAAAGCTGATAGATACTTGTTTTATGCATGTGCAAAACTTATAATGATGGTAGTAATAATTACATATCCAAAAAAAATAATAATAATAATAATAATAATAATTACATATCCAGACAATTAATTATTAGGAGTTAGATCATGCCTAGTAATTAATAAAAGAAGGATAGATCATGCAAACATTATATACCATGTATAGTGTGGTTAGTGAGCTTTACAGCTAACTATAATTTAAATTATTTTCTAAAGATGCATATGTATGTGCTTATAATTCAGAAGGATAAGAAGCATATGGAAACATATTCACGTTTGATCTTTAAAAGATGTCTGTAATTAAACAAATTAGAAAAGGGGGCAATAACCAATGTCTCTTCTTCTTTTTGTCCTTTCAACGTCACCTCAATATTACTACTTTATAAATTTAACCACTGATTATTTGATCTCTTCGTTACAAGAATATACTATCATGAAGCATCTCCTGCATTTTCTTTATGAACAATATAAAACAAAAGTACTCTGCAAATCATCATAGATAAGTACATTATTACTCGTGAAACTTATGAAGGTTCATAGTGAACCCTTTGATTTTACGTAAGTCGATGACTAGTATGACGAATCTCTCTACCTAACATCAGTTTGCGATATGACACATAATTTTCACACACACACATATCGCATTATCTATCTTGACCTACGTACGATGAATCAACTTCATCTACTAACTGTTTACGTCCTTTATCTTAAGTTAAGTTCAGTCACATGTCAGGGCAAAACAATAATCGGTTCGTAACTTACGAAGTCATTGCATTTTCAACTCCACTAATCATACATTTGTATTAACTGGGATAGAAACACATACGCACCATACGAATTCAAAACGAAATGAGGAATATTTGGGCCAACACAACAGCCACTAGTATATAAAATCATGGTAAAAAGCGACGATCATTATTATCATCTTACATAGTTAGGCACTTCCGTAGATTATTATATCGGGTTGGTGAGTGATGGCAGGTAAGACGATTAGATAACAAGAGCGGCTAATACCAAAATATATACACATAATTCTATTAGCGGTAATGTTTCAAATATCAAATCAACGTATAAATTTTTTGAAAAGTTCTAAAAATAATGTTATTGTGTAAATTATAACATTGGTGTAAGGATTCTCTAAACAACTACGAAGGATGGGACATAACCATGTCGGGGAAAACAATGAAACCAAAGAAGATGACAAAAAGGACCCATTCAAAACCACACAGTGGCAGTGCACTCCTTTCTTTTTCTCTTCTACGTACGTGTCTCTGTCACATCTCAATCATATATTCCACGTGGCTTTTTCCACCTTCGAAACTAACCAATGAGAAATGTTTGAAACTAATGATATTTATCTTTGCTACGTGTAAACTGGTATAGGGCCTATGTAGCGTAGACACAGAGTAAAATTAAGTTATAAAATTGGGAGTTATAATTTTCAGTGCTTATGAGTTGTCACGGATGAAAATTCTTTGAGATAAGTAACTTTATAGTAGTATTTTTTTGTTATTGTTTTTGTCCGGAAATTACGCATAATGTGAGAATATAAATTTTAAAAAGCTGATAAGGAAAAGACATTTGCTAACTATTCTTTTTCCCTCTTTTGTTTTCACCTTTGTCATCCATCGAACATGAAACAATCCCATGGACGTATTGTTGTTATGCGCGATGAACTCGTGATCACACACACGCAATGTATGTTTCAAGGAAACCAAAAACACTTTTTGTTCGTTTCTGAAATAAAACGTTACAATTTGTTTTTAGATATATATATATATATATAAATTTGCAACGTATATCACTCTTTAAAGCCACTAGCAGCAATAGACTTTACTAAGAATGATTGGATGATAGTGTTTCAACGGAGGACTGTTACATTATAGAAAATGCTTACCAACTATACAAGTAAATTAAATCACAATTATTATCATAGAGTTCCGTGAGAATCCCTATCAAAGCTTAATTACAAGTTAAACCATTAATTAGGCAAACTCTAAATATGAACAAAACATGAACAAAGCTACATGTATCATGTTTGGTCCAAAACTTCTCATAAAGAAACCTAGACTAAACTAATAAGTAAGATATATACAATCATCATTTGGAAACTAGGTACAACCAAACAAAACCATATAAATGTAAGTTGGGTGTGGCTTATTATGAGCGACGAGCTAGTGAGGATTCATAAATGCGTTACCAAGACTAGGAATTGCTTCATGAGAAGGGAAAAGAATTAAGGCAGAGAGAGATCCCATTAAAGACTTACTACGACTTGCCATATACATATTTTGCATGTGGGGGGGGGGGGGGGGAAATATTTGTGAGTGAGAGAGCTTTTACTCTTCTTACCTATACGACTCTCCGATTTATTAACTCAGAGAAAAACCCAATCATTATTCTCCCCACCACATTTATATACCTTTGACATCTCCCCCGACACATGCTCTGTTCTCTCTTTGATTATTTCTTACAAAGCTAGAAATTTTCACCTAAACCACAACTTTTACCGCTCTCAATACGACGGTTACTAACGATGCCAAGAGCCCAAGACAAATTACCAAAGACAAAAATACATCAGTGGCAGATGCGTAACGGATACAAGTCTTGACATGCGGGGGTATTCATGCTACTACACTTGCACATTTTCAACACCAAGTCTTGGATTTATAAACTCACATTATTCAAGACAGACTTATAATTTTTTCGAGAATTATATTCTTTTTCCCCTCAGAAAAAAACTTCAACTGTACATTTTCATTCATACAAATTACAAACTAAAATAGAGCCACGAATTCGATAATTAAAAAAGAAAAAAAAAAGAAGATAAAAGTAAAAGCCGAGCAAAATGAAAACACACTTAAAAATAGTTAAACAATTATAACACTAAACCGAACCAAAGCATAGAACCAGACTAACAAACCAAAGCTCATCGCTAAAACCTTTCTTAAAAAGACGAATTTACCCTTATACCCCCTAACTTTACCTCCGGGAAAAACTTTTCATAGATTAAGCAGATCCGGTGGACCTTCGCCACCGGCCTTCGGCGAAAGCTCACTCTCCGGCGTCGATTCCGTCGTCGTCTGATCCTTCGACGGTGGCAACTTCGGGATCTCGGTGAGAATCTGAACGACTTCTCTCATCGTCGGCCTCTCAACAGCTTGTTCTTCAACACAGAGCATCGCGACGTAGAAGACGTGCGTCACTTCATGAATCGGAATCGAAGAAAGTCTCGGATCAAGCACTTTCAGAACCGACTCTTTGTTCGAGTCTGTCATTTTACGAACCCATTGAACGATATCGACACCGTCTCCGAATTCCCCGACGGGTTTTCTTCCGGTGACGAGTTCTAAAAGAACCACACCGAAACTGTACACATCGCTCTTCTCATCTACCTTCAACGTATACGCATATTCTGTACAAACAACAAAACAGAGCAAAAATATCTTCAAGTTAGAAGCTTTTCTTAGAAAAACAGAGCAAGAGATTGTAAAGTTGGAAACTTTTTTTTATTTTGAAGATTTCAATACCTGGAGCAATATAGCCGTATGATCCAGCGATTGCAGACATACATTCAGAAGTACCGGAATCTTGAAGGAACTTAGCGAGACCAAAGTCAGCCACATGGGCTTCAAAGTTTGAATCGAGGAGGATGTTGTTTGATTTGACATCTCTGTGAACGATCAAAGGTGAACAGTCGTGATGAAGATAACAAAGTCCTTTTGCAGCTTCAAGAGCAATCTTGTAACGTGTGTCCCAATGCAAGTGTCCTCCTTTCTTGCCGTGGAGCACCTCACCGAGACTACCATTAGGCATGTACTCATAGACAAGAAGATTTGTCTCGTGGTTAGAGCAAAAACCGAGAAGCCTCACGATGTGTCTGTGTCTTATCCTCCCTAAGGTTTGAATCTCTGCGTTGAATCCGTGGTCGTGGGAAGATCCACGAGACATTGCAGCTAGTCTTTTAACCGCGACTAGATCACCGTTAGGCATTACGCCTTTGTAGACAATACCGGCTCCTCCTTTGCCAATAATGTTGTCTTCTTTGAGAGAATCCAAGACATCATCACATGTGAAGTCTAGTCTCTGGAAAGCTGTTAATCTCCAAGCTCGTGACTCGCTCGCCTTTTTCAATGACCTAGCTTTGATTATGGCTGCAACCGCGAAAGCAATCGAACATACGAGTAGTCCAAGGACTAGCAATAGCTTCATAGAAGCTGATAGAGGTCCTTTGCTATGACTCTGGTGAGCTCCTTTAGAAACACCATCTTTACAAGGGCCAAGGTAAGGACCACAGAGATCAGAATTGCCCAAGAAAGATGTGTAGTTGAAGTAACTGAACTGTCCGGTTCCCGGAACTAAACCAGAGAGATTGTTGTAAGAGAAATCAAGTGATGTTAAGCTCTGCATTGACGAGATCGAACCAGGGATTGATCCAACCAGATGGTTTCTCGACAGATTCAAGTAATTCAATATCTTCATACCAGTGATCTCGTTTGGGATTTCACCAGAGAGCTCGTTCCGGCTCAGATCGACAAAAGTTAAGAGCTTACAACGGCTGATCTCTGGCGCGATTCTTCCGGAGAACAAGTTGTGACTGAAGTCAATCTTAGAGAGCTGCTGAAGCTTCCCTACCTCTGAAGGAATTGGACCTTCGAACTTGTTTCCGTCAAGGAGAAGTTTTTGAACGCCAGTGAAGTTTCCAATCGCCGGAGGTAATGGACCTGAAAGCTGGTTGTTTGATAAACTGATCTGACCTAGATTGACGGAGACACCTCCTGCCACCGGTAATTGTCCGGAGAGATAGTTATCTTGGAGCTCCACTTGAGTTAACTTGGGTAATCCGAATAGTCCTTTAGGGATTGACCCGTTGAGGAAATTTTCACCCATTCGGATCCGGGTCAAAGACTCACATTTACCAAGAGAATCAGGGATTGAACCAAAGAGGAAGTTTCCAAGAGTGATTAAAGTCTCTAACTTGTTACCGGAGCACATGTTCGGCGGTAAAGTTCCGGTGAGCTTATTGGAAGAGAGATCGACGAGATTGAGTTTACCATTTTCCCCTAACTTCTGCGGGATGCTTCCGGTGAAGTTGTTCTCCCAAAGCTGTAACACCTCAAGCTCCGGCAAGACTCCGATGAACTCCGGTATCTCGCCGTGAAGTTTGTTTCTGAAAAGATTCAAAAGCGTGAGGTTTTTAAGCTCTGCGAAACTTGCTGGAATCTCTCCGGTGAACATGTTGTTAGACAAATCCATTGATTTTAAGCTCGAAAGCGTTCCTAGCTCCCAAGTTAACGGACCGGAGAAGACATTCACTTGCAAGAAAAGCGTGTCGAGCTTCTGAAGCTTCCCGATCTCCGGCGGAATCTCTCCGGTTAATCCGCAATTAGCACCGTCTAATCGGACAAGCTCCGATAAATTTCCGATCTCTGGAGGTAAACCGTTTTCAAAAGCGTTGTAGTAGCCGATGTAAAGCTCTCGGAGAGTTGTTAAGTTCCCGATCTCTGGAGGAATTTTACCGACGAGCTCGTTGCCGGAGACAGCTAAATACTCGATAACCGGCCAGCTTCCGTACGAAGGCGGGATCTTTCCAGCGAAGTAGTTCCCGCCGAGGTGAAGATGCCGGAGCTGAGTCAGATTGGTGACGGAAACCGGCAAGTCTCCGGTCAAATTGTTGTTGTAAACATCGAGGACTCGGAGATTCACTAATCCATACGAAAGCTCATCGGGGAAGGAACCGTTGAAGACGTTGTTGGAGAGATTCAGGTGACGAAGACCGGAGAGATTCGAGATCTCCGTCGGAATCGGACCGGAGATCTGGTTTTCAGCAAGCGAGAGGTTCTGAAGAAGACGCAAATGCGAAACGTCTGGGGAGAGAGTACCGGAGAGGTTGAGACCGGAGAGATCAAGAGAGGTCACGTGACGGCGAGAGACGTCGCACGTGACACCAACCCATGTACAGAAGCTTGTCGAGACTTTCCAAGAGGAGAGAGGCGAGTTCTTGTCATCACTTCCGGCGCCGGTGAGAGAGGATTTGAGTGAGAGAAGGGCACGGAACTCGGAGATTGGTCGGCTCGTGGTGAAGGAATGAGAAATGTGGAGGAGAAATAGAAGGAGAAGAAAAAGTTTCATTTTTTTTTCTTGCTATATCTCTCTCTCTCTATTGTCTGTGAGAGATTAGGGCTGTGTTGTGTGAGAGAGATGGTGTGAGGAGTGTGGAGATGGTAGTAAGTGAAGAAGAAGAAGATGAGGGACGGTGTGTATTTGTTTTATATTGGTTTAATTTCTTTGTGCTTTATTTTTTTGGAATTGAAGATTCATGCCACGTCAGATTTTGATTTATGTTACATTACTTTGATTTTTATAACTAAAAAGTAGTAATTGGTGGTGGGTAAAAACAGTAAACACGAAATTACAAATCAATAAATTTACTAGTCCTGATTTGATAAAAGAGTGAAGTGATAGACTGCGAAGAAAACAGTAAAATAGGAGTATTAAAATATAGAGATTTCACTAATATTCGTTAAAAATTTGGAATTTTAATTGAAAAAAATGAAACGGAGTTAACTATACGTTTATACAAATAATTCAGATTCTAAACCATATATTATTTATGCTTAGACGAAATGAATATTGGTATTATTTACAGGTGACTTGGTACGATTGAGAATATACTATTATCAGAGAAGGTTCATTTATTTTGTTTTGGAGCCATGTTGTTCTTGAAACATTTGAAATGTGATGTTCTCATGTCTTGACAAAAAAAATTCCCTATACTTTTCTCATTTCATACTACTACACTTTTATTTTGTTTTTTAATAATCATGACTTGATTTCTCCAATTAAACTTGCGCATGTTTAACTGTGATTGGTAAGGTAAATAACATAGATTTTCACTTTAATTATTTTTGAGAAACCAACAATATAAATATGGAAATCACACAGAAATACGAAAACAAGGACAGGTGATAATCTTAGAAATATGGTTTTTTTGGGGAAAACGACAAAAGCTAAAAAGATCGTTATTGGTAATCAAATCCCATACGTATTATTAAGTTAATGATGCTTTAAAGCAAAAAAAAGAAGGAAAAACCCAATAATTAAAATTAGATGAACGGTCAAGATGCAATCGGAATCCAATGGGATAGTCAAAAAGTTGTACCAAAGCCGGACCCGCTGTTTTAAAAGAGAGGTTTATAGTAATTGGGCCGTAAATTTGGGCCCATGTGTCCGAAAACACAATAGTGAATTAATTATTATGTTTTGTTTTGTACTTGTGTTGCCTTTTTAGCTTTAACAATTGGGGTCGTATTTATTTGATTTGGTCGATGATATGTAATAGAAAAAATTGAAGTACATTTCACAAAGTAGTTTTTTAAAAAGATATTTATACACCACCATTTCAGACCGTATAATAAAATTTCTCTGTAACATAGCAATGTATATATATATAAAAACTAGCAGATATATTAAAGTTTGGAAAGCTACGTGAAGTAAAAGTGTAAATCGATGAAAAGGAAAAAAGAAAGTTGTATGAAAAATAAAAATTAAAAGAGATTGAAAATGATTGATAATTATTAAAAAGTAATAATTTTGCTGGTGGTAGGAAAAAATTAACAGAAAGGCTTTGGTCAATTATTTTGTTTGACTGAATACATTCTTGACCATGGAACATTTATATAATTACTTCTCTACCATCGAGTCTAAACCATAACATTGTCGGTTTTGGGATAAACATATGAAATGACGAAAAGCTCTCTAATTCGTCGTCATTGATGAAGGCCGAGACTAAGGGTGTGATCGTAATTGTAAAGTGTCACTGCTCTACTCTACTCTAATCATTTCTCCATTGTCGTTTCAACAGTTTAAAACATTTTAATACTTTTACAAACTTGCTAGGCAGAATAAAATTAACTTCTTTTGCTTGCAATATCACACTAAACGTTCATTAGCTTTATGAACTAAACCTCAACCATTTTCGAAACAAAACTGAGCCAAATTCATTCATACTCGTATTATTTACATTCGGATTTTGTAATCAAAGCACATGTGAAAGGAGCTTTATATAAGAAACTTTATGAAAGTTCTGGGAAGTAGTAGGTGCTTAAGGAGAGATTCGTTTTTTGATTTTTACACCTTTTTTTTTTCCTACTCTCTTCCCTATTTCCAACTTTTTTTTATAAATTTAAAAAAACAATTTGTCTTGAAAATTGAAAAAAATTTAAGTCGATAGAAAATAGACTGAAATGAAGCATAATGAGATAACATTGGTTTAAGAGTTCAAATATAGAGAAGAATCCAAAGCCAAAAGCAAAGTTGTTTAACTATAGATGGAATCACGTTGTATCCAACTATATCCATTAACCAAGTTTTTTTTTGGTTTGTTTTGTTTATTCTTTACCGCATCGTCTCGTGTTGTGTTCCTTTTTGTCTCCTTAAATGCACATCTCTATATCCATTCAGGATTCTTATTACCAACACAATCTTGATTCATATCTCTTTACTCACCAAAAAGATCACTATCATTAGTAGAGTAATACGTAGTCCGAATGGAATGATTATTATTACCATATTCCATGATAGTCTTTTTTTCTAAGCTAGCAATACCATGTGAAATCTTTCTTTCTTTTCATAATTTTTGTATGCAGTCGTTGGAACCGAGAGATTAAACGGAAGAATAAAGAAAGCTCAACAACCATAGTTGATTTCAGTACGATTACGAAAATTTTGAAAGTTTATTATTGTTATTAGGAAAGACTGAAAGCACAAAGCTAAGGTTTAGGCAGTGATATGTTTTGCTTCTTTTGAAACCATGTACGTTAATAATAGAGAGAACATGTTCTGAAAGTGACGCATGATGAAGCAAAATAAACCAAGACAATGGTCTCTCAACAAAAGTCAGTCATCTTTTTTTTTTCTTTTGGTTTGAAAAATTGAGATATTAGAAAAAAAAAGGTGTTACTGATTTTTTTCTCTCTTCAGTTTCTGCTAGTGGTCCATTTTAAAGGTGAAATACGATCCAATAAAAGTGAAAATGGGACCATAAACTTGACATCTTCACATCACCCACTCTGTTTCTGAGTCCGACCATCACGGATATAAAACATGGCCCAACTAATTTGATACAGTCCCCATAACTTATCTAATACCAGCTACTCACTCAGTATGATCACTTTGGTAAAACACTGTGTAATACTTGAAAAAATGTATTTTTGCATTGGGAAAAAGAGAGAACCAGAGAGGGAACATGTTATGGACATTTCCTGTATTAACTCTCGCAAGTCATTTTCCATTTGCAGGATTTGCTTCAACCCCTCGAATGGTGTCAGATCGAGTTTGTGTCTCTTTTACAACTGTATAGCACTTTCTAGATTCTACATCACTAGACAACTGATGAAAGAAAAAATCAATAAGAACAGAACTACACTAGCAAGAACAGGATGATACTGCATTGGATCACTGATGGATGTACCTACATCTCTCTATAAAGATGGGTTTAAAAGAGAGGTTTTTGTTGTTGTTCTTCATTCTTTCTTATGTGTCCAAATCCTTATTGATTTGTCGAGTGAGCCTGATGCAATCAAGTTCTCGGTTGGGTGGGATGCCACCGTTGTGACTGTTTCGGTGTGGCCTTCTAGTTTCTGAAGCATTTGCTTGGAATTCAACTCCCACATGTAAACACAGTTGTCCTCGGATCCGCTAATGATCCGCTTTCCACTTGTGACAGAGAATGCAGATGAAATGCAGTATTCTGAGTTTGTGTGTCCGGTGTATGTCTTGACGAACTTAGCTGTAGAAATGTTCCACAACCTCTGTATATTGAATACCACAGAGAAAGAGATTAGTGAAGGATCCCTTCAAATTCAGAGATCAATGGTATATGAGGAAACCAAAGGAGGCAAAAAACACGATTCCTAACAATGTGAGCTTCAACTTCAAATCCACGTTAAATCACCTCTAAGTTAAAGCTAAACTCTAACACAACACTATCCACCCAAAATGAAACTGGAGAGACCACCATTGATGGCTGTACTATCCATTAACTCCTTCTACTACTATGTCAAGAGTGAATTCCTAGATCATAAACACAATGCCGTTCTAGTATCATTTCGATTCGATTCTATACGAGACTCACTCACCAGCCTATTGTCGAGTGTGCCAATGAGGATGTATTTGCCGTTGGGAGAGAACTTAACGAAGGAAACAGGAGGATTCTCATCGTCGATTAAGGTCTTCACACAATGCCCAGTTCCAGAATCCCAAACCCGACACAACCCATCGTAGCTACTGGACACAACTAGAGACCCATCACGATTGAAATCAACACAAGTCACAGGATCAGAATGCGCAGGAAGAACTTTCAAGCATTTGCCAGATTTCACATCCCAGATCCGAACAGTCTCATCAAAAGAACCAGATACGATCATGTTGGATTGAGGATTGAAGTTCACACAGAAGACGTAGTTAGAGTGTCCCCTAAGCGTTTTGATGAGAGAACCAGTTTCAACGTCCCACAGCTTAAGGGTTTTGTCATCGGAAGCTGAGACGATGAACCTCGCGTCGGAAGAGAAGGCGATGTCCGAGACGCCGTTGTCGTGGCCGGAAAACTCGCGAACGGGGCTGCAGATGGAATCTTCTTGAGCAGTGTCGATTGCGTAAGTGCGGATTGTTTTATCGGCAGATGCGGAGGCTAAGAGGCGACCGTCGGAGGAGAATTTCACGGAGGAGACGGCTCGATCGTGGGAATTTAGGGTTTGGGAGTGAATGTAAGGTGTAAAGCATCCTACCCTAGCTTCCTCTGCCATGAGTATCAGTAAAAGATTTGATCTTTGCTCGACAAATCGGAATCTGAAGAAGGGGTTTGGATGTGGTTCTCGGCTTTCTGGTTCAATAGTGTTAATTTAGCCACACCCACACACTGCAAAATTATGGGGTGAGTTTCGAAAGTAATAACAACATTTGGGGTACTTTAGAAATTACATATGTTAAGACGGAAGAGTAGTTCAGAAGTTATATGGTGAAATTTTAAAGAATTAATAATATGTAGGTCGAATAGTGAATTATTAAGATATTTGGGGTATTTTCGAGTTTCCATATATTTAAAGCTCCATTATTAATGAATTTCTGGTTGTTTTCTATTTTGGTCGTTCCCGGCAAATTTGGCTGAAGTCACTAAATTTCGCCGGCAAAGATTCGAACTTTGCCAAATGATGCAAGCAGCAGCGGCGGCGTCGAATGTTCCGGTGATATGGAATCTCTCGCTGCGTGGGTCATCCTCCAAAGTCCATATACTGAACCCTAAGAATCAAAAGTGTCACGCTCTTCACTGTTTGAGGTTGATTTCGAGTTTCGTCTCGTTTGATTTCTCTTTCTAATCTTACTTGACACGAATTCGTCAAGTTAATAGTATCATTGCTTATCTTTTAGTCATTTACAATTGATTTTACAAATGTGGATTATAATTTCATGAAATCGTTGTGTATCTAGAGTGAACCTTTGGGTTGTGTTGAAAAATGGATTTTTTTTTTCTTTCTCTTCAACTGAACTAGATTTTTTTCACTCCAGATCAGAAGGGCATGAAGATTTGGAGAATTCTCAGGTGCTTTTATTTGGTTTGAAGTATGTTAATCTCCTATGATTTGCTTGCATAAATAATGTAATTGCTAACTTTACAGGAAAATATTGGACTACCTTCTGTTACAAAAGAAGCAAAACAAAAGGATATATGGAACCTTTTTAGAGAAGCTCAACAAAGTAAATAAATTTGGATGTCATTAGTTTTGGTTTTATATTCTGGAAAGATAATAACTTACTGATTGTATTGTCGTTGTTGTGTGTTTAGATATCCTGTTCTTAAACAAGCAACGCGTAGCTGCAGTTGAGGAGCTGGAGAAGCTGAAGAAGGAGAAATATGAATTATTAGAAAGGATAAACCAGTTGGAGGAAGAAAGTCAGATTGTTATCAAGAAAGGTTCTGTTTTTCTTTTTTCTGCAAGTCATGCTTTGATGATTCATAAATATGTTTCTGAATTGATATTTCCATGTATGTATAAGTAGATAAGTCGTCTCTATTATGGGAGCTGCTTCTCCATATTGATGCTATGGTGATCAATGGATTAATGAACATTGAAGAAGCTTCATCCATGAGGAAATTGATTAAGGAGCATGAAGTGAACATCTCCGAGTTTCCCCTTGATGTCCTGCAACAAGGAGATGCCAAAATTCTAGCAGAGCTCAGACGGTTCCCACATAAAATCAAAAGGTGCAAATTCTAGTGTGCTTTATTTTCAAACTCAAGTCAGAGTCTGAGTTTCTATTTATGTTTTGACTTCTATTTGCCATTTGATTCCAGGAATGGTCTCCATGTGATTCATATATGCACCGAAATGGCTCCACTAGTTTCTGTTGGACCTTTGGCCTCATATATCACAGGACTCGCTTCTGCACTCCAAGGAAAGGGCTACTTGGTTGAAGTTATATTGCCAAAGTATGAGTCAAATTCTTTGGTCAAATATATACTTTCAGCAACGTTATTGTGTGAAGCAGAATCCTATTAATGAATACTGTATTCATTAATAGATATTCTACACTTGATTTGGACGAAATTGAAGGGCTCCGGGAAATCGAAGCTGATGCATATTCTTATTTTAATGGTCAGCTGCATGCAAACCGAATATGGAATGGGTGAGTGAGTTGTTGGAGTTTAGTTTTCTTATTTTGCTGATAATTTTTTTTTGGAAGAGAAGAATCAGCAAAATACTGTCAAAAATTCCGTTTTCTTCCTCAATTTACGGCAAGCAGAACCTTGTTTATGCAGAGTTGTCTCTGGAATAGGAGTGACGCTTATTCAACCACTGTATTACTCGTCAATGTTTAGCCGTGACAAAGTATATGGCTATACGGACGATTTTGATAGGTCAGTATTTCAGTTTGATATAATTGAGCTTGAATCTTCATTTGCTTTTAGACTGGTTTGGTTCATATGTGAGGTTGTTTTACCCTGTTAACAAAGTCAGGTTTGCATACTTCTCTCGTGCTTCATTGGATTACATTGCAAAGTCTGGAAAGCAGCCTGATGTGTTACATATTCACAACTGGCAAACTGCAATAGTTGGACCTCTGTTTTGGGATGTTTTCGTAAACCAGGTAAAGAACTCTTCAAACTTCAACTGTTCAACATTCGTTTAACGACCACCATTGCAGTAGTACTAGTTATCTTATTGCCAACTCTCTGCAAATTACTGTAGGGACTTGAAGGTACTAGAATACTCTTGACGTGCCAAGACTTTGATAAGGCAAGCCACTTTGCTTTTCCCTTAATACTTATACATTTTACATTGACAAAATAGATTAAGAACTGCCTGTGCTTTTAAGGGTCTTGCGCCTCCTGAAAAATTGGAGCTATGTGGGCTAGATCCAGCTGAGCTACATCGTCTTGATCGCTTACAAGATAACAAAAACCCACATTTTGTAAATATTTTGAAGGTAAATGTGGAAGGAAGATACAAAAGAATAATCTCTAAGTTACATTCTGGTTATCACATTTCTTTACTTTGTCCATTACTTAGGGTGGTGTGGTCTACTCCAACAAAGTTGTAATAATGTCATCCTCACGTAGCTCAATCCCTGGTCTCGAACCAACATTAGCCATTCACAAGTAAGTAACTGACACTTTTGAGTAAGGGATCTCAATACATCAATCACGGTGTATAACAATTGCATCCTCCTCTCTGAAAATCTAGGGACAAGTTGGTTTTATCTCCGTTTGGACTGGAAAACCCAATGGAGAAAGACTTGTGTTGTGACCTTCACGTCTCTGCATATACTTCCATCAAGAACCTCTGAAACTAGTAAGAAACAAGATGGTGAACATATTACATTATTTATCATATTTTTCACACAAATAAAATTAAACTATTGTGTACATTGTCAAGAGGCCAAGTAAGAAAATTGTTGTGTCCATGTGTTTAGTCAAATCGGTTGTATCTTTGATTTGTTTTTCCAACTAACATTTTGACTCCTGAGTGAATTACAAATAGGTTTTAATTATTTTTTTATTTGTTTTTGTCGTCACAAATAGGTTTTATTTATGTTAAGATTAAAAACAAAAAAGGAAATTGCAACTTTTCTTTGGATCAAAAGGAAATATTTATAACCTTTTTTCCATAATTCTGTTGATAAAAAAAAGGAAAATCAGAAACCGTAAGTAGAAGAAGATATTGCTGGGAATTAATTTAATTATCTGAAAAAGTGATAAATAGAATTAAATCCGGATAATGAGAGAGTTCGAAAATCATAGTTGGTTGCATAAGTAAAAGAATATACCCAAATCAAAACAGGAATCAGATTCATATAGAGAGAGAGAGAGAGAGAGCTCTCTGTATATATCAAAATCAATTTGTTCCTTCTTTAGTAAAGGAAAACAGAGTGTGAAATTGAATCTGACAGCGAGAAAGAGATAATGACGAAAGTTGGCCTGAGAGATTCTCCGGCTAAAGAAACAGCTTCGACGACGACGGCGCCGCCGACAAAAAAACGATTTTTGACTCCGGGAAGGTAAAAAAGTCAGCAATTCTGTTTTTTTCGTTGGTGGGTTTTTGAAGACGATTACGATGATGACGATTATGATCTCTCTCTCTCTCTTTGTGGTCTGTGAACACGATTTAAGCGTGTTTGTGTGAAAAAGACAAAAATTATGAATTGGGTGTGTTTCGATTTCCAAAAAGTAAGGCAAGAATTTCGTGATATGAAAACTTTTAGGGTTGTGTCATGTTTTGGGAAGATTTCGTCTTGGTTTCCTATATTGAATTTTGACCTAGTTTTGTTTGTTTTGATTATTAACTCTTGACGACGGCTTTTATTTGTTGTAGATTCGTTACAATTTTATGTATCATTAACTTGATCAATTACGTGGATCGAGGAGTGATCGCGAGTAATGGTGTTAACGGAAGCTCAAAAACATGCGATGCCAAAGGTGTTTGCTCTGCAGGAACTGGAATTCAGTAAGTCTTTTGCTTTTTTCTAACTTCCTGGTTCTGAGTTTGATTGATTGTGATTCTGAGAAAGACTTGAACCTTTGTTTTTTTGGTGTTGATGCAGGGGAGAATTTAGCTTATCCAACTTTGAGGATGGTCTTTTGTCATCTGCGTTTATGGTTGGACTTCTTGTTGCTTCTCCAATATTCGCTGGATTGTCCAAAAGGTTGAATTTTTATAAACAGGAGAGTTTGATTTTAGGTGTATTACTTTAAGAGTCATTGTTTTGATTATCTCTGTCTTTCTGTTATTGCTTGCAGAGTTAATCCTTTTAAACTAATCGGTGTCGGCTTAACGGTTTGGACGATTGCTGCTCTTGGTTGCGGGTTTTCCTACAACTTCTGGATGATTGCTGTTTTTCGAATGTTAGTATTTATTTCTTATTACCCGCCTTTTCAGTCCGGTTTTTGTATATTTACTAACAGTATTTTCTTTCATAACTTTCCTATAGGTTTGTTGGAGTTGGTGAGGCTTCGTTTATAAGTCTTGCAGCACCCTATATTGATGATAGCGCACCTGTTGAAAGGGTCAGTTTTCAATTTGGCTGCTGAAACTGTTACAATTTTTTGCTATTTTACTCACCTAACTTGTTGATTTTGTGTCTTTCTCTCCAGAAAAATTTCTGGCTTGGACTGTTCTACATGTGTATACCTGCCGGAGTTGCTCTAGGCTATGTGTTTGGTGGATACGTAAGTTTTATGCTGAACTCTTTTTCTGGGTCAAAGTTTTCTGCCTCTGGGGAAATATATGTTTATATTTTATTTGATTTCCCTGATTAGATTGGAAACCATTTGGGCTGGCGTTGGGCGTTCTACATTGAGGCAATCGCAATGGCTATCTTTGTCGTTTTGTCCTTCTGTATCAAACCACCGCATCAGCTAAAAGGTGATACTAGATGCCTTTTAATCTTAAGTATATAAATCCTTTTTGAAGTTGTGCCAGACTGCCAGTTTTTATTAAATTTTCTTCTTCGTTGTGTATAGGTTTTGCTGATAAAGGTTTGAAGAAACCCTCTACATCTGTTGAAACAGTAGCTCTTACAGATGCAGAAGCTTCAAAAATTAAAACCAAAACTCCTAAGTGAGTTTCTCTACCTTCTCTCCATTGTTCTGATCTATGCAAAAGACAACTATGCATACTGATATCCTCCTCTTTTTTTCTGGGCAGATCAAAGAACCTGTTTGTCGTATTTGGAAGAGACTTGAAGGCTCTTTTCAGCGAGAAAGTATTTATCGTAAATGTTCTTGGTTACATCACCTACAACTTTGTGATTGGAGCTTACTCATATTGGGGACCAAAAGCTGGTTTTGGTATCTACCAAATGAAAAACGCAGACATGATTTTTGGAGGACTTACAATCATCTGCGGGATAATTGGAACATTAGGTGGGAGCTATGTGCTTGATCGCATAACCGCTACACTTCCAAACACCTTCAAGGTACAACGAAATTCATTTAATTACAATGAATGATTATCATCTTTTTTCTGACTACCTCTTAATTAATCGTTTATACAGTTACTAGCTGCATCAACTTTACTCGGTGCTGCGTTTTGTTTCGTTGCTTTCTTGATGAAGAACATGTATGCCTTCATTGGTTTATTCGCACTGGGAGAAATTCTAATCTTTGCACCACAGGTAATAATTAACGATATTCTTGAAAGAGTTATAAGACAAAGCTAAACTCTGTTTCATTTTCTGACGAACAACATCTGTTTTTTTTTTCCCTCTTTATGCAGGCTCCAGTTAACTATGTGTGTCTCCATTGCGTTAGACCAAACTTGAGACCACTATCAATGGCTACTTCAACTGTTTTGATCCATATCCTAGGCGATGTTCCTTCTTCTCCACTTTATGGAAAAATGCAGGTTTGCATTTGTTTTGATTAATGACTACACAAAGATTTTAATTCACTTTTTTAGAGTTAGAAATTTTGTTATTAACTCTCTGTCTCAATGCTTTTATGCTTTTGCAGGATCGTCTCAAAAATTGGAGAAAATCAACTCTTATCATTACTTCAATCCTCTTCCTCGCAGCTATTATTTGGGGACTTGGTAAGGACTCAAATTTTTGTTTTCTTTCTACTCATCTCATAATCTTTTTGTCTGTTATCTTAAGTAAATTTGTTTGTAGGGATATTTATGAATAGTGTGGACCGGTCTAATGAAGTAAGTGAAGATGATGAGGTCGTAGAAGAAGAGAAATTGGAAAGCAAAGCAGACAACTCTCCTCTCGTCTAATTTTTGAAGACATTTTATCATTTTTTTTTTCTTTTACACACGACCAAATAATTCTAATCTCTACACAACAATTCATTTCATTCAATTTTCTCTTCCTTTAGATTCTCAGTTTCTTTTGTGTACATAAACCTAATTTTTTTGGAATAAATTTTTGTTGTTTATTCCTATTATTCTTTCAGATTATTTTAATAAAGGTGTTTAAGCTACATCTTAGTTATACAATATTTGCTTCCTAAATTTGGCTTCTAAGTTTTTTGTGTTCTATGTTAAAAGCTGATTTAACTAAAACATGTTGAAATATTTCCAAACTTTTACAATCATGGAAGAAGGAAAGAATTGATCTCATTTCAGTTTGAAACAATAGGAACAAATAAGTCAATGAGCCACCAAACAAATTGTGTTTTTCAATGACATCTGTCTACTAATATTTTTTGAGTTCTTTTAGATTTAATATTTTTGCAGAAGTATCTCATTAAAAAATAATGGGGGAATCTTGAAACAAAAAAAAGAAATATATATGAAGTTGTCTTATTTTGAAACAAAGGTTTGTTTGTATTCATCATCATCATCATCACTTAGAAGTTAGGACCAGCTGCAAGAATCTCTTCAGTCAAGTTTCCATCATCACCAATCTTATGACTTGTGAATGTCTCAAAATTGTTTTTAAACAAGCCAGCCAGTTTCAACAATGTGTCCTGATATGCATCTTTGTCTTTCCACTGCAACAAACACACATAAACCATAAATGTCAACTCATAAACCAAAAAAACGTCGAGTTTTTAGAAATGGCCTGTCTGAACTTACTGCATTGATAGGTTCCAGAATTTCAGAAGGAACTCCTTCAACTTCATCTGGAATTTCCAAACCAAAGATATCTGTTTTCCGGTAAGTTGCTTTCAAGAGACTACCCGAATGTATAGCATCAATGATCTTTCGTGTATACGCCAACTTGATTCGGCTTCCAGATCCATAGCTGCAAATTTTATTACCAATCTTGTTAAACACTTGTAGTTTTGTTTTGGTGTTATAGTTGAGAACCAGTTCAAAGATGGTTTTTACCTTCCACCGGACCAGCCGGTGTTAACAAGCCAACCGGTGGCTCCTTGGGCCTGCATTTTCTCGGCTAGCATAGCAGCGTACTTGGTCGGGTGAAGCATAATGAAAGCAGCACCAAAACAAGCTGAGAAAGTAGCTCTAGGCTCTTTAACTCCTTCCTCTGTTCCCGCAACCTGAAAAAATCACTCTCTCATCATCAGGCATCGGTTACAAGACAACCGAACCAAACCAAACCAAACAAAACCGGGACTTACGAGAGCAGTGTAGCCACTGATGAAATGGTACATAGTCTGAGCGAGATTGAGCTTGCTAATTGGCGGCAACACACCGAAGGCGTCACAAGCCAATAGGATCACGTTCTTCGGGTGTGGCCCTACGCACGGTATCTTCGAGTTCGGGATGTACTCTATTGGATAAGCCGCACGTGTGTTCTCTGTCACTGATTTGTCACTGTAGTCCACTTCTCGTGTATGCTCATCAAACACAACATTCTCCAAAACTGTCTCACAAAACCAAGAAAACATTTATCAAACATGAAGATGCTATTTTGTAACATTGTAAAGGTAAAGATAGAAGAAGAGGTTATGTTTACCGGTTCCAAACTTGATAGCATTCCAGATATCAGGCTCTTTCTCCCTCGCCAAATCAATGCATTTCGCGTAACAACCACCTTCGATATTTGAAACTCCGGTCTCACTCCAACAATGCTCATCATCTCCGATTAAATACCGGTTATGATCAGTGGACAATGTAGTCTTTCCGGTCCCAGAGAGTCCGAAAAAGAGAGCAACATCTCCATCTTTGCCCATGTTACAACCAGAGTGAAGTGACAAAATCTTTCTCTTAGGCATCAAATAATGCATCACACCAAAGAGTCCTTTCTTCATCTCTCCAGCATATTGTGTGCCTAGAATCACCATCTCTCTTCTTGCTAGGTTGATGTCCACACTCGTCGAAGATGTCATGTAATGAGTGAAACGGTTACACGGGAATTTCCCCGCGTTGTAAATCGTGAAATCGGGTGTCCCGAAATTCTCTAGCTCCTCAGGTGTTGGACGGATACACATGTTGTGCATGAAAAGTGAATGGTAAGCTCTTGCTGAAACAATTCTCACTTTGAGTCTGTTCTCAGGGTCCCAATTTAGGAATTGGTCATTCACAAACACCTGAGAGGAATAAAATAAACAGGCTTTAATAAATAGTCTATATAAAATCCAACTACTACAATCTCATTTCGTATGTCTATGTTAAGTTACCTTGTCCAAAGAGTTTAAGTAGTCAACAGCTCTCTCTCGGTTCACCAAAAAAGTTTGTTCATCCATTTCGATGTTTGGTGATCCTCTGTAATAAACATTATATATATGACATTTTATATTAGAAGTGAGTAATAATAAATTAGCCAATATGTTAATGTATGTGTCTATTAGGGGGGGAAAATAAACTAAGTGAATAGCACATTTGCTGTCATTTGTAAATGCAGGGGGACTTACTTTCCCCACCAGAGCTCGGCCGCAGTGGTCTCATCCTTAACCACACGCTTGTCTTTAGGAGAACGACCGGTTTTGGCTCCCGATAACGTAGCCAACGCACCGGTAGATGTCACAAAGGATCCTTTTTCATATTTGATAGCCTGCTCGTACAGCTCTGCATTTATAAGGTGATATGTTTTTTTTTACTTAGAAACATGCAACAAAATCAGATATTGGTCCTTGAATAAGAAATGGTGGGGTTTTAGGGGGTGTTACCGGCAGGGGAGAGGTTGTGAAGGACGTGGGTGAACTTCAAGCCGCTGTCGCTGACGTCAGCAGCCGGAACTGACGTAGGAGTATGTGGCACGTGTGCCACTTTCGCCGCAGTCGCCGGATCTCCTCTAATCAGCTTCGGTCCTGTCTCTCTCGTCAACGAAGCCAACGATGCACTGTCCATTCCACCAAATTATACACTCGTATCATTGTTTTCTCTAAATTCATTTGTTTTTTGTATGACTAAATTACAATATACATAACATTAAATAAATAAAATACAATATACAAAATACATGCATGCAAAACTAAAAAAAATAATCATAACCATAAATCACGATTCCTTGTAATTTATATACTGTATTGTGATTGGTTAAAAAAATGCGTAGATGGCAAGCATAGATATGGCATGATAATTAGACCTTGTGCCATATTAATAACATATCATATACCTGACAGATTGAAGCATGCTCTCGCCGGAGACAGGAGTGGTCGGTCCGCTTGTTCCGGTGAGTCCGTTGGCATTCGCATTTGTAAGAGGAGTGGTCGGGGCAGATCGTTTCTTCTGGAGACTATGAAGCTCGTCGATGGTCTGAAAGTTGACCCTCGGTGCGGTGTCGTCCTGGCACACCTCTCTCGGCGTCGGAGCTTTGGCTCCCTTCTCAGTCGTGATCCTCGGAAGCGCATCACGCGCCGCCGCAGCCGAGAAACTGAAGTCTCCACTTGTATTCTCGTTTCCGTTTCCCGCCATTTTCCCGCTAACTTTGGATAACTAACATCAAAACACACACGATTAACACATATACACGTATATATGAATCTAAAGAGATGTATGTAGAACAATGTGTTAGTACCCAAAAATTGTGTTTCTTCTTCTTTAGCTTTGTGGGAAAAAAAAAAGATAAAATGTATAAATACGAAAAAACAAACAAAAATGTGTCTCAAAGGAGAGATCAATGGCTGTGCTGGGGAAGAGGCAGGAGAGGCCACTTTTATAGGCTTCCTTTTTGACTCAGTTTCTTCTTCTTTTCATCAAATAACGCGTTTTAGATTTAACTCTCACCAACTGTAATTTGTCTATAATAGAATGATGATAATTACGTTACTCATTTATAGAAATGTTTATCATATATTGGAGATTTTGTAGACAATACTTTTTAAATGTTATGTGGATAATGCTACCAATTAGTCCACTATATATGATAATTAGATGACTAGGCATTACGTTTGATTTAGACACATTTAGCAATTACTAATTATGTAGTTACTTGTGAGCACATGGGTAGATCAATTTGCATTATACATGTTGTCCAATCACCGATGGATGAGACTATTAGAGTCTAGTATTCATGTCTTCACGTTTACTATTAAGAAACAAATCCAATAATATTCAACTAATTACGGCAACACTTTTTTTATAAGAAGTTTCATGTCATTTTCCTAAATCTTATCCGACATATTATTTATATATATTAAAGCAAGTTTTTTTTCTCTCTCTAACCAAACGTGCGTACATTTTGTCTCTAATATATGTACATGTTTTTCATATATAAAATACAAGTTTGTAATAAAAATATGAATTTAGCCTGATTAATATATATTAAATGTTGATGTCTTATAATATTTTATATATTTAATACGGTAAATCAAAGGGAAATTAAAGACTATCAGTCAAAATTAGCATCATTATATAGCTGTGTTTAAAAATTTTATTTTTTATAAGTAAATAGTTCTCCTTATAAAAAGTCCACCGCCAAGTAAAGAAAAACATATTTTGGTTGTTTGTTTTAAGTCGCGAAAGGTCAAATAAGAGTTTAATTGGGTTTTACGATCTGCTAATCTAATGTATATATCATGTATGACATATACTTTGCATTTAAATTGTAAATGTGTGTACTATAGTCTATAATTTATGTTGCTAGTTGCAAATCACAAGTTATTAATCAATCAATAAACAAAGTTTAGAAATAAAATCCTTGATTTATTATATATTAAAGAAAGGTAGATAATAGATCATCCAACGTGGGCTGTAGTAAAAGGAAGCATAACTTGAAGATTAGATAAAATTAATTATAATTAAGTAATTAACCTTATGGAAAGCCAAGTGTCAGTATGCTGATCTGGACCGTTGATTGTTAGGGGACGGCGATCGTAAGGTCAATGTTCGACAGCTTTCCGCACATCAGAACCACGTCAGCTGCCTTATCTCTGCGCCGCGATACGAGTAATGTAAAGGACACGTACACCTTTTTAGACTTTAGAGTTGACCTAACAAACTGATCAAATCTCATAATTTTATTATTAAATAATAAATTTAATAACTTCGGTGATTAACGTGCAAGGCCATAACTTAAACTATTTGGGCTTTAAGCCCATTATCTCTTATTATGGACTTTTCTTTGTAGAGTTAAAGGTAATCTTATTTGTGGGTCTTTTTTGTTTCGCGCCACGAACGGTGAAGGCTTTAATTTGGGGAAAGGCCATAAATACCGGGCTTACACGTACATTGTCCCTAACGAACTTTAATCCCACGAAGCTATAACATAATTATCAAAATTAAAAAAAAAAACTCGAAAATACAGTACAAAAATGCCCTAATTTATACGTTTTTCAAAGTTGGGTCTCTTGTGTTTTTTAGACTACTTTGATATAAGAATTTTTTTATTTAACATATATAGATTTTAACCTAAACAAAACAGAAGTAATAATAATTTCCCCCCTTTTATATTAGTTGAAACTAAACATGATCGTATGCAAAAATGCAATTGAGTGATGGAGGATAGATTGAAGTTTTGATTTGACCATATAAGTTCGAGATTCTTCGGCCACTGAGAGCATTTTAGAAAACATATCCGAGTAGTGGACCTTTGACAATATGTTTGATCATTAATAACACATAAATCATTGCCTTAAAAACAATTGCAACTTGGTGCTAGCTACTACGTTCATATATAGTTTAAACTTTAAAGTGACAAGAACTAAAGAAGCATTGCAACATTCCCAAGTGGCGCATGACCACCGACCCAACGGATGTCACCAACAACCCCAAATCCACATGCCCGTGCCCCACGCACTAATATAAATCCTCCAAACCCGGTGCAACCAACAACACCGTGAAAATAGGCTCGTAGCCTGGTACGTATCCCAATCAAGATCCGTTATATATATATATATATATATTAGAATAAAACAACCTGGAAATACACTTTTTATGGTATCCTACTAAGTTTTCTATTAACAAAATAGACTATAATGATGATCACATGACTAATCATGATCATTCGTATGAAAAAGATATAAAAAGTACTAACCATTTAAGCTTAAACGGCATGATAATATAAACTAAGTAGAAGTTAACTTTTGATTTTGAAGTCCAGCATTATAAAGCACACTCTAATCCACTATAACTCCCTTTTCTATAAAAAAACATTTTCATTAATTTTATCTACAAAACTTTTTTTTTTATATAGCTTTTCAGTCATTAATAATTGGATTTTCTGAAGATTACAAAAAGGAAAAGGATAAAATACAAAAAAAACTAAAAAGACCAATTAATTCTCTCATGTAGGCAGGGGTCCCAATCTCACTCTGCATAACAAAAGGCCACACCCGTCGGCTACTGCTTGTCGCTATCATGCACCTAAGGACGAAGCCTGTCCTTTTCTAAATCATAATACTTCTCTATTATTTTTACTTATAATTATTGTTCTTTTTTTTTAATATCATTCTATATACCAAATAGATATATATTCAAAAATCATTGAAATGGAATTATAGAAAAGAAAAAGAAAAAAAAAAACTTTAAAATCTGGCATTTTCCAAGCCGTGCATATCGCTGACTCGATTTAAATGCTTCCTCATGATAGCCACTTTTGCCAACTTCTCTGCGGCTCTCCAAGCCGAAGTCGGCGTTAGCTGCTCCGGTTTCTCTTCTGCTCGGTTTACTATACCATTTCTCGGTTTAATCCGGCTCAGCTCACCTAACTCAGCCTCTAAGCTCCTTAAACAATCATCCGTATGGGTTACGTTGGACCGAGCCGTCGTTAGAACCTGATACGCTCCAGCTAAATCTTCACGCTCTATAAGTCTACGTGAATCAGCTACTGCGCGGCACACCGAGTGTATATTCCTCAGCCGTTCGATGCTCGAAGATACGAATCTGACCGACTCTGGCCGTGGGATCAGAAATCGTTTCTCTTTTGGACACGTCATCGGCTGATGTGTCATGGGGTCAACGATCGTAGACTGTACGGACATTACATGGTGGGAACCACTCGACGAAGTCGGCACTTTGAGCTCAACGAGAAACTCTCTCTCCTCCTCCGCGAACATATCTCCGACCACCACCACCGAACCGGATCCGAAACTCTCGGGTCGACCCGTCGTTGAGTAAACCGATGAAATCTCAGTCAAAGGTGATCCGTTGACTAATCCTAGATTAAGCTTCACGTCATGGAGAGCCACGTTGAGCAACGAAGCTATACGCTCCGTGAACGCGTCTCGAAGCGGCGCGTGATGCAACGCTCCTGGAGAAGCGATGTATACGGAATGCACCGGGATCTCCGGCCGAGAGAAGCGCGTGGTCGAAACGACGAAAGGCACCCGCGTTGAGTTTAGTTTGGCTTTCAAAACAGCCTCCGGTTGATCCTGACCGTCCGATAAAACGAAGATGCTCGCCGATGGATTCTTCTCCCTTCGATCTTCAACGACTTTAACCGCTTTTTTCAACGCATCGTTAACGCTCATTCCTACACCGCCGGTGCTTTCAATTCCGACGAGTGCGTCGACCATCCGCCGCGCTGATCTTCTTCCTTTGGCCGTCATCCGTCGTAACGGCATTAACCGTTTTGATCCTGTCGAGAAAACGACGATTGATAACCGATCCATCTCTCGGAGCAAAGAGATCACCGATCGCATTGCGTGCTTCACCGTTTGCAAATTAGCTCCGTTGTTGCTCAAATCGAGAACCGTTACCAAATCTATCGACGGCCTTCGTGCTTTCATCGCGTCTGTGATCGAAGACGGCGACGTCGAAGCTTTCAGTTTCATAACGACGACGTGTGTCTCCTTCCTCTTCTCGGTTTCCACAACTGCGGATTCAGGTTGCAACCTGACTTCCAGGTTCCCGGAGATTGAAGGAGTCGGATCAGTCAAAGAAGGCGCAACTGAAGAATCGGCGAAGAATCCGGGGAATTCATCGTCATCGTCAACGTCGTCGTTTTCGTCGGATTCATGAATAGTGTTGATCTGAGCAAGAGAAACTGGTGAATAAGCTAACGGCTCATCGTCGTTGTAAACTCTCAGAGATTTTCCTGTCTTGATTTCTCGGATCTCGGGTCGTCTATTCGGGTCGGATCCGAAGTTATTAGTGAGAGCGGTAGTAGAATTCGACTTGGGCGTGTGATTCCACGCGGCGGAGCAAAACGGACAACGCTTGTCTTCTAATCTAACGGCACAAGAGAGGTGAAAGGAATGTGAACACTCAGCCGTGAAAATCGCCGCCGTCGAATTGGTTTGGTTTGAGTTCACTCTTTGCAAACAAATCCCACATCTGCTACTATTACTCTGTAAACCATACACCAAACAAAACAAAACAAAAACAGAGCTTTAGACTAATTGAACTGATTATAACCAATTAAGCTCGCAAAAACAAGTAAGAACCTTGTTGAGAAGAAGCGTGGCACGGAGGAGAGAGACGCCGCCGTGAGAGGAAGAAGAAGAAGATGATGATTTAGGAGAAGAAGGGTTAGAGAAAAACTTGGGACTAGAGCTGTTACTTGTCCTTGGAGTAGCATTGCTTGTGGTCCTGCAGTGGAGTCTTGGACTAGTTGGAAGAGATGGGATAGTGACAGCGGTGGAAGCAGAGGAGCGGCATCCGGTGCCAGCACCACGAGATCGGAGACGTGGAGTTGAAGGGTTGGATAAAAATCCAAACTTTGATCGGAATCTTGGAGTGGGAATAGGAGGATCAGTGTGTAATGACGATGATGGTTGTTGTTTAGGTTTATCTTGATTACTTGGAACGGAAGTGCAAAACGCTCTTCTCCAACCAAACACCATTTCCAGCCTCAAAAAGAAAAAGACTTTTTTGCTTCTTCTGATTCCTTCTTCGTCTGCTTCAATTTGTGGAAGTAATAATTATAGACAAGGAGACGAAGAAGAAGAAGAAGGACTTTGGGGTATGTATGGGATCATAAGGAAGATGGAGAAATTAAATACTAAGATAAAGACTTAGAGAGAGAGAGATATTGTTTCTTTTTTTTTTTAGTGATGCGGTTTGATATTTGATACTATTTTAATTGTAGCAAATATTATAAGGTAAAAAAAAGGGGGTTTTGATTTTAAAGGATGTTTTTTTAAAAATTTGTCCTTTTATACTTTCTGCGATAAATTGTCAGTTATACCTAAATTAACCTTTTAAATAAATAAAATTAATTTTTAATTAATTTTTAAATTAAAACATATCAACAATTAAAGATTAATAAGATTTAATATTAAACAAAAGAGTTTTGGATGAAAGTATGTTGATTTTGATATTGAAAAAATCATTATGCAATATTTAGAATACATCTTCTGTATTCTAAATATTTTAGATTATGAATTCTGCACACTCTACATGTTCTAAAAATTGTAGATTACAAATTCTTCGCATTGCACTTGTTCTGAAAATTTTAGAATATATATATCTTCTAAAAAAATTAGAACTCAGGTTTGGTTGGTGTTCTACAAATTTTAGAATTTATTTTCTACACTTTACCCTATATTCTGCAAAAGTTAGATCATCAATTCTACACTTTACTCTTCGTTCTTCATATTTTAGAAAATGTATTCTACGAATTTTTAGAACTATCTTATACAAGGAAATTGAATCCTAAATTAAAAGAAACAAAATATTTTGTATTCCCTAATATCTAGAAATCATATATTTTTATTTTGAGTGAACGTTAGGTGTATATACAGTCCTTGAGTTTGACCAAAAATTAAAAACTAACAATATCAAAGAGCTAGTCTCAAACAATCTTCCTAGTTTAGGTTTGATAATCACGAACAAATGAAGTTTTTATTTTTCAGAAAATTTTGACATCGTCGAGTCTATCTTTGGTTTTTTTTACCTTTTTACAATATTAAATGAGAAGAGTTTTTTTTTTAAAATGAAAAATAATATATGTTTTTGATTTTTTTAGATTTAAGAATATCTTTTTTTTCTTACAGAAAATTTCCTAATTTGATGTTTTTTTTTTTTCAAAAAGTTTGATGTTTATTTCCATATAATTTAAGTAATGATATAATTGAGCATTTTCCTATTCTAAAACCTAATATACCAAACTTAAAAAAAGAAGACATAAATGGACAAATTTAAAAAAAAACATCCTTTAAAATCAATTTTCCCTAAAAAAAAATGTGACTTTATGCGTCTGAAATGGCTTTTGTTTCCATTTGCATGTAAATATTTTTGCCTCGGAAGACAAAAACCATCGCTGAATCACTGATCCTTCTTTACGTACCCTTCTTTCTTCTTTTCCTCTATTTTTTTTTTAGAGTCAAATTTGTTATTTTCTCTTCTTGTATCATTGGGATGGATGATGAAAAGTAAAAGGTCAACGGTATAACCGACCATATGCAAAAATGAGATTTCAATTAACTTAAGACGCGGAGATCTTTGTTTCCAATTTGCATGTAATTTATCATACTTAACAATTACTATATTTTTTGCAATCTTTCTGTATTGTATACTATTCCTCTCTTTGATTTGAATGTTCCACAATGTTCTTTGATTATTTAAATGATGGATTCTTCGAAATGCAAATTATTATGGTAGAGTGAAAGTCAAACTTGTGGCACGTGATATTTAGAATCTGACTGAGCAATAAACGGCAGAGAAGCCTTTTTATTTCGACAACAACAATATATATATATCAAAATGAAAAATTACATTAGATAAATAATCATACAAAAATATGTCGGAATGAGAAATTATTGTTTGAATCTCTGTGTAACTTCTTCATCTACACTTTCCATATATTCGAGTTATCTATCACTATAAGTTGATTGAGATATATTCTTTTGGATAACCTTTACATTATTACATGCTGACTAGATGGATGAATTTCAACTTACAAATTTTGGACTTGGGATTACATACATTATACTAGCCCTGGGCACGAAGCGAATATTCGAAAAATTTGTGATATTTGTGATTTGCTTCGCTTCGACCGAATAGTTGATTTTGCTATTTGCTTCGCTTCGTAAATTTTCGAGTATTCGGAACTTCGAATATTCGAATATTTTTCGTAATATTTGCGAATTACTTGCTTCGCTTCGCTTCGACCCATCTAATTTTTTTTTTTAAACTAAAAACATATAATACACAAATATAAAGTGCAAAATATGAGATATTAGAGGTTCTTGTTTGACATGTTTTCAAAATAAGAAGAAAATGTAACTACCGTCCATAGAATTCTCACATTTTATTTTTAATATTGATTTTTCTATAAAGTTTTATTTGCTTAACAACAACATTTAGCAAAAAAAACCAACGGACCAAAATATAATAATTTGAATAAAAAGCCTATAAGATATATACCCAAATCTATAAATACACATATTATATATATATATATTATAAAATGATTTATATTAATACATATATATAAATATACGAAGCGAAACGGATATTCGGCACTGAGAAAATCAATATTTGTTATTTGCTTCGGTTTTCACGAATACTACATTTTCATATTTGCTTCGGTTCAATATCTTATAGATATTTGAATTTTTCGAATCGAATCGAAACGAATATCGAATCGAAGCGAATCTAACGAATATTTTGTCCAGGACTGCATTATACATTATGAAGGAAAAGTTTCCATGTTTGATGGAGAAAGATCGAAATGCATACTTTTTCATTTATTTAATTACCAACAAACAATAAAATATATTTTTTTCAAACATTTCGAAACATCCAAGTAATATAATTATACGATGAGGACAAGAGCTAATGATATGACATAAAGATTAGACTGGTCCAGGGCCAGCAAATTTTGAATCCTATAGACATGGTTTTGACTTCGGATAGTACCTTTTTGTTTATTAATTTTTTTTTTTTGATTGGCTAATCAAGTAATGAAGATAATTCTATTGGCTGGTCAAGTGATTAATATAATGCGATTACTAGATCAAAGGTATGTAATAAAACTCGAAAACATAAATGTGGCATTAAGTGTTTTGGAACTATTCTGACGAGCTACATGAATGAATAAAACAATATGGGCTAAGACAAGTGGTAAGGCTAATAATTCTGAAACATAAAACATATCAAATGCATGATTTATAAACACAGAAAAAATGAGTATTCTGTCATTTAAAACATTGAAGTGAGTCAAATACTTAAAATTGCAGTAAAAATTTATATGCTGACAAAGAAAATAAAAAACTACTAGATTATCATGAATTGGTTTATAGGTTAATGTTCATTAGTTACCATGTTTTAGTATTTCTTTTCCTTATTTATTAGTTGCTAGTGTTACGTTGCTATCGTGTATTCCTAAGAATATTAAACTAAATCCAGACAAGTGTTATGCTCGTATGCGCAAAATATCCTCAAACGGCCTAACTATGAGTACGTACGTGCTAAAGGGGTGCTAGATCAAAATTATCATTTGCAAACCGTTTGGTAGGTTTTATGTGGCTGCCATATATTGTTGTGGGAGCACATGACTTCGTGCGTGCATGACATGGGATCATTGATTATCATCCAAATAGAAAATGAAAGAGAAAAAAAAGTATTGAGTTTGTTAATTTAATTTAGTTGGATTTGATTTAACAATTGAAAGACAAATTCTATACGAATTAATTCGGAATTAATTCGAAAACTGTATGGAGGATCTTTGAATGACCTACACAATCACAAATGTACATATACTTGGTCTGTCCGGACAAAATTGCTAATCAAACCTTTCAAAAAACTATTGAGAAAAATAAAAACTTTTAACTAAACAATAATAATGCTGATACGATTTTGTCCATATATAAATAGATCATGACCTCCCTAGTCCCTCCCTCCCATGATTTGATAACTGATAAGAAATCTATGGATACCATCCGTTCGGTGGGTTGTTGAAGAAGGTCTACCAAATCGAAATATACACATTCATTCTCATATATAATTGTACTTTTTTACATTTATCAAGCTTCTATGGTTCTTTGATATTTTGTTTTGGTAACTCCGTAAATTTGATATGTTTTCCTAGAGTTTGAATCTAACCGCATGCAAACACAGTTCATTCAGACAATTCGATGCTCAAGACTCAGTTGAATATCCTTTAAAAGGAAAAAAAAGATTCAGTTGAATAGTTTTACCTAGAAACAGGTGTGTGGAGAGTTTCGATGAATAGAACACTTGATGTATACCTAGAATGTGAAAATTGAGATAATCAAACCACATGTACCTATGTTGATCAGTTTATGTATATTCCATCTCACTCATACGTTTTGTTGGGTTTCTTGTTAAATAACTTTGGGAACCAACCATGATATAGATGAGTGTTAAAGGTAACGCCACGTTCCATTGATGAGATGCATAATTCAGTTCATATCCTTTGGAGACAAATTTGACATGTCATTCCCTATGTCTATTTCATATTTAATTGTATAAACAAAATGAATAAAAACTATATAGTTTTCATATATCGACTTATATAATTATATATATAGTATGTCCCATTCGAAATAAGTGCATCAAAACGAAACGAATTAAATGAGATTCACGACCAATGATTGTTGTTTTATGTGTATACTATTAAGTTCACGTGAAGCTACAAGAATCACACATACTCTCTCATGATAGACTACATGCATCATTTATTTGGGATTAGAGTAACATGACTGATTTAAAAATTCGACCCGTAGATTCTCTTATAATTATATCGATCGAATATATGCTTTGGAATTTGATTAATTAATGTCTCTTTGAAAAAAGGATAGTTGAACATATAACTTTCATTTGGGTGGGGTTTAATCATATGGTTTTGTCAACGCTACGAAAATGATTAAAATGAGCATTAAAATAAATGATATAACACATTTCTTTAATAAAACATTAATAATATGCAAACCACCATTGCCGTTTACCAAAAACCAATGGCGCACTATCACTATGCACTATGCAGCAGCACCCTTCACGAACAGAATGAGAGATTTTATTAGATAACAATTTCTTTCTCAACGATATTATTCGATACTATTAAAGTATATATTGTGTGATTCACTGAGTTTAGAACCGATTGGTTGCAGCAGTTTAAGATATATTTTCACGTGGAAATTGTATATATAATGCTGATGAGTTCATACGCACTCATGATCAGAGAGTAAACATATTTTTATGGAAGGTTAGCAATTTTGACGAAGATATCAAAACCTTTGTTTCGAAAGACTGACTATTCATGTTGGTTTTAAGATCATTCATATTGGTTTAGTTTACTGACAGTTATAGGCAGTTACTTATTTCACGGTCTTGATATTTCATACTATTATAAAGTGTGTTACAATGCAACAATCCACCTCGGTCCTCGAACATGCATTGCAAGTATTTATCCATATATAAGATTGTTTTGCAAATGCACGCACAAAAATGGTACCACTATTTTTATCTTGCAGTTTCAAAACAAATGGTCTCGTAATGATGCAAATGCAGGAAAATCAGAAGACGAGAGATAAGAGTAGAGCGGAGAACAAAACTGTTAATATAATACATATAGACTAAACCGAACTTGAACCCAAAAAAAAAAAAAAAAGACTAAACCGAACTGAACCAAACCAAAATGCTTAAACAAAGTGGAGCGCAGAGTTCGTTTATAAACCGATTGGTTCCGTCAGTTAGGTAACTCAAACTCACAACCAAATCAAACCAGAAGTTTATTAATCCAGACCAAACTAGTTGGTTTTTTATTCGAATTCAGGTTTTACAAACAGTAAAAACAACCGAAAATCAAATCAAAGCCGAATCGTTAAAATCGGACAAGAAACAAAAACATTACATCAAATAATAATAATTCAAATGTAAAAAAGTCAACGAACCACACATATCCAAAACAAACCAAAAACCCGAAACAACGACCAGTTACTGGTTCGAACTAGAGCAACAAAAATTAAGATCATTTTAATTCTTCTTCATCTTCATTTCCTTACAAACGTAGTCTTTACTTACTTCTCTTTTTGCTTTTCAAATCTCAGATACTAAAAGATATCGGTGTTTCCCAATTAAAAAAAACACCACCAAAAGATCGCACATATTTTTTTTTGTATAATTAGAAAGCTTCGGTCATGTTCCATCTTTTTAAGCTCTCATCTTGGATTTCTCCACTGCTCTCGGAGCTGCAGCTGCAACATCACATTAAAGACATTTCAGAATCAAAGAATTAGACCAAGCTCCTCTTAAATAAGAAGAGCCTAATACTGTTATATCTCTGGCGTCCGTTAGCGATTTACATACTTTTACATATTTTGTGTTAACTCCCGAAAGAAAACAAGTGATCAAACATGGTTTTGCAAATTCTAAGTTGGCTCCTAGTTACTTTACCTTACATACAACAAATCACTAATGCATCATACACACACTTCTATTAGCGGATCTTAAGAATAAATTTTAGAGAAAGCAGTTTTGAGTTGTATCTTAAGAGCAGCGGGAGAAGAGAAGATAAAACTTACCTAACCCAATGGCATCACAACCTTTCATTATCTTCAGCTTCTTGCAGACATCAATAAACATCCTGTAATATACATTGGCAGCAAATCACTCAGGAACGCTAATACCAATCACCATGATTTAATCTTCTATTGTATGTAAAATTTGGTTCTTAGATATCTGGCAGAGAGTTTAAAGCTTGTAACAAGTTTTGCAAAATAAGAAAGGAAACTTACTCCCACGGAACATCTCCAACAAGCATCCAATCTCCATCCTTGTCTTCATAAGTGAGCACATAATCTTTTCCATTCAAAAGATCCTTTAGCTTGGTCTCACTAAGCATATCCTTCCCAGCAGCTCCATTAGAACCACATTGACCTAAACATCAAATAAACAGTGCAGGTTAACCACTTTGATTGCAATCACTGATCCACCAATAGAATTTCAAACAAAGATCATCACTAGCAATCACTGAAACATCTCACCAAGAGTGAAAGTGGTGAACATTTTCTCTAAGGCTGAAGAAAGCTCCCCGTAGTTAGTGTAGCTCCTCAGGTCAACTTTCCTCAGATAAGGAGCACCATCCATACTGACCTTCACGAAAAGGGCACCAGCACCTGGCCTCCCATCAACTTCATCACTGTTCTTACAAGTGGTGGCCAATGTGTTCTTCCTGTAGGATCTCACAGGAGGCCAACCGACAATTTGTGCCCTGAAAATTCCAGAAATTAAAAAAACCAGTTAGCAGATGAAAGTAATCCATATCAAAATCTGGTGAATGATCCTATCTTTGCGGTCATACTTGGCAGCAGGTGGACTAGAGCTGTTGTTTGTAGTGCTGGAATGTCCTTTAGGCGTGCTTTGTGGCACATCCTTCTTTGTTACAGACTGAGTGGCTGCAACTTCAGGGAACATCCAGTTCTTCTCAGTATACACAGAACTCTTAGCTTCAGCAAACTGATCCATTGTGTCAGAGAAACCTCTTTTGTTTCCTGAGGCATTGTTTTTCTGTGAGGACGAGCAAATCTCATCTTTAGAAGGAAGCAAAGGAAAGAACGGCTTCTCATCTAGCTTTACTGGGGTCATTAAGTTAAGATCTGTGTCTCTGGCAGGAGATTGTGATCCGGGAAGGCCAAGTGTCAGCTCTGTAGCCTTGAGGCTGATAGTGGCTTTGTCATCATCCGCAAGGCCGGAGAGAGTGGAGCTTCCGACGGAAGATGAACAATCAGAGAGACCCAAGTAGTTATGTTCTTTAAGTCCACCTACTGTGCTTCTGGAGATGCAATTGCTAGTAGGTGAGGAACTTGCCACAGAGACATTGCTCTGTAGCTCCTCTTCCGTAGACATTGGATACTTAAATGTTCCTTAAACTGCAAACCTGGTTACCTGATGATGATTCCACACAACCAAAAAAGAAGTAATCCCCATCAAAATTCACATCTAACAATCATAAATCCTCGAAAAAAAAAACCCTAGATTACTAAAATAACAAATCAGGAAGCCAATTCAATTTCTACCAAAATAAAGAGATAACATAAAAAATCAGGAAGCCAATTCTCACAAGACAGAATCTAGAAAAAACGAAGCTGAACAAAAGAAAAAAATGGAAAGCAAGAAATTAACAACAACAACATCAAAAAAGGAAAAGAAGAAAAGAAGTCAACTCAAGGTCAGTCGAAGAAACAGAACTCGTCAGATACATTTTTTTTTGTCTAGCTGGATCTACAGATTGCACCTTCCCACAATTTCAATCTGTGCACCAACTAAAACCTAGCATAAGAGCTCACAGAATCCAAAATTGGCCATAGAAATAACCTCAGCAGTGAAAGAAAAACCCGAAAAAGAAACCCGATAGCTCGTAGTAGATCTAGTAATTAGCAACACATATTCATACGGAAAGATCTCAAGCTCGGTTACAAACATATAAAGACGAGAGAGGAAACAGATAATACCTCAAAAGAGAAAACAAATCGTAAATGAAAATGGAAGCTTAGAGAGAGGCTTGATCGAAGTTAAGAGTGTCTCAGATATTATTTTAGCAGAGGGAGAGAATAATTTACAAAATTGTAGAAGATGAATAGCAAAGAGATAGAGAATGAGAGAGAGAGAGAGAGAGAGAGAGAGAGAGAGAGAGGTGTGTGTCAAGGTCCTTCCATTAAAACAGAAAAGGGAAAATAAAGCTTAATTATCATCACCCAGAAACTCGTAGCCGAGATCAATTAATTAATTTTTAAAAAAGAGGAAAATTAAAGAGAGTGGCAGAATAGTAAATAAGTGGAGAAAGTTGCGCATATTTTGGAGCTCACGAGGGGATTCTAATCCAACGGCTCAGATTGGATGATTTGGATGGAACGTGAACCGTCGGATTAAAAAAAAAAAAGAAAAGAAAAGAAGGTGTTGGTTGATGTAAGGTGTCGGATCTCTTTCTCTGTAAAACGTTCGTGGCTCCACCCGAAAGGGGATGCTTGTCTCCAAATATTAAATCCCGATTCTATCCTTTTGTATTTAATGACTGATACACCCCTCTTTATAATAGCAAAGCGAATAAAGAATAAAAGGGTAAAAGAGTAAATAGAAGAGTAAATAGGGAAGGGGGGGGACAAGAAAGCGGCATTCCAAGTCGGTTTGCCGGGTGGTGAATGGGACATCTAACCTCCTCCACTCTCTCTCTCTCTCTCTCTCTCTCTCTCCACTTTACTAATCTTATTAATTAAATTTTTTAAAAGTAATGTTTCTAATTTGTAGTTTAAATTCTTCCTAAAATTTCTTTAACTTTCATAATTGCATTTCCTTATCTTTTGCTTTTTTATTTTATTTTTACTTAGATTGGCCCAACTGTATGGGGCCCAATTAGACAAATGTTAGTCACCCAAACTTGAAATACTTTCTTCTCTTTTTTCTTTTTTTTGGGTTCATTAAGTCTTCTAGATACACTAGATGAATGGTTTTTAAAAAAAGAATTTTAAAATGATGATAACTTAATTAAGTGATTTACTTCATCTCTAATAGGGTAACGCCATCCCAAAAAAATGCCTTTAATTATTTAACCCTTTTTTAAAAATTCATTCGGATTTTCACGGTTCCATTGTTCGGAGTCTGGGAAACTATGGATTGTATATTTTAGTATTATATATCATTATCATTCATAATAGGGATGGTAAAATAGAAGTAAAATTTGTGGGTAGGAATGATGTAAATAAAAAGAGAAAAAGGTAAATTGTGTAATGAAAATAAATAAAAGGGAAAGAATTGAAAGAAATGGAAATGGGGGAAGGGAGCATAATAATTTAACAGCAAGTGGGGGGGGGGGTGAAACGAGGGTTGGGAGAGAGAGAGAAGGAAACACGCATGGGAAGCACAAATATCTGACCGTTGGATTTAGAGAGAGAGAGAGAGAGAGAGAGAGAGAGAGAGAGGCCTGTGTGTGTGTGTGTGTGTCCGTTCGTTCATCATCAGCTTCTCTGACTCCTTTTCTCATCATCACTCTTCCGTACCTCTCACGTTTTCTTATTTTCTTTTTTTACCCCTCCTCTCTCTCTCTTTCTCTCTTTTTTCACACCAACATCTCTCTTAATAAAAACTCGAAAAGAACTTTATGCACGAAGAGGCAAACAAAAAATAGTAACACTGTATATATACACCGTCAACAAATTAATACTACTATAGCTTTTCTTTCTTAATATCCCCCGCGTCAAAAGTTTCGCCATGTTTCTTTCTCACATTTTAAATTCAATCATCGCATTATATATAAATCTAGACCCCAAAAAACTTCAACCATCCTAAAATGAACAGTAATTTTGAATGTATATGATAAGAGAAGATTCAAACTCATATCGAATGACGATGACAAATAAAATACTCTTAAACTTAAAAAAAAAAAAAGAATTATCGTCATAAAAAAATAAAAAAATTTGGAGGAGAAAAAATGTAAAGAAATTGGGAGGGGAAAGGAAAAAGGTGTAAATCGGATCGGAGTTCATTAAACTAATATTATTAATAATAAGAGGATAGCCTAAAAATGGGTGGCTAATTAAACACAGTTGATTAGTGTTACAAAAAAAAACAATAAATAAATTAGTGTAATACAAAACAAATGGAAAAAAGTAAACAGAAGAAGTAATAATAAGGTGAGGAGTAGAAAATAGAAATAATGAGGGTTGAGACAAGACAACAGGACCCACGGTGCTTTTTGTCCTTCACGCCTTATTTTAGTCTTCTCTGCCCCTTAAAAACTCATTCCTCATCATCATGCTCCTCCTCCTCCTCCTTCCTCTACAGTCTACACACACCACTACTGCACATACACACTTCTTTAATTAAAGACTAGTATTATTAGTACTATTTTGTCTTTTTAATTAGAGGGGTTGTCTCCATGATAATCAACGACATGACATGTTCCACTGTTCTTTTGGGCCCTGAACTTTACACATTCGCTTTTATACCATATATTATATTTCTGATTGGGCTTTTATTCCAGAATTCACTGTTTCTAACATAGGCCCATAAGTCACCATCCCTTCTTCTTGTTGGGCCAGACCTGTTATATTATAGTATGTACATACATTAACTCTCTCTAGTAAATGTACGTACGTGATATATTTTCTTCGTTAGCCAGTCAGTCATGTTGCTGTCACCGTTTTAATTCTTTATATTTTGAACAACTAATTAACTATTTTCATATTGTTGTATGTTTTTATACGTCTTAGATATATACGGTCAAACGACTATAAACTTAATCGGATTTGTACTAGAAACTTAATCGGATTTGCACAGCAATAAATAAATACTATAAATTTAATTTCAGGAATTCGCGTATAAGACAATGTACCAAGACGTGATCGATCATTTAATATACCGGAGATAGCCATTATAATATATTTGACCCTATGATCAAATACACCTTCGAGTTTTCACATAAAACCTCCCTTAAAATATCTATTCATCCCTCTTCATTAATTTATTACATAAGATAACCGTTTTTAGGATAGACATATATATATATATATCTAGCTGTATATGAATTGGTTGGTTTTAAGAAAAAATTAAACTTATATATAATTAAATAACACCTGTATTTGGGATTAGTACCTATCGCTTTGGGTCTAGGTCTACATCAAACATGGTCCCATACAGCTTTAGTTTTGCTTGTGCAACATGTTTGGATTTTTCTTACTATATAACATAAGGAGAGCTATTAAATGCATATTATTATTAAGTCAATTTCCTCTATTTTTATATCAAAATCTTTCTTGTTTCTTGAATTGATGTCACCGAATCGATATGTATCTTTGATTAGATCGGGAGAAAAGACAGATTTGCGTCGCTCTCAATAACAAAACCGAGCAACATGCTGATTACCTTTGAAATCCTAATTAGTAAACTAAACCGAGCAACATGCTCCATACCTTTGAAATCATGATTAGTTACTAGCTGATATGTGTACTTCATTATTTGATTAAAGATATATTAATTTAACCTTAATTCTTCTGTATCTCTACTCTATATACTACTGTAAAGGATACTTAAAACGTTTTTTGGGTCTTCTTTTGGATAAAAAGGAAACACACCAGACCAGTTGTGATATGAAAATTTAAGTGTAAGTTGTTGGGTTTAGGGTTTTACGAACAATTATAATGGGTAAAACACGTTTTTGTTTTTATTGTCTTGATAGAAAAGCGAAACACAGACACACAAGTTGTGTGATGTGAAAAGTGTAAGATGGGTTTAGTTAGTGGATACATACTCATTGACCCTAAAAAGAAACGGCGGTGACTAATTCAAGACCCATTTACAGTTCACACACATCAAAAGAGATAAGATATTTTTCATATAGATTGATATTTTTGTTGTGATTACAAGTTGAAATAGCAAGTGTAATTCCAAGTAAAAGTATAACTTTTTTTATGCTTTGCATGAAATTATTGCTTGTTGTATTTCAAGTTTGGTTTACGATAATATCATATTTTTTTCGGAGAAAAGATAAGTAAATTTTATAGGTAATCAAGTCTTGATGGATCATTGCACTTACGGGACAGTGGAACGGCTTATACTCCATTTATGTCGATGACGGTCTTTTGCTTCTTCGTTAGTGCTTGACAAGATACAAGCGTTAACGGAGTTGTAACTTGTTACCAAGATTGGTCAGATAGTGTCGTCCTTTCTTTGGTTTAACATTGATCTTTAATTATGCGATCCTAACACTTACATCTATGTGAAAGTCTAACTGATTTATAGATCTAACTGATTTCTAACATTTGTATTAGCCTCCGAATACAAATGTCTTCTAGAGAGGAACAAAAAAAAGGAAAAAAAAAAGTAAAAATTTATAAACTAACTGATTTTTGGCGGTATATATAATTAAAGATGCAAAGACAAAATACAGCTATACCAAAAAAAAAAAATTATAAGTCAGAATCGAAGTAAGAGATTTTTTGTATTTGTCAAATTCGAGTTCCACACGGCAGCTACTAGTAGCTCTTTTTGTTTCTTTTTGCATTAGATTTGTATAGCAGCCGTAAAATCTAACTTAATATTGACTTTAATACTATACATACATTACATGGGTTACTGATACTACTACTGTCCCATGTGACAAAATTTTATATTATACAGTAGTATTTTATATATATATATAGAGCATTCCTTGGTATGTTCAACGATCAAACATGTTACGTTTATTAAATTAAAACACAAATGTTCGCATACACGTCAAAACACTTTGTATAAATAAAATAAGATAAACAAAGAATTCTCAGATCAGCCTTATCATCGATATCTGTACTTTCAGTTGTGAAGTCGTTTAAAAGATGAGTTATGGACCAACATTTTTGTCCCTTAGGAACTCTAAAGGCCAAAGGTCCAACCAAAACTCGAAAACGCTCACAGGTCCATTTTCGTCATTTTAATTCAACCTCGAATTGTTGTTGGTAGTTTTGAGTCGTCGTTATGGTTTTATTTGTTTTTCTCTCTATTTGACAGCCTTTTTATTTTATTTTTTATTTTTCTTTTATTTTTGATATTTATTACTTATAATAAAAGTGTGTGTCGACCCATATTTATCGTAGAGTTTTTTTTTAACTAGAAATTGACAAATTAAAAAGAAGGAAAAAAAAGTTGATACGCATTGCCGGCAAAAGTCCCAAACTTTTGACGTAACTATGTTTCATAGTCATCCGCAAATTTTTTCGAGTTTTTTTCTTGGCTTTTTTGCTATGTAAAATATTTTGTTGGATTAACTTATACTATAGCTTCCGGTTTTTTATGTTATAGCGACCAAGTGGATAATCTAAGAATGAACCACGTCTCAACAGCATCTTAATATTACTACCTTATTCAATCAAAAATCAGTAGATGCATGTCATCTCTTGATTATCGCAACTAAACCTTGTATTTCGTATTCAGCGAACAAAAATATACATATGGAAAAAAAACCAGTAGTACTTTTGTTGAGAAATTTTCAAATCAAGAAATAAAAGTTGGTGATGAGAGGACTTAAAAAATATGAAAATAAAGAGAGCGTATATATGTGAAGGAGACATGGTAGAGAGTAATGTGGGGACTAATTGTCTTGGGGCGGTGTTAGGAACCAAACACAACTCGTCATTCCACATTTATCTGTTTTCATGTTCAACAGCTTCTATCAAAACCTATACACAAGTTAGCAACTAACGAATACAAAAAAAAAAAAAAAAAACTAATGACGTACGTACGATCAAAACGAGTACTACACCTCTACTCGACTTCTCAGCCAATCGTTTACAAATCGGGTGTGCCTGCTAACACGCGCCCACACATAAATCAATGCACATGGACCATGGCCATATTGTTTTCGTCTTTATAGAGTTTTTATATATTTATAGAGAGCCTAGCTTCGAACACAAAATTTGATTGAAATGCTTTATTTGATTTTCAAAGGTCGGCAAAAACTATATATTCATTCAACGACTGGTGTTAATATCGTTATATTGTTGTGTAATCAAACATGTTCAAAATCATATAATTTGTATAGGAAAAACACTAGTCTGTATAGCGTACGTAGATCAATCAATCGTCTGTCGTGATAAATATCTAGTAACCAAAAATCAAAAAGAGGTAATTAAAAATCTCTCGATCAGAATTAATGTAATAGTTGAAAACAAATAAAAAAACTAATGGAACGAATAGAGACAAATCATGTGATAATTTGTTTTGATTTGGTAGAGATAGGCATAATAGTACTCGTACCAGCATATACGTTTTTCTCCCGCATTAAAAAATTGCAATGAAACTATTAAGTTATTATAAAATGTTTGAAAGCTCATTAGAAATTTATAATAGAATATCGTCGGTGGAGATGGACGACGAGCCAACGTTATTAATGCCAAGTTTCTTTTCTCTCTTCTTTTTATCATTAATTAACAAATGAATGTGAGATATATATCCAATTATGTTGTTGTTCTAAACCCCCAGTAAAAGACATAAACAGTAGCGTTGCCATAGAGATATGAAGAAGTGTGTTTTATTTTTGGGGTTATGCCTAAGATGAGATTATAGACCAAAGTTAGTATGGGCATTTGGTAGGAGTAGCTAGTGGAGATAAGAACAAGATTAGGGTAATTAATGAAGATTAGGTAGCAAAAGATTAACATGGTGGATCTTGGAGCCCACGACTTCTCCGTACAGGCAGCTCTCTCTCTCTCTTTTCTTCTTTCCACGTACATTTTCCACTCTTTCTCTCCTTTTTTCAAGCTTCATTTATTTTCATTTAAACTAACAATAAGATTAGTTTGTTAGAATTTTTGTATGGAAATATAATCAATATATCTAACTTAAACTATGTATTATTCAAATTTAATAATCAGTTGTTAGCTGATATTTAATTGGGTTTTAAGCATTTTCAGAATTACATTATTATTTCGTTATTATGTTGTTCCATCCCGATAATGTCTAGTTGTTCCGTACGTTTGTAGAAAATTCATCAAACTATATTTTGTTTTTTTGTATGATTTATATTTTTTTAATTTATAAATAAATTATATATTTTTGTATCTTTTCTACCTCAAAAAGATAAAAACTACATAGCTTAAATAAAAAGAATCTCACAATATTATTCTAATATCAACATCTCCAAGGAATCCATAAAAGTTAGCTTATAAAATTTTTATCATCATGGAATACAAGATACTTTTTTTATTCACTCATTAAAACTTAATTTCCACTACAAACAAACAAACAAACAATTTTTTTTTTTTACTTTTTAACTTTAAATTCCACTGCATAATCAAATAGTAAAATGATAATAGATATTAAAAAATGGTTGAAGAAAGTCAAGAAACATAATCCTTATATTTTTGAAAAATAATCAAAATCCCTTGATGATACAATTATTAACGGGAATAAAAATTTCAACGGCGAAAAGAAAATAAAAAGAAGGGACAACTTTATTGTACAGCATATTTGCTTTCTTTTGTACTGAGAACTTTTTTCACAGTTGTAAAATCATTTTAATATTTTCTTTTTATTTTATTTCCACACACACGAAAAAAAAAAAAAAGTTTTATAAATAATCACTCTCTATCTCCTCTTGTTTCCCCGTCCCCTGTTCTCACCAAACTCTCAAAGCTCTTCTCTTCTCTTCTCTCTCTAACACATGAGAGAACAAAATCATCAGCTAACAATCTCAGCCGTTGATTATATAGCCGCCACCGTAGCAGAAGATGGAGAACACTCAAGATTTCTCGCCGCCGCACATGGATGCTTCTCGGCCGTCACTAGGATTCCCTCTAGGCACAGCTCTGCTTCTTATCATCATCTTCAGCCTCTCCGGAATATTCTCTTGCTGTTACCATTGGGACAAACATCGTTCTCTCCGCCGCTCTTTAGCCAATGCCTCCACCCGTCCCTCCGCCTCCGACATCGAGTCTAATCCTTACAAACCTAAACCCCCTTTTCCGGTAACTCTCCTCTCCCTGTATTTTCCCAAATTCTTGAAAAAAAAAACATACTATATTTCTCATATAAACCATAGTTTGAAACGTGTAAGCAAAAATAATTATTGTTTTTAGTAATATTAGTTTTTCCGTTTCAAGTATTTGAATTGCTAAATGTAAAGTAAAAACTAAATAAGGTAACTTTATTTTCGAAATTGTTGTGATTTTAATTTATAAACATGTTTAGGATGAACGATTGATAAAACATTTTTACTCCTAAATTAATTTGAATGGTTTAAACTAAATAAAGATGGTTTCTGTGAACAGGAAATGAAGAAGCCACAGAATCTGAGCGTACCGGTACTAATGCCTGGAGACAATACACCCAAATTCATAGCATTGCCTTGTCCTTGCGCACCGCCTCGTCCGGATAAAGTCACCGTCGATGTTCAGACTCCACCGCAATCACCGCCTGTCAAGCCGCCGCGCCTTCCTGTTCCTTTGTATTAGATTTAATTAGCTCTAAGAAATATCTCGTTTTGATGTACATATGGAATCATAAATTTTACATTTTCATTTTTTTTTATCACAGATTATTTATTTTTGTACTCAGTTGGTAACAAAATGGAGTGGTCTTATTGTGCAACAAAAAAAACAAAACACAGAATGACATGTTTATTAACTAAAACAACAGATCATGGAATTTAAATGATTTATATATATATTTTGTCATCGGATTTTTTACATTGATAATTTTTTTTTCTTTCACAAAACTGCATGTTTTAGTAAATTAAAAAAAAAAAGATAAAATGAACAGTTATTTTGGGGAAGCTACAGTAAGTTTGTTTTTACGTATAAAACATACAACACCTATATATGATAGGAGTATTACCTATGTAAGCACAAAACACATGGCACATTTCGTCAGACGATATTTTCGATGTCGATGTCCTGATTCAATTCTGTTTTCCCTTGGCTACTAATGAATTTCATAAACGAAATTTAATACTGCTATTTATATTTCGACCTATTTTTTCTTTTATTACCACAACAAAAGATTGCTAGCAATTTAGGACATCTCGAGATCTGTTTGAATATTACCAGAAATAGCCGATGAAGATTGCATGATTCTTCACATTTCCTTTTATATTAATAATCCAAATTTTGTAAAGGTGTTTTATGCAACCACGTTTGATGCTTTCTAATTAATTAGAAGAAGAAAAAAACTTGCAAAACCAAAGTTTCAGTCTTGTGCGTTACAACAAAGAAGTCTCCGTAAGTTAATCATTACAAAATACTTAAAACACACATTTTTCTCAAATATATTATGATATCAAATTATTACTGATTTTCACGGACAAGAAACGTAATACTAATTGTTTCTTCTCCACCAATAGATATATTAAACTCTTCCATGGGTTAAAATCTATTTTATATGGAAACTTTTTTCGAAGTTCGTTTCCCGTTTCTGAAACGTTTTAGAAATAGAAACTCTCGAAAACTCGGAAACTACCTATGGAAACACGATTCCTAAAAATTTCCATTTGGAAACTTGATGGAAACTCTCGTTTCCGTTTTGGAAACTTTCGTTTCCGTTTTTAGATTAAAAAAAATATAAAATATATGATATATATTGTGATTAAAAAAAATGTATCTATCTCTATTCTCTAATAAAAAAAAGATGTATAATTTCTATAAATATAAATTATGGTCCTAATCATATGTGGAATGTTAGAGGTGATCAACTTGATTCACTAAATGAGTTTAATGTTGGGAGACTTGAGTCTGAAAATCTTCCTCTAGACGAACCTGATTTAGAGGCTGTTTTATTTGATAAAAATGATAACGGCGATGCTGGTCCAATCATTTGAATTTGAGCGTTTTAGTATTATATTTTAGAGTTTTGTTTAACTATTTAGTATTTATGTTTTCAAAAATTCTTTTTTTTTTTAATATGGATTTTATATTTAGAATTTTAGTATATATATATATATAATTATATATATATATATAATTATATATACATACGTTTCCAAAACGTTTCCATTCCTTAATTTTCAAAAATTGTCGTTTCCCGTTTCCGAAACGTTTCGTTTCCGCGTATGCGTTTTCGTTTCCATGCAACCTAGGTTAAAATTAAACTACCTCAAACATATATCTTACAATTCTTACAAAACGAGACATGTTTTTTTTGTTTGTGTTAAACATGGAATTACTGAAATTGACGTCTAACCCCCAAAAGTTAATTTGATTATTATTATTATTAGGATGATATAGAATACGAATTAGCCGTATAATAGCACTCCGTTAATTACGATGCCGATTCCCGTTAATTGCCAAATAAAAATCCGACACTGTTTTGATAAAGTTAGGGACCCTCGAAATATATAAAAAAATTAGAAAACTTTATATTTTATATTTTAGTATAAAGTTTATTTACAAATAAGAAAAAATTGACGTCAGTGACAAGTTTCTTCTCATAACCAAAGTGCTCTCGAAAACACATCCCATCCCCACCACCACTTGGACCCCTCCAACATTAACAATCAACTTCATGACCTAATTTCACTGTTTTTTCTTATTTTATTCTTATGTTTTTCGTGATTTGATGATTTTTATTTCAGTCCCGTTAAATCCATTGGTTGATCCTAATATTCTAATCCAAAAATTATCCCACGAATCTGATCGATTGAGATTTATCTTTTGCTCAAGTCCACTAATTATCAATTATGCAACCAAATAGGAAAATATTATAGCAAATAGGTTTAATAAACTAAGTAGAATTTTCGAATCCAAATCTCTTTCTGTAAGCATATCGTATTTCGAATTTCAAAACGCGTCTGAACAGTGTCAAAACAATGTCAGAAGATAAATGAACTATTTTTATATTCAATCCAAGAAGTAATTAGTTAAGAGTTTTTTTTCTAAAAACAAAAAGAATACTTTGTCATTAAGGAAAAAAAATGCAAAAATATATATAAAGATCAGTGGTTGTTTCAAAGTGCGTCCTACACTGCAAAGTACAAATTGACTGTACTGATTCCTTTGATGACGTTATCTGATATATCTATGCTTCGTGTTTCTTCTACGACCATATTTTGTGGGTATTATTATTTTGCTGCATGTTTTATAACTAAAGTAGCTCAGACTAGTTTTACTTACGTTTGTGACGCTACAAGAAATTTAAGTAGTAGTAGGAACTGAACAGTTAAACACACAACAACAGTAACATGTAGGAAGCTGAGCACAAAAAATTCAGTCTACACAAAAATGCATGTGTGATGATTTTTTAACGTTCCGGAAACTTCAACGCGAAGAACTTTATAAAAATAAAATATATACACAATATTATATTCCCATTAAATATTGTCATATTAATATTATTTGTGAAAATTTATTATTTGAAAAAACATTTTTAAAATACTGTAGTCATATGAAAGCATGTGAGGGCACCGCAATCACCGCTGAAACCTAGGGATCATGCCATTTTATCTTTTTATTTGTTTTTTGTATTTTAGCTGAGAAATTATATAAATATGCGAATACCGACTTGATATTATAAAAAACGAATCATGAGATAACATAAAGAAAATATATAACCAGATTATAAATTGTTAGATATGAGCTTTCTTGTATAACCACTTTATAATTTCAGAAGTTATTTTGTCTGCATAATGCGAATATCGTTTCTAAGACACTGTGGAAATAAGAACATTTCCAAAAATAAGCTGAATTTGTTTCTTGTCATTTTACAAAAAAAAAATATATATATATCTTAAAACACATTCATTTTTATATTAAAATGGTTTTAAATTGGTTTTATATAGTAATTAACTGTTAATAAATTTCCGTCAAAGTTGGTACGCAATACGTGGTACATTCCTCGAAAGAACTCAACACAAAGTATATATGAATAGTCAACTAAAAATCTAAGAAATGTATAATAAGGAAGAAAGAAAAAAAGAACTTGGAAAGAAAAAATGATGAAAAGTAGAGTATAATGTAAAACGTACGGATGATAAGCAAGACAAGAGCGGGCCTGAGATTGAAGAAGGTCACATGGGGGAACATCTCGTAGTGCCCTTCTCTTATCCTGACGTCACCTTTTCTTATTTTATTTATTTTTCCTTCTAATCATTAATTCTTTTCTTTTTTATGCATTTATATATTTGTTTATATTCTCTTCCAATCAATAATAATACTATTATAGCTACGATGAAAATAAAAGATATCGAATACACAAAACAAAAATAATTAGTTTATTTCATAAAACGGTTGTAGTGGAAGTCCATATAGAATGTTAGGTATATGTAGAAGAAAAAAAAAACTATGGATTAATACCAAATCATGCTTTTTGCTTTGCGGTTAAAACCACAAATTTGCTTGTTAGAATCATTTGGGATTGGCCACATAATTCAAAAGCATTTTTAAATCTTAAATAATTCAAGGTAATCTAGTTTGTGGACAGTAATCTCTTGGTGGTTATTATAATCCATCATAAGTAGGCGTGAAGTGACACTAATTGGATCCTGATCCATGTGTTATTATTGATAGATTCATCCCTCTTGATGAAATGCTTTGCAAAACAATTTATAAGAAAACAAAACCATATAGTTAAGAAAACTAAACTTGACCATCATCCATCAACCATCATCTATCAACCATCCATACCTGTCCCATAATATTCTCCTTTTTCGGACCTTTTGTTCTGTAATATCTGTCAGGTATGATTAAGAAAGGGCTGCTACACAACTTGTGTGTGTGTGTGTGTTTGGGGCTAGATCAGAATTCGAAAAGGATTCATCATTATTAGTATCCAAAATGTAGATAATGCTAAAACTTGGATATGGACAATTGTTAGGTCATACACACGTGTATATCTCTATACATGTAATGCTTTTGCAACTTGCATACTGAGATTCCAGGTTATGATAATTGCTTTTTTTTTAAGCTAGTTATTTTGTTTAATCCGTTCTTGATATTGTTTAACCATTTATAGAAAAGTTTGATTTATGTTTCTTTGCTCAATGTTTGCCAATCATTGTGATTATTAATAATAATAATGTGTCTATAGCTATCTAAACTTAAGTGAGAAACCTGACGTTTCATCAAACTTGAGTGAAATGAATCTTCGGGCATTTTGTTTGTTGTCTACGGACTATAGTATAAGTCTCGTTTTCTTCATGATATTTTTATTTTTTTTTTGCTGTGGCAAGTTGTTTCATAGTGCGCAAGTGGAGTTGTTTCTTTCTAATTATATAATTAATATATTTTGTTTCATACTTTCCTCTATTAGAAATTTGGAAGTCTTGCTTCATTCTTTATGTGATGATGGTTCCTTAGTCCAGTAATTATATTTTCCATTTGTATAAATGAAACAATTCAATGAAATGTTCTATTCTTTTAGACACAATGAGTTTTTTGATATATTTTTTTCTTCGATTAAGCTCTTATCCCATCAAGTAATTTTGCACAAAAATTTAAAAACTTACTTCAGTGTTCTGTTCTTTTTATTTAATATGATAATTATTTTAATTATTTGATATACCAAGTTATTTAACCATTTCTCTATCAATCGTAGACGGCCTACTAAATAAAGCCCATTTGAGCTAAATACTTCAGTTTCGGTTCTTTAACAGCCCAATTATCCGTAGTCCGGTGGATCAAGCCTAACGACATTAAATCTGCGTTGACTATTATTCTGAATTGGTTGTTTTGTAAAAATATATAATGGGCCTGAACAATGTATATTGCTTAAGCCTATGTCAGGCCTCTCCGTATAATAAGTTCTTACCAATTAATGCGTTTTATTATCGCTAAGATTAATTTGTTGACGTACTAGTGTACTACTGACACTGTGACACAGTGTCATGTAATGATGAATGCGTTGATTGGTGGAGGCACAGTCATTAGCATTATAATTACTCTTATGATTAGCCTTTAAAACTTTATATGACGATTTAAATACGCTTTTACTGGATGCATCTTTCGAACTAAGATACATCGGTCACTGTCAGCTACAAACCCTAATCTTCTGTTATCAATCGAGTGTCCTTAATTTTTAGTTAGATACATCAGACCCTCCAATAATAATTCTCCATGAAAAAAAAAAACATCTCTTTTTAATTTCCTTTTTTTTTTCTTTATACAAACTCATAATGTTTTCCCCTAGAAGAAAAAAAAAAATCAAACTGAAGTACAAGGGAATTTAAACACAACATCGTCTAAAGTTTAAAACCACTATTATTATTAAAAATAAACAATCATATTGGTTTATTAATTTCTCAATCATGACAACTCCTTACAAGCAACTTCCTCCGTAACCTGCGTTTCTGAATAATGCTTGCTTTATATCTTCCGAGGTTATGAAATCTCTCTGCTCAGCTCCCTACATATATAGCACATACACAACCGAACTCATCAATCTAAGTATCTTACCATTACAAAATATATACTTTAAAGATACCATATTATATTTTATATATGATTAAGTACCTCAGAACAAGAAGCCTGCAAAGAGAAATCACTGAAGCAACTTATAACACATTGTTCGATCTCCAAGCCTAGAGTCTCTAATGTATTAACAGTTGATAGAAGCAATCCCGGTTTGGGCGAGCAACATATATCAACTCGAGTATCATCATCTCTCCTATCTATTTCAAACTACAATCCACAAACATAAAGAAAATCAGCACCAACATATATTAGTGATTTTAACCCCCAAAAAAAAAAACAATTTTGCAACAATTCATGAATAAAGGGGCTTATATGTAAAACATACCAAAAAAAACAAGAGCGGTATAGTATCAATATGAAAAATATATATATGTACCTTTGGTGAGTTTCTGACCATAGGTTCGTTTGTATTAAGATCCTTGAGATCGCCGAAGAGCTTAGAGTGGTGTGAGTTGTTGCTATTACCAAGTTCTTGTTCCTCATCTTGTAGTTTGTTGATTTTGTCTAAAAGCTCCTTCATGTAATCTATGGCATCTCCTAATATCGATGTCCTGTCCATCTGATTTTTTGAACATATTAAATATTCATTATTTTAGAAACTTTTTAAAATTATTTATTCACTTTTCAACCGGTTCTGTAGATTCCCTTAAAAGTAAGAACACAATAATTAAACAATCTTGAGAAAAAAAAAAGAAAAAAAAAAAAGAGTTCAAACAAGAAGAAACAAACACATAATGTTAAAAAGATTAAAATACAAAAGGCTGATTTTGAAACCAATTTATAATTAATTCATTCTTCAGAAAAGGACGAATCATTGTTGATTTTTTCGAATCAAAGGTTTAATAAATCTTTCACAGAACACAAAAAAATCGTAGCTAGGTTTAATTAAGAAGAAGATTTAGAAAAGGTTATTATCTTTATGAACCCATGTAATAATATATATATATAATACATTAAAAAAGGATCAATGCTTCGTTGATATTGACCATTCTGATTATTTTAAAAAGATTTAAGGGTAATTAATAATATATTTACCTTACTGATTTTAGGGACGATGGATCGGAGCATAGAAAGACGATCGTTAAGTCGTTTTCTCCGCCGTCTCTCGGCCATGAGATTCTTAGAAGGTTGGCCTTCGAGCTTCTTACTCTTCTTCTTGTTCGTCTCTCCTCCACAGTAACCAACACTGAAGCTCTTGCTCTGATCAGACTCCATCAATGGCGACGGATACGACGTGGGATTGTTAAAGTTCTCTTCTTGACCATTCTGAAGGATCAATGGAGGGGAAGAGGAGGAGGAGTCAATTATCTCTTGCAACGCCTCAAGAAAAGGGTAGTCGAATGTTGCTGCTGCGGTGGCCGCAGAGGATGATAGCGGCGGCGACGGTGGTTGTAACAGCGGTGGTTGGTGGAGAAGCAATGGAGGGGGCTGAGAGATTAGATCCATGAAAGAAGAAGGGTAGAGAAGGGTATTTTCGTCTTCTTCTTCGTTGTTGAAACAGAGGTAATCAATACTATATCCGTTTGGGAAGAACTGATGATGATGATCAAATCCGCCATTAAAGCTCAGATTGTTCATGTTGTTGTCGGTGGTTTCTTGCTTTGTCGGAACAAGAAGCTCTTCAAACACATTCATCTGTCTCGACAGTTCCATATTATTTTTTGCTCTCTTGTCTGAAACTCTGGTTTCTGGTAATAATAATAATAAAAAGGAAGAGAAAACAGAGTGTATGAGTTTTGTGGATTAAAGAAGATGAAGTGTAAGTGTATTTATATATAAATCTAGAGATGTGTTTGTGTGTGTGTGTGAGAGAGAAAGTGTATACGGAGTATTAATTAAAACAACGATTCCCATTTTAGTTTGTGACTAATTGTTTGTTTATTAACTCAATGTACGTAATTATTATTTTGATAAAACTTAAATAAATATTTATGGAGATGTATGGTTTTTATTTAAGTTCCCTTTGTTTTGTTAAACACATATTATTGTTTTTCTCGTGACAAACAATAAAAACATTTTTGTTTGCACTAGCACTCTAGCTAGGAATAGATGAGCTATATATTACAAGACTTGACATGGATCGATGTAGTTTTTATTTTGGTAAGTTTAGCTTATGAAAAAGAAAAGGTACTGCTAATCGAGTTTCACTCAAAATCATAGTATAAGACACAAAAGTTTTATTCTTTTTTGTTCTTTATTGAATTGCGAAAACCATAATTGAATTATTTTTATGGGAAAACTTTATGGTTGATTGGGTATTACTGCAGTAAAACTTTTAGAAATTTCTGCAATTCGTGTGTCATAATAGTTTTAGGTGTTGCGGATTCTAATATACTTATCAATCTATATGTGTGCATTGTATGTAGACAGATTCGTCTACTGAAATAAATATTTAGATATTAGTCTAAATGACGATCTATGTGTTTACTCTACTAATTTTAAACCAATAAGTTGAAATTCCTGGCTGCTATATATAAAACAGATTTCCATTTATTATATAGAAATCATGGTTTAAACCGTGAGTTACTGCTTTTGAATTTTTAATAAATGTATGTGTTATGTATAAAAAATGGTTTAAATTGTGGTGATTACACTCCAAAGTCCAAACCATTACACAGGCATATTTATAAACTTAAATCTTAACTATGATATGGTGGCGACAGTAACTCACATCACTAAACTACGAACCGCAATTATCTTTGCTACGATAAAATGGTAGCATGCTTTTATGTAGGTTTTAAAATGCTCCCAATTTTTTTTTTTTAATCAATGTTTTTGAATATATTTATGATTGATTAGGGTGATGTAAATGAACTGTTTTCAATATAAAGGCCGACTCGAATTGTTGGAAAAAATGGGAAACTGAACCCAAAATTTCAGGTCTTTATTATATCAATGAAAGAAAATGTAATTTTATCAAATTGTTTTGAGTTATCTGATTGACAAACAAACAAAAAGAGAGTAATATAATACATTGATTAATTCCTTTTCCTTAGAGGAAAGCTTTGATCCCACAACTTTCATGTCTCGACGAAAATGGATGAACATTTGTCTACCCCTCTTTTTTTTTCTTTTTTTTTTTGTCTGCCATATTTTTTTTATTATAATATGTATTTTGAAATATTATTACTATTGTTGATAGAGGGAATTACTCGTATCCGGCCACACAAACGTACGTTGTGTATACGCATATACTAAATTGCGTATAGATCTTGCCTTAATATTGTTAATAACCAGCAATTCAGCATCAATTATTTTTATTTAATTGCAATTTGACCCTTAAATCAAGGTAATGTTTGTGAATAGTAGTATAGTTAGTAATCTCAAATTTTCCAAAGCGTAGGCCTAAGAAATAATTGCCCCTTTGTGTTCACATTTTGTCTTGCGTATGATATGACGTTTATTCTTTTGATTAACGCCTTTAGCATAGTCAGATTTTAATAATTGAATGAGCTACTCGCGGTAATTATGTTATGAAATATTGATGAACTAATGACCGAAAAAATGGGAGCTTTTAGAAATTCTAAAGATATATGTTCTCATCGTACGTACTGTATAATTTGTTTGCCACCAAGAGAGACCATTAAGGGGTGTAAATTAATAAATCCGAAAGTAAAGAGGTGATATTTGATACTACATTTACATAAGCAAATCTAGCTTATGTGAATATATATTTATATACGAAATAAATCTGTGGAGAAAATCATGCATATGCCTAGAATGTAGCTTTTTCATTTTTTTATGAAAAATATTTTGTGTTTGCATGTGAACTTCTTGCTCTATCTTCAGTGCCATTCTTCATATATAAAAACCGTAAAAAAACAAAAACGTAAAGAAAGTAAATAACAAATACGAATTATAAAAAGAAAGGGAGCACATGGTAAAGAGAAGCTCCATGTTCACGAAAACAAACAAACTGTCTTAGGTCTCTCTCTCGTCCTTTCAGTTCACTCACTTTCAATCTATATAATACATTCACATTTCATATATATATATGAACATGTGTGTGAGCTAGTGTATAAAATACATATATGGATTGTATATGGTTTTGAAAATAAGAAAAAAAACAATATATAAGTTCTTTAATTTAATGATGAACAAAAAACAAAAGCAGAAATAACAATGAATATGAATCTTTATTACAAATATGTAATTTTAATATATGCATTATTGAGATATCGTATACTTAATTAGCTTATCCACGTACAAATTACTATATCTGTATATCAAAATAGTAAAAGACACAATATAAAGGTCCTACAATGTGTGGCATGGATAACATAAAACACTATTAAACCAAGTTATGGTGGACTCATGAGGGAGAGATTATGTTATCCAAATTCTTGAACCACAAATTTTTGATCAAGTTATTCTAATGTTATCCAAATATTGCGTCACACATATATGTGGGAGATTACTTATATTTATAGAATTTCTTTAAAATTTAATTAAAATTAAAGAGTCAAATTCACTAAAGAATCATATATGGATGGATTTTGCGGCAAGAGATTTATAAAACACATCTTATACTAAAGTAACTAAAAGCAATTGTGCTGCATACATGTAACGTTTACAATTTACAAATAAATGTTTATTTGGTAGGCAAACAACTAGCAAGATTTTTTTTTATATAAACTAAATTTAACAGTAAAAACAATAAATCCATCGTAAGAAATACATATATATCGTACCCAAAAACGTAGATAAAACCCACCACGAGTCTCTATAGGCATGCATCCACAAATATGTGTGTGTATGAGAAAAAAGAAGAAGAAGGAGGAGGAGGAGGAGGAGACGGACAAGTCTGTGGTTAATGGATCGAGGCTTGTTTGCATGCAGAAGCTATGATATGCGTGAGGGTTTGTGGGGTTACATAGAGAGATTCAGTGAACTGTATCGTGTGACCCTCTCCTCATTAATGATCTCTCCATTACCTCTTCCTCTTCTTCTTCTTCATCATCTCGCCTTCGTCTTCACATGACGTGACTAACCAAAAAAGCTGCTCGTCAATTTTAATTATGACTTCGTCTTCTTCTGTATTAACTTCTCTTTGGATTCTAATCATAAGTCAAACCCCTCACTAGTCTGTAAGAAATTTCGATACACGATTTTTTTTTTTTTTTTTAATTTTATTAAATTGATATCTAATACTATATATAAAAACGAAAATATATTCTAACTTTTTATCTGTTTCAAAGTTCAAACTAATAACTAAAAAGGATAAAGTAAATGGTGTTGTGCCAGCTAATAACACAAGTGCTGGTGATCTGTTTAAACTTTTATACAGCTAAAATTCTAAAATATGGATTTCAGTTTTTTTTTAATTAAATTTCTTAATGTCATCTAAGTACGTATAGAGTTGGTTTAGTAGTTAAGTAATTGAAAATTTTACCACTAAACTTAAGATGGTAAAATATTTTTCTTACCGCGCTGCATGAGATTTTACATTATACCCCATATATATATTACCTATATGATTAAAAAATACTAAACATTTTATCCAAAATAAAATTTAAATAAGAATAACCTAAGCCCAACAAGAAAAAAGGATTTAATAAATACATAAGTTACGCAAATTTGGAGAAGAGAATTAAAAAAGAATGTTAGTATTAAAAAAAAAATAAGGCATCAAGATTGACCTGATTCGGTTCTCAAGGTGGAGTATGTATGACAAAGAGAAGGGGCCAAGACCACGTGAATTTTTAATAATTTTATTTTTCTCCCAAATACACAAACTTACGTGTCCTTTCTACAAACGTCCACGTGTCCATGTTACCAATGCCAGGCGACCACGCATCTTTTCCGTATGCGCCAAAACTTCAAAATATATCCTATTTTATTATAATTAGATTTTGCAACGAACCACCCTAAAGCTTGATGGGGATTATATAAAATTTTAAAACTTGGTTACTGACATATTTTTATGAACTACAGTTCTATTTTATTGCATATATATGGTGTGTCATTTAGGGAATGCATGAGAGAATAAGCTTAAATCGGGGGATGCGATGTAGATTCAGAAAATTATGCAAAGATGCAGAATATGTTTTTCTTTTCTTTGGTTCTTGAACAAAAAATAGTGTATTTTAATCTATAGGGAACAGTTCTTTTGACTTCCACAAGAAAAAAGCATATTAGTATTATTTTCTGATTAAAGACAATTCCTCGTAATCATTTTTCTAAAAACCCTACTAGGTCTATTTAATAGTGTACCATCTACTTTAGGTTTGACGAACTATTATTATCGTATTTCTTTTTTTCATGAAATTTTTTTAATATTTTTAAATGCACCCGAAAGGACGACAAAAAAAAAAAAATGCACCCGAAAGAATTTCGAGACGATTTTAGGTATTTTCCTTGATTATATTCTAAAATAAATTGTTTAGTTAAGAGGAGGAAAAAGAAAGACAACGAGCACTTTACTTAGCAGCTATTTTACGTATTGTTTAGCTACGCAAAATGTCTAATTATCTGTCCTAATTGGGAATCTGTAGCTATATTATATATATAGTTTGATTGAGTTGAGTCTCCAATTTATTCGTTCAAAACTAAATAAAAATATTTTAGTTTTTTTCGTACGTAACGAGATTTTGTTTGCATTGCATGAAATCGGTGGACAGCCCATAGTTTATACATATTCCTCTCATCGAAACCGCTTTTCACTTTTCTTCTGTCCACTCTTTAGAAAAAAATATATGATAATTTGCCTATTATTATTATAACATATGATTGACACATATTTCTTCGTTTTGGGGACCGTTTGTGGACGCCTAAGTTAATTTTTATGTTTTTAAAAATCATACAATGGAACTACTTGTTGAGATTTAGCCGTTTAGGTTAAAACGCTTACAAAATTAATAAGATTCAGGTTAATCGGAACGACTAAATACTATACGATCGGTCGAGGGAAATACAAAATGAAGAAATGTTTTAATTTAAGTGAAGGATGTTAATATATATATAGAGTCATTCTTAAATTTTATATATTGAGATTGTGTACAAATTTTTGATATGAATCATACTACATATATGTTTATAGAAAAATGTTTAGGATAAGTTGAAGACCTTGCTTTGTTTTTATTATTATACTTGTATATATTTTTGTAGTTAATTAAGTCATATACTTTCTAGCTAGTGTTATTGAGTTAGTTCATGCATGCACCTCTAACTTACAGATCAAAGAAAAAGTGCCATAACCAAAATCTTACCTATATAGGGATAGGATATTACATTGTATATAAGAAATGCTTGTGCTAAAAGATAACTCTTAACGATTGAAAAATAACATCATATTCACCATTTTTGCATCTACGTGTAAATGAGCTGGGATTATTTTTTAACTTACTTCCGTAGAGATTAAGAGCACATTTAAAAACAATCAAATTTAGGTCTATATGCTAATAAAATTACTAGTTTACATTGACTATCTAGTTTATATTATTGTTACTACTATTGTACGTCAAAAGATTATACTAAAAAATAATATGTTTACTAGTATTGTGAGCTACGGCCTGGATACAATATTAAATCATGGTGATACAAACTGATGAAGACTTATCATGTCAAAAAAAAAAAATCAAAAAATCAAGTATCATCCATACCATATATCGTGTCGGGTTTCCATGTTACGTTGTCTTATATCAAATGGTATATATTAAAGGTATATAAAACCGGGTTTCTATAGAATTCAAGATTAATAGTTTGGTATTATACCAAGATTATTCTGTTATCGTAAACTATGGCCATAATTAAAACCGGTAATACATTTTAGAAAACAGTGCGAAAGAAAGGATTCGGAGAAAGAAAGACATGTTGTCATGTTATAATGTCATGTAGATTGTTTTCACTTTTCTTGTAAATTCTGATGTGTGAAGCTAGGATTTATAAACAGGGCATGATCTCAAAAAGGGAGAGATCGCATTGTCGTATAGGATAGGTTTCAAGAAACATGATTGAGAGGAGATGGAACGGGAGTGTATAGGAGCATCGTTGGAATTTTGTCCACCCAGCTGCTTACCAGAACCTGGAGTTTAATATACAATCACTAATATTATAACCGTTCATACAAAAACAAAAAACTAAAACCAATAATGTTGAGTATGAGTTATATGGTAACGAGAATGCGTAGTATGAGTAAGAAGTTTAAATGGCAACGTCATATTCTCCCTTCCATATATAAGTAAGTGTACGTTAAAGTAAGAGCTCACGCATAGTCGGCATGTCACACTCATAACATTTTATATTCATCCAACATAACTTTTCCAATCATGCTAATAGGTGTTATGGCCTTTTATCCACGACTTTTGATTGGTCCATCCATACATAACAAATTGAATATTATTTATATAAAAACATCATATCTTGTCCAAAACAAAAACATAGTGTTGCATCATAACTTTAGATTTTAGCATAGACTCTCTCTCTCTCTCTCTCTCTCTCTCTCTCTCACACACACACACATACAACACGATCTCGGGTCCCCCGGTTATCTCGTGTCGTCTCGTCTCTACTGATGTCATGATATTATTTGTGCGAACTGAATTATATTTCGGGAGTTTTATATAGTTATACATTTTGCACTTTGCGTGAAACGAAGGGCAAAAGATCATTCCCGTATATTCTGAATTTAGGAGGCATAATATCAAACTTTATTATTTGGAAAACAATACGTCACATATATGGTGATTTAATCAAATTAGAAATAATGTTTGGATGACTTAGATGCATGCGGGATCAAACTCCAAATTATAATGTACTATAATTTAAGTAAGGTATAATGTCTAGTAAGCGGGTTTTTGGATTTCGATCAAGTGACACAATTGTTTATTTTTAATGTATCAACCAAAATTGTTACTTGTAGTTGCAGAAAAAAATGCGTTATGACCGTACATATATAGACCACCAAGATCACTTGCACACCGCGCGTCTAGACCATCTAGAACACTAGCTTGAATGTTGTTCGGACTGCCAAATCTTTATCTAAACTAGTAAACTATACGCTACGTTACCTAAAGTATATAATACACAACGGTGTTATTTTGTTTAGTGTCTAAGTATCTCCTTGATGGTTGTTTATCTTGCTATATATGTTGAGCGTTATTTGAGATCCAACGTGGTTAGCTTAACCAACAAAGATTTAACTTGGGAGGGACACTCAAGTTTGTTAAAATATGTTATGAGTTATATACACGTAAAGCAAAAACTGTTGTAATCCGTGGTTACAACAAAAACAAAGCTATCTTACGTACTGCTTATATACACAGTTCATGTTAGTCTAATAAATCTAGTCCCTATAAATTGCTTTTTCAGAGAGTATGATACTATGATAGCATCCAAGACAAATCAAATTACATTTGTTACGACTCGAATTTAACTTTCATTAATCGAAACCTTCTTCTTTACCAGCCTTTAAACAAACAATTGTAACCAGTTTTAATTGCATTAGATAAAAGTATAGGTTTGGGTAAAAAAAAAAAAAACAATAAAATAAACAGATATTTTAACTATTCAAGAGCCACTAGATAACAATCTCGCTTGGATAATTGGGATAGAAACATCATTTGAAACTTTTCAAAATGATCGAAGAACGCCTTGATATATCGGGAGGTGGAGCACAGGGCCATCGAATCCACTAATACACTATTGGAAATATCAAATTAGTCAAAAGTTGCGAATTCTTTTCTGTTATTTTATGAGACATATCAAAAAATATCAAATTGGACACGATTTTATATTATACATTTCCTTGGAAACAAATTGAACGACTTTTGAAATAAAAACAAACGAAACGAATAGAAACGAAAAAAAAGAAAAGAAAAGTAGGACCATTCAATAATTACAACATAAGAAGAGAGCTTTATGAGAACACGAGCCAGATTCAGTTAATTATGTCTACTTCTGGGTTATTTTTAATCTTTGTTTCTGTTTTTTTTACACCACAGATTTGTACGAATCAATAATCAAAGTCACATCTCATCTCATATATGTTCACATGTTCAAAACTATTCATTTTACCCAGGAAAAATCAAAGTTTAATATTTAATATTCGTGTCTTCCAATTTGTTCACATCTCCTCTAATGCCAGCTTGCAAATCTTTTTTCTGAAAAATCTTACTATTGCCTAAGTCAAATTTTGTTAGATAGCATCCTATATAATGATTAGTGTTATCATTTTGCTCGTGTAGGTTAATTATTATCATAAAAAAAAAAGTCACACTTGAGCCTAGAGAGATAGAGTCTCGAGAGAACTAATCTGTTTCCCTACTCTCGAGGGGGCCTGTGAGAGCCTCAAAGAAACCTATTGGGCTAGAATAAAGCCCATTGTGTGGTCAGACTCAGCCGTTTATAAATTGAGAAGTCCAGTCCAGCTATCATGTAATGGTAAGGTGACAAGACCAGCAGACCAAGCGGTCCATGATTCAAGAAAAGTGATCATCCAATATTGGCTTGAATTTCGAACTCTGATGCTATAATTCTTGACAAATTTCCATGAAAAACTCAGGGAAGTTTTCAAGAAGAGACTGTCTATGCTTTCTAAAAGTTACACAACTTACAAGAGATAACCAAGAAGAAAACTAGAAATTTACAGAGTAGAGTTTGTTGTCTTGCAAGGAAAAATCGTTGAAACGAGTGAAAGTTGTATGGATTTGCTACGAATATTTTGTTTGGTAACGTTTAAAGTGTTGTAGCTCTTACTATATGATAAGGTGCATAGTGGTTGGTGTGGTTTGGAAAAAAATATCGCATAAAGTGGGTTTGCTTAGCCTTACCATAGCTGTCTGGTCCCTACTTTGGTTGTTGCGCTTAGACGCTACCCTTCAAAACTATTCGGAGCTTCCATTTCTTTATTACGAACGGATGGATGGATGGATATATGCTTTTATATTTCAATCAATTACACTGATACGTTTGGTTATAATCATTTTGGCCCACGAGTTATATAATCGTATGGGCTTCTTTTTTGTTTTAAATCCAACGGTCCAGATCTGACCGGATTTGGGTTTTGAAGATAATATATATATTGCAAACTGCAGGACAATTACACTCATTGAGAGAGATTGAATAATTGTGTTTTACTCTTTTGCCTTGAGTTGTCGTCTCTCTCCCTCTCCTCTCATCATCTTCTCTTTTGTGTGTTCTGAGAAAACAAACATGGCTTACATTTGTTAGGGGAAAAATTTAGTCTCTGCGCGTCGTGTGTGGTGGGATTGATTGTGATGACGTCAACAAAGGTATAAAATGTTGTGATGAGGTCATGAAAAGTCAATATATTCATTCTCTGGGTAAGTTAGTAGTTGTAGTTTTGCTCCACACACCTTTCTTTTTCTGGTAATATCATCCATTTCCTTTCTTTTTTTTATGAAAAAATATACTGTGAGAAAAGCAGTAAATTGTTTAGGAGTTCTCTAACCCAGAGAGAGAGAGAGATCTGAAAAGAAAAAAAAGCCCATAAACAACAAACAAAGAGATGGTACTTTGGTCATTTTGACAAAAGTGTTGGTTGCCCTAAGTTCCCTTCGCCGTCTTTGGTCGGTGAACCGATTAAAAAGTTTCCACAAGCTCGAGAATTTTTTTAACTGTCTTCAAATTATTTCATATTTGGAATTTTGTATTTGTAAAAAAGTCAGTGAATTTTGACATTCCTTTCATCATCAGTCAGTAATTAATTATGTTAATCTTTCACTCCCTAATCAGCTTGAAATATAATCCACTTTTAAAGGGTAATTATAGTAACTAATCCGAAAGGAAAAGAAAGGCCGCAAAAGTTACAAAGCATTCATTCACATAAAAACGGGATCCTAGTTGTCTCCACGTGGCAACCGCTGACCTGGCAAACGAAAAAGCGACCAATCACAGAGAGAGAGAGCCTTCTAAGTTTTTTAAAAAAATCATATTATAATAATGAAAAGTCAGTGTGGGACCTACTTAGACAAGGTAATGATAATTTTACCCCTCTCTCTCTCTCTCTCTCTCTCCCTCTCACAACATAAAATTGGGAAATATCATTTTAAAAAAGGACCCATCAATTTTTCGTAAAGTTCAAAAAATCAAAATACCCAAAAAGAAAACACACACACACGACGCCTCACGAACAAACGGCTTAAACAACGCCACGTGGTTAATTACAACGATCTGAGCCATCCGTGCCAGATTTCTCGGGCACCTAGATCGGTCAGCTTCACCGAACAGATCTCAACCGTAAGATCCAAACTCGACGGCTGGATTTAAACTCGGTCAGATTCCTATGGCCTTTAAGTAGATGATGCCTCCCTTCTTCTTCCTCATCATCGGCCATCCCCCAAAACCCCTCTTTTCATCTTCTTCTTTTTTTTTGTTTTCTATCCTTGCAAGCTTTCAAATTTTTATTTATTTTCCCGATCGGCGGAATTTTCGCCGGTGATGTAATTTTGCCGCTCTTTTTTGGAGGTGAAAATTGTTTTTTTTTTTTGTTTTTTTTGGTTATTCTAAAGAACAAGCTCTCGAAAAGAGTGGAAGAAAACACGACATGACCTTGCGATTCGTATGGCACCGGCTGTTTTGGCTACCTTAAACGAACCCTCGTACCTGGAACAATGCGGCGCCGTTTTTATGAGGAAATTTACAAACCAATCCCTCCCCGAAAACACCAATCACCTTCCTCCTCTCCTCAACCCTAACCCTAATTTCGACAAGAGCAATTCCAGCAAGCAGTTCGATGATTCGTCAAGTTTTGGAAGCTACGCTACTTTTAATGTCGCTGGGTACACCTCCAATCAGCTCAGGGAGTTGAAGAAGCGTTTCACCTCTGAGCTCGAGCAGGTTCGGATCTTGAGAGAACGGATCGAGTCAGGGACGTTCGATACTCAGCAATCTTATACTTTACCAGAGGTACCCGCCGTTCGATCAGCTCCCTTGAATAGCTTCGCCGGTCAAACGAATGAACTTGGACCGAAAAAGAAGAAGCAGAAGAAAAATTTGTCAGCTCTGAAGCGATGCAATCAATTGGCTTTGGATCCGGAGTCGGAGAAATTGTTGGCTGGTATGTTGAATACTTGTGGCCAGATCTTGGTGAAGCTGATGAAGCATAAGTGGGCGTGGGTGTTCAATACCCCTGTTGATGTGGTTGGCTTAGGGCTTCATGATTATCATGTGATCGTGAAGAAACCTATGGATCTGGGTACCGTTAAGTTGAATCTTGACAAGGGGTTCTACGTTTCGCCGCTTGATTTTGCTACCGATGTTAGATTGACATTCAACAATGCAATGGCGTATAACCCAAAGGGACAAGATGTGTTCTTTATGGCTGAGAAGCTTCTTGATCATTTTGATGGAATGTTCAACCCCGCATTCAAGAAATTCGAGGCTCAGCAGCGAAAACTCACTGGTTCATCTTCTCGTCCTGAACCTGAGTTCAAAGCCGAGTTTAAACCTGAGTTCAAGCAAAGACAGTGGAATCAGGACCCCATGGTGGCGAATCCGAGGAAAGGGACTGAACAAATATCTATAGCTAAGAAGCTTGATTCAGTGAAGCCGCCTCAACCTACATTGCCTCCTCAATTAGTCGAGCCTACACGTGTGCAATCTCCTTCTCCTCCTCCCCCGCCTCCTCCGGTGGTTCAACCTCGGCCTCAGTCACCACTTCCGCAGCCCGTTACTGAAGTAGAAGTACCTCCTGATTTGAGTGAAGTGACAAAGGGGAGGAAAGGGAAGTTGCCTAAGCCTAAGGCCAAGGATCCAAACAAAAGATTGATGACAATGGAGGAGAAGTCTAAGCTTGGTATGAATCTACAAGACTTACCTCCTGAGAAGCTTGGACAGTTGGTTCAGATTCTCAAGAAGAGAAACGGACATTTAGCTCAAGATGGAGACGAAATTGAGCTCGATATAGAAGCTGTCGATAATGAGACTCTATGGGAGCTTGATCGGTTTGTGACGAATTACAAGAAGATGGCTAGCAAAATCAAGCGCCAAGGGTTTATCAGGAACGTCACAACTCCACCTAGAAACATGGTAAGCGAATCCGCCCTTCCTCCCTATCAAAACAACCGTTTGATTTTTGTTGTGTCATTACTTAAAATGCTGTCTCGTCCTCTGTGTCTGTGTCTCTCAGACCTCGTTGGCAGAAATAGGTAGTGCGGAGAAAAGAACGAGAAAAGGAGATGGAGGGGAAGAGGATGTAGACATTGGAGAAGACATACCAATAGAAGATTACCCATCAGTAGAGATCGAAAGAGATGGTACTGCAGTAGCAGCAGCTGCTAGTAGTGGCTCTAGTTCTTCAGGCAGTTCCAGTTCTAGTAGTGGGTCCTCGTCTAGTGGTATATCTCTTTTAACCCTTTTCCGAAAAACTCCCCTTGCTAAAAGTTTCCCCTTTTAGTGTGTTATTTCTAATATTGTTGTGGTTTGACGCTTATTTGCAGATTCAGGGTCAGGAGGGAGTTCATCAGGTAGTGATTCTGATGCAGATAGCGTTCAATCGCCATTTGTGGAAGCAAAAGAAGCTCAATGATAGAATCATTTGGGATTTAGCCATTATTTATGTCCTGAAGTACTAGGGAACGTTTAGCTGTGGGGGTGTAAAGGGAGGAGGGAAGGATAGGAATGGATTTGTTGTTTCTTTGGATACAAACCTTAGGAAGCAGTTTTAGTTAGAGAAAAAATGTAATGGATAGATAGAGAGGACGCTAGTTTAAGCAAGAAGAGTTCGTTATTTAATTACCTGTTAGATTTAGGAGTTGTTTAGTGTAATTGTGAAATGCTGAACAGTGGGTGAGAGTCTTTTTGGGTTTTATGACATTTATATTTTTCTTGTTGCTGTTAGTGTTAAAGAGTTTGGTTGTGGAAGAGAAGAAAGAAATCTATGCTATGTAGTAGCTGAGAGATGTAAATGGTTGAAATATCAGAAAAGATCTTATTCGTTGATTTTTCATTGTTTATCTTGAGAGTACTAAATATTGTTAAAATACAAGATTCAAGCAGTAGCAGCCAAGAGTCCATTGTGTCTGAGAAGAGGCTCTGGTGAAGGCTCGCGTCCTCTAAACTCAACAAACACCTGATCATATTTTTGAAACAATTAAGACTGAAATGCCATGGATATCTAAACTATGTTAGATGAAAGCAAACTAAATTATAAAAATACCTTGAGAGGCGCTTTTCCTCCTCCAAGTGCAAGTATGGTGTTTCTGAATCTCTGTCCTGTCTCTTTAACAGCCTGTTTGCAGATTATAATTTCAGAATCTCGTCTCTGTACTTGTCATGGAAAAATGTATTAAAGGATCAAAGCATATATAAATTACCTTAATGTCGTCCAGTCCAGCGTCTTCAAAAGCTGAAAATGCATCTGCAGACAAAACTTCTGCCCACTGCAAGTTTTCCGAGAAATTTGGGTGAGAAATATGAAGGCCAGTTAAGAGTTTGCAATATATAGATTCAAATTTACCTTGTAACTGTAATATCCAGCTGCATATCCCCCTGGAAATCCATTGAACATGTAAATGATAATCAATAAACCATCAACTGTACATATATGAGGGTTTTAAAGGATTGTTACCTGCAAAAATGTGACTGAAGCTACAGAGGAATCTATCCTCCGGAAGTGGAGGGATCACTTGAGTTTTAACTGATACCCGTTGATCTACGTCATAGATGGACTCGGGTCCACCTGGTACATATCTTGTGTGCAGCTCAAGATCAACAGTTGCAAATTTCAACTGAAATTCAAACATGGAACCATCATTACTAGTCACTACAACCTACTGAATATATAAAACTTAAGCAGATTGTTGTGTAATACTTGTACTCACCTGCCGAAGACTAAAGGACCCTGCACGGAATGTTCGTGCAGCAAGGAGTTTCTTGTATACTTCCTCTGGGAGTGTTTCTCCTGTTTGATAATGCTTGGCAATACTCATTAAAGTGTCCCTGAAACCAGCGATTCAGATTCTTAGCGCTCTTGTTACAAAGCAGGTAAAATTTCTGTTTGATGATGAATGAACTCTTTAGTACCTGTGGTAGCACCAATTCTCCATAAATTGTGATGGTAATTCAACCGCGTCCCACTCGATATTTCTGATACCAGCCACTAGCCCCTCATCTTCCTTGGTAAGCATATGCTGGAGAGCATGTCCAAATTCATGGAATACTGTCTCTACCTGTAATTAAGGGTGATGTTATAGTCAGCAAGTAAGAATTTTCAAGATTTCATGTCGAGCTAAGATATAAACATGTGTAAAGGATGTTTTTTTCATTTACCTCGCGGAATGTCATAAGGCTTGGTTTGTCACCTACTGGTGGAGTTTGGTTGCAGACCATGTGCGCAACAGGCAGCCTAACAGAAGAGCCTTTCTGAGCCATGACTCGGCTACGGGAAACAACCTCATCCATCCAAGCGCCACCTCTCTTCTCTGAAGGGCGGGAGTATGGATCAAAGTAAAAGTAAGCGATTGGGTTCCCAGAAGAATCTTTAACGCGGTAGAATCGAACATCGCTGTTCCAAACCTTCAAATCAATAATACATTTTAGTTAACAGACTTTAACTATTATATCAGATGATAGATGTATATGTTAAGGCAACAAATAAGATTCCACATTTTACCGGAGCTACACCATCTGCTGGTTCAATATCGATTCCAAATAGTGTATTAGCTAGACTGAAAAGTCCATCCATAACCTTTGGCAGTGAGAAGTATGGACGTAGTTCTTCCTAAAGAGACCAAAACGGGAGATAAAGATCACGATTTTTCAAAATAATATATTTGAATTACAAGCTAAAGACGGACAAAAAACCTCATTAATATCGTATTTGGATTCACGAAGCCTCTCACTCCAGAAAGTGGTGTCCCAATGAGTCAAACTGTCAGATTCTGCAGCACCTTGATTCTTTGCAAAACTTTTGAGGTCTTCCATGTCTAATTCATAGAACGGATAAAAAAGGTCAAATTTCAGTATTGGATAGGCAATTCCAGAGCTACGGTGTCTCGTGATATTTCAGACAGTTAAAAAGTTACAACAGTAGCCAACTTGTTTAACAACTAACAATTGATTTGAATATATCATGTATTTTACCTTTAACAGCTGCATCCCAGGACGCGCTACGAAGCTTCTCTAAAAGCTCTGCTGCTTTGTCAACAGTAGCCATTTTCATAGCCATGCTTACCTGGACCAACAGAGAACCCTATTAAGCCAATTAGAAAGAGAAAAGGAAAAACTTTACTTAGGTTGATGACTATACCTCAGCGTAATTGTTGTAACCAAGAAGCTTAGCTTTTTCCAAGCGAAGCTTCAAAATCTGGTCAATAATTGCTGTATTATCCAAATCACCAGAAGAGGCACGAGTTAGGTAAGCACGGTAGAGCTCCTCACGCAGAGCTCGGTTTTTGGCATGTTGCATAACAGGAAGATAACTAGGAGCATCCAGTGTAATGATCCATGGTCCAGTTTCAGCAGTTGCATGTTCATGGCCCTTAAGTAACATATCAAGAAACAAAAATTGACAAACTCCAGAAGAAAAGATACATGGAGCGTTGCATATTTTTCAGTTAGTACTAATACCTTGGACACAGCAGCCTGTGCGAATAGCCCAAGAGCGGAAGGAGGCAATCCATCAATCTCTTTCTTGTCCGTTATCAACTTTTCAAACTTCTTTGTAGCATCCAAAACATTTTCAGAAAACTTATGAGAAAGCTTTTCGAGTTCCTACAATGAAGAACAAAAATTAAGTGAGCATATATCATTAATATTGGAAAAAAGAGAGTTCTTGGGAAAGCAGAAAACTGTCAAAAGCTTAAAAACAAACCTGTTCAATCTTGTTAAATTCTTCTCTTTTGTCATCATCAAGAGCAATACCTATGAGAACCGCCTCCTTAATTTGGGCTGAAATCAAGCTGAAACAACAGTTAGCACATCTATAACTTGCCAAGAGAATGAACGATATGTTCTTCCAATACCCCAAATTAGAACAACTTGCCTTCAACTAAACGTTGACGAGCTTCACTAAGTGATGACCAATCAGGAGATTCACGAATAGCTTTAAAGGCATTGTAAATAGGCTTGCTTTGGCCCAACCTGAGCTGGAACTTCACCTTCTCTGGCTGCAGAAGAAGAGTAGGAACAAGATATGAATTCAAATTCACCAAACGAACACACACTGAAACAAGAATGAGAACACAATTAATGTATAAAAACCTGAACGTCTTCGATAGCAGCACGAAGCTCAGGTGTGTCCTTGACAGCTTTAAGGTGATTGATCATTCCCCAAACAACAGTTAAGCGATCAACAATTTTCTCTAATGGTTCAACCAGTTTTGGCCATGATGGCTCCACAGATTTCTCTAGCTGCTCCAATTCAACTTCCTTCAAAACAAAAAATAACCCATGAACAAAATCGAATTAAGATGAATACATGAATCTGTCAAATCGGAAACGAAGAACGGGAACATTACGAGGTGCTGCAATAGAGAGCGAATCCCAGGACGGACATGGCTGGCATCAACAGAATCAAAGGGAGGGAAATCGAAATCCTGCAAGAGAGGATTGGAGGAAAGAGTCTGGGCGGAATCGACGGCGGCGGCGGCGGCGGAAGACATGGAAGGAGGAGAGGAGGAGGAGAAGGGGTGGAAGGAGAGAGAGGTAGAAGTGGTGGATCTAGGAGGAGGGAGACAGAAAGAGAAAGAAGAAGACCAGATGGGGCAGGAATATGATTTACGAAGAGTAGAGGGACGAGAATGAGAAGAAGATGAGAAAGAGGAGGAGTAGTAGTATTTGTTAGCGTTTGGTTTAGGATGAGGTGCACGACGAAGGAGATTGAGAGAGGCTCGAGACGTTGGAGTCGCCATTAACATGTTTGCTATTACAAGCGTTGCCATTATTCTTATTCTCTTCATTTTTTTTCTTTATTGATGATATTATTTTTTTCTATGGGTGTCGAGTGTGACAACATGCGATTATGTGAGGTTCCAACCAAAGTCGATGCTATTGATGTGACTGTCAAGTCAAACTGATATTAAAAATAACCTGAAACTCTTTATATTAATTTGTTTATTGTGGTAGTAGCAAAAGCTGGAATAGCTCAGTTGGTTAGAGCGTGTGGCTGTTAACCACAAGGTCGGAGGTTCGAACCCTCCTTCTAGCGTTTTTTGTTTCCTTTTTTCTTGGTTTTTCATCTTCTGTTTTTTTCTCTTCCTCTTTTGGCTTCTTTTGGAAGGAATGGCCTCACAAGTTAACGAGTCACGAATACATAATGGCTTCTTTTGGAAGGAATGGCCTCACTAGGGCGACCCAAAAACGAACACGACACGTTCAAGATAGATGTAGTTTTCATGTGTGTGTGTTGTTCCCCAAATACGACCAACCCTCTATACAGTAGATTGTAACTTTGTAACTTACAAGAAAACAAAATCCTTAGGCGCCATGAAACCATACTACATAATCACGTTCCTCCTAAAGGATCAATAAATTTCACGACTCGGAGATATAAAAATGAATAATTTCACATTGTGTAACCATGTTGTTATTACCAAACAAAGTAGATATTACAACAACAACAAATGTTGACTAACGAACACATCCAATTTTTCAATAAATGAAAGCTTCCCCATGAACCAGAAATTGTTGAGTTGCCAAGAAAAAAAACTAGAAATTATGATTGGACCGCCAAAGCATAACCATCCAAATGTACATTTTATTCAACTCTTTTTTTCTCTCTTTGTAAATTCATTTATTGTCTCAGCTAGCTCTTGACTCTTAAATTCATTTCATTCAATAAAAAAAAAAAATCTCTTGTTCTTTTCTTGTATTTTGTGTTCCAGAAAAAATGGATAGAGATCTAGCCGACAACCGCAAACCATCGTACGCCACCAATCGATGTTTGAGTTCGCCGTTATCTTGTCTCATCCACACCGATACAGAGTACACTCGACTCAGTAACCACAACAACAGGAAGCAGACGAGATCAAGTCCCAAGTTAAGGGATTTGATGAGAAGATTACTATTGGCTCGAAGTTGCGGGTTAGAGAACCATACATCCAAAACGTTAGTGACGTTTCACTACGACGCTGTGAGTTATTCTCAGAACTTCGACGATGGTTTTAATTTCCGCGATGATGATCCTAGAGCTTTTCCAGATCTCCCAAGTCCCCATCACTGATGTAAATCATATATGCTCTGTTTTTTTTTTTTTTTTTTTTTTTTTTTTAAATTTTATCAGTATCCAGTTTTCGTATGCACCCGCAAGTTCTGTTTATTATATTTTGTACCATGTACTCCTGTTTATTGAGTATATATATACCTAATAGTCTTTGTCTATTACATATATACTCGATTTATTTCTTTCTTTTCGTTTTTAGACTCTTCAATTTTGTTGGGTTTGATGGTTACTGTTAAGGCATCTCCACCCACTTTTCGTTGAAATTCCTTTAGCCTTGTTTGAGATACCAGTGGGATATGCATAAGCATATTGGTTGGAGTAACTCGTTCAAAGCATGATAAGGCCAAGGTACCCTAACGTTTATTAGATTACTCTGTGTCTCTGTTTAAACTTCACGTCGTCTTGGAATCCAACTTATTTTTTTGATTTGGTTAGCATTTGTTTATTCTTAAGGCCAGTTAAGTTACTTGGTTATGTAGTTGTTTAGCACATTCCTTTCCGTGGTTACAGGGATTTGGTTCATATTCGTTATCCTAGGTTGATTCTGGTTCTCTTATGAACTTTATTTTTTTACAATATCAGTTTTGTTGTTGACTTGATGATGGTCCCAAATCTTCAAATAGTAACATGATAAGTAATGCATAACGAGATTAGACATGCTTAGCTTTTACCTTCAAAATGAAAAACTCAATCTTATTCTTCTTCTCTTTCCTTCTTCCTCTCGCTTTTGTTCGCTCACTTCACTTTAACATCTCTAGTTTTCTACCAGGTGATCCTAATATAGCTTACCAAGGAGATGCAACACCAAATGGCGCGATTGAATTGAACAGTCTTGATTACACTTGCCGTGTTGGGTGGGCTACTTATGCTAAAAAAGTTGCTATATGGGATCCTAAAACAGAGAGGCCAACTGATTTCACGACCAGTTTCACCTTCAAGATCGATACGCGTAACGTTTCAGATTATGGCCATGGGTTCGCTTTCTTTCTTGCCCCTGCAGGCATAGTTGTGCCTCCCAACTCAGCTGGTGGTTTCTTGGGTCTTTTCAATGAAACCAACGGTTACTCATCTCGGTTCCCGCTTGTGCATATCGAATTCGATACGTTTCATAATATACAATGGGATCCTGTTGATATCAAGTCTCATGTTGGGATCAACAATAACTCGCTTACTTCCTCTAACTTCACTTCTTGGAATACAAGTTTGCACAGTCAAGATGTAGGTCATGCACGGATATCATATGATTCTGCTTCAAAAAACTTGAGCATCTCTTGGACTTACGTAGAAACAACTAATCCTCGGGAGGGTTCTAGTCTTTTCTACATCATTGACCTTGCGAAGGTGCTTCCTGCAGAAGTTACTATTGGATTTTCAGGTTCTACAGGAGCAAACATGGAAGGACATAGGATCTTGTCATGGGAGTTCAATTCAACCTTGGATATACCAGAAGCTGGAGGGAGAACTCCAAACAGGACAGGAATAATTGTTGGTGTTTCTGTTTCTGGGGTTTTCTTGTTAACCTCTTTTGTTGTTGCGGTTGCATTTTGTTGGAAGCAGAAGCAAAGAAAGGATGAAGCAGGGAAGACTGAAAACTTGACATCGATAAAGGAAGATCTTGAAAGAGGAGCAGGGCCAAGGAGTTTCTTTTATTAAGATCTTGCATCGGCTACAAACAACTTCGTAAATGACAGAAAGTTGGGTGAAGGAGGGTTTGGAGCAGTTTATAAAGGATACTTGAATGAGTTGGATATGATGGTTGCTGTGAAGAGGTTTTCAGGTGCTTCTAAGCAAGGAAAGAGAGAGTTCATCACCGAGGTTAAGATCATCAGCAGTTTAAGACATAGAAACCTTGTTCAACTCATTGGTTGGTGTCATGAGAAAAAAGATCTTCTACTGGTGTATGAGTTCATGCCAAATGGTAGCCTTGACTCGCACCTATTTGGTAAAAAATCTCATCTCGCTTGGACTGTTAGGTGCAAGATATCTCTCGGTGTAGCCTCTGCTTTGCTTTACCTTCACGAAGAGTGGGAGCAATGCATTGTCCACAGGGACATCAAGACGAGTAATATAATGTTAGACTCCAATTTCAATGCCAAGCTAGGTGACTTTGGGTTGGCTCGGTTGATGGACCACGAGCTAGGTCCCCAGACTACAGGATTGGCTGGAACTTTTGGTTACATGGCTCCTGAATACATTAGTACCGGAAGAGCGAGCAAAGAATCTGACGTCTATAGCTTTGGAGTTGTTTTATTAGAGATTGTCACAGGAAAGAAATCCGTGGATCCTAGACAAGGAAAAATTGAGCCTGAAGCAAGTCTTGTAGAGAGGGTATGGGATCTGAACGGAAGAGGAGAGCTTGTCTCAGCCATTGATCATCAAATGGGGAAAGATTATGATATGAAGCAAGCAGAGTGCCTTATGGTTGTGGGGTTATGGTGTGCTCACCCTGATATAAACTCTAGGCCTTCGATAAAGCAAGCAATCCAAGTATTGAATTTCCAAGCACCATTGCCTAATCTGCCTCCTAAAATGCCAGTTGCCACATATCATGTGTCATCATCATCATCAAGCTCAGGTGGAGTAGCAACAGCAACATTTTCTAGTGCTCAACTTGGTCGTTGATCCAAACCTCAAAGTTTGTTCCTATAAACAAATCGAGATCATCACATGATTATATATGCTTTTGTATCCTTTATCTATGTTTCATATTTTGTCTTATTTATCTCTTCTTGTTTATTTTGGATTATCTTTAATCTCTTTGCTTCGTTGTCGTTCTTTGCTTACCTTGTTAAATTAAAAATTGCTTTTTCTTCTTTCTTTACACGTTTTATTTACTGTCAAAATTTGGTTTCTCGTACTCAACTGTTGTTAATTTACTCTGTTTTACTCTGTTTCTTTGTTGTAAAGTTTGCCAAATCTTGTTTAGCAGTTGTTTAAACCTTCTTAGCTTAAACAAAATTATATTTTGTTTTTCCTTTTTGGTGGCTCACTTCTATTTAACATCTTTTATTTACTTGGCATTGAATAGAACAGTGTTGCTTATACTAGTCGACATTGTCGTGTTGTTTTGGTTCGGCTGCTCTCATAAAGTTGCTAAAACGGGGTCCAGTGAGGTCCACTCCACCACCAGGTTCATTTTCAAGATTGATACGTGTAACGTTACAACTCTTTTAAGGTTCATGATTGCAAAGTATTTAGGTGCATTCAAGAGTCTTTAACGGCTATCTAGAGGATGTAATGTTCCGCATAGTTAAAACGTAGAACTATGTCAAACTTAAGCCTTGATTTGACTTTTTTTTATTAGAAGAAAGTTCAAAAGAAAGTTTAGTGATAGTGATTTTCTTGAATGAATAAGCTTCTTTTCTTGACCACTCTCTACTTCTTGAATTGTACAGTTATATTTTATGTGACTTCATGATCTTAACTCCTAGATCATCATCATTTTGTCTTTGCTTTCTTTTTATTCTATCAAATCCTTACTCCTAGATCATCATCAACCAATCTTCTCCTTTATTATTCTTTGTGTAATATCTTTACCCCATGTTCATGAATTCATTCTCGTTCTTCCTCTTTGTCCTCCTCCTTCCTTTTGTTGTTGATTCACTTTACTTCAATTTTACTACTTTCCGGCCAGGTGATCCCGAGAACATAGCTTACAACGGGGATGCAACCCCGGATGAAGATGGAACGGTGAACTTCAACAATGCTGACCAAACCTCTCAGGTTGGTTGGATTACTTATTCCGAAAAGGTACCTATATGGAGTCATAGAACTGGTGAGGCTTCAAATTTTAACACCAGTTTCTCCTTCAAAGTAGACGCTCGTAACCTTTCAGCAGATGGTCATGGGCTCTGTTTCTTTTTCGCTCCTATGGGAGCTCAACTACCTGCATACTCAGTTGGTGGTTTCTTGAACTTGTTCACTCGCAAGAATAATTACTCGTCTTCGTTTCCACTCGTTCATGTCGAATTTGACACATTCAACAATCCAGGATGGGATCCTACGGATATTGGATCTCATGTGGGGATCAATAACAACTCGCTTGTTTCTTCCAACTACACCTCTTGGAATGCAAGCTCACACAGCCAGGATATTGCTCATGCAAAGATCTCTTACGATTCTGTGACTAAGAATTTAAGTGTGACTTGGGCTTATGAGCTAATAACCTCTGATCTTAAGGAGAGTTCAAGCCTTTCTTACATCATCGACCTCGCAAAGGTTCTGCCATCGGAAGTTATGCTCGGGTTTATAGCTGCTTCTGTGACAAGCACAGAGGCATATAGACTCTTATCATGGGAGCTCAGTTCAACTTTGGATAGCGAGCAAGCTGATAGCAAGATAGGAATCATACTTGGCATTTCGGTTTCCGGGTTTGTTCTCCTGACCTTTATGATCATCACAACCGCTGCGGTTTGGTCACGGAACCTAAAAAAGAAGAAAGAAAGGGATACAGCCAACATGATGTCAATAAATGAAGACCTCGAAAGGGAAGCAGGACCAAGAAAGTTTTCTTATAAGGATCTTGTGTCAGCAACCAACGGATTCTCAAGCCATAGAAAGCTGGGTGAAGGAGGCTTTGGAGCGGTTTATGAAGGAAACATGAAAAAAATCAATACAATGGTTGCGGTGAAAAAGCTGTCCAGTGGTTCAAGGCAAGGAGTGAACGAGTTTTTAAACGAAGTTAAGATCATCAGCAAACTGAGACATCGAAACCTCGTGCAGCTCATCGGTTGGTGTAATGAAAAAAACGAGTTTTTGCTGATCTATGAGTTAGTGTCAAATGGTAGCTTGAACTCTCACCTCTTTGGTAAAAGACCTCATATACTCCCTTGGGACATAAGGTACAAGATAGCTCTAGGTCTAGCCTCTGCTTTGCTTTATCTTCATGAAGAATGGGATCAATGTGTACTGCACAGAGACATCAAGGCAAGCAATATAATGCTGGATAGTGATTTCAATGTAAAGTTAGGCGATTTCGGGTTGGCTAGGCTTGTGAACCATGATTCCGGTTCCCACAGAACAGGACTGGCTGGAACTTTTGGATACATGGCACCTGAATATGTGATGAAAGGAAGTGCAAGTAAAGAATCAGATATGTACAGCTTTGGAATTGTTTTACTAGAGATTGTCACAGGGAGAAAATCGCTGGAACGGAAACAAGAAGATAACAGTGATAGTGAAAGTGATGAGATCAGTCTTCTGGAGAGAGTTTGGGAACTTTATGGAAAACAAGAACTGATGCCTTCATGCGTAGATGAGAGATTAGGTAAGGATTTTGATACTAACGAAGCTGGATGTCTTTTGGTATTAGGGCTATGGTGCGCTCATCCTGATAAAAACTCGAGACCTTCGATAAAACAAGCGATCCAAGTCTTGAATTATGAGTCACCATTGCCTGATCTGCCATTGAAGAGGCCTGCTGCTATGTATTACAACTCAACTTCTTCTTCTTCTCCCACGATTAGCTCAAGTGGAGTTTCGGTAACGTTCTCGAGCATTGAGTATGGTCGTTAGTTTGCTGAAGATTAGAGAATCTCTCTTCTTTTGCTCTGTTTTTGCCATCTCTATGTATTATTATTTGTCCATGATGCTATTCTTTGTGTAATCATTTATAATCTTATTTGCATGTTGTTAAACTGCTAAAGTTTTGTAAATCTTGAAGACGAGAATAGTTTAAATAGTTCAGTGTCTTCCTTCTTTTTAGTTTTATATTAGATGATGAAGCCATATTCCACAAAGAATATAATTCAATATGTTTTTTTTTTCAATAATAAAGTGTAAACATATGCATAATGAAAATATCAAATGTTTTTGGCTTTGAATGATTCAAGGAGACCAATTTATGCGTTTTTCACATGTGAAAGAAAAAAGAAGTTTATAAATCACAAAATATCAACGCAAAGTCGCAAAACGAAAGCTAAGTAAGTCCGGTTTGAACAAAATTAATAAATTATAGTGCAGACTGCAGAGAAAATGTAAATTTTATTGTTATATAAAATTTGACAGTTACTGTAGTCTTTTTTGGCGCTAAAAAGGCCCAATTATGACACGTGGAAGGTTATTAATGGTTGGAATAGCGACGGCCCAGAACGTTACTGTCTTTTCCCTTAGACCCATTAACCAGCTGGATGCTAACGTGAGCTTTGTTCTATTTCTAAAACAAGGCCCAATATAATACTAATGGGTCTCTACGGATTAAGCAGTCCTCAGTTCTGTCTTTCCATTTCTCGTGATTAGCCTCGCTCACATGTTTCCCTGATTATATATCCGCGTAAATTAAATTATTTAGTCTCGACTCTCGAACGAACGAACTCATATAAGTGTAAAGTTTTTTTTCATTTTTTTTTTACGTTTGTAAATTAAAAAAAAACAGGCAAATTACGGCTGGAATAAATGGGAACAGCACGTAGATCAGGTGATATGCTTCTACGACGATTTGATAACGATGTAACACATTTGACCAATTGATATATATCTTTGATGAAACTGCGTCTTTTACCTTAAGTAATTTTCTTGTCATGTCTCTTTCTCGCTTTTTTTAACCTATCCAAAATAAATATAACAAAAATAATTTTAAACACCGTAATAAATTTACATAGTTATTGTATTGTTGGATTTTTCAGCTGTCAAATTTCAGTTGTAAAAATTGCTAGTTTTATATTTACTTTAAACTATATATTGATTACCTCAAGAGAATGAATATAAAATTTGCATGCCTCAAAGATTATTAAAGATTAAAAGGAAACAAATCGGTGTAAGTTGTACGTATATATGTGGGATGATCGGTTTAGTCTCACGAGAGATCCATTCTCTCAGAAGGGCTCTCACATGTTTCCCATTTTGTCTTCTCCGTTCTCTCGTGTTTCTTCACAGATGTAGACGTTTTATATATCAATCATCGAAACACAATCTCCTCCGACCCTTTTCTATTTTTGGATTTATTACATTCATCTATGCATACACTTGTCTGTATTGCGCCACATATATATATATATATGTATATATCTTATAAGTTATAACTCCAATTTGAATCTGATTATGATGGTAGTTCACTTTCAACAAATGTCAATTACTTTTAGCTATAACTCAGAATATAATCATGTGTATTAGCAATTTCAACAAAAAAAAAAAAAGATGTTAGATTGTTAATCTAACGTTACTTTCTCTTCCTAAACCTTACTTCTAGGCTCTCTATATATTACAAAGATTTGTAAATCTCAAGAGTAATTAACTTCCTTAAACATGGTATAACTTAGAAAAAGTTCCTCAGTATTTTCAATATTTGGGATGTACTCGTATAAAATCCAAAACTTTCAACTAGTATATATATGCACATTGAACTACGTCTGCAATATAATACATATTCATACTTATCCATTAACTCGATTCTTATGCAAACGCCAATAATCTACAAGTGAATTCAGAAAAACTATATATATATGTTTTGTTCCTTCCAATAGTTTTTGTTTCCTTAATAGAGTTGCATACGGTTGTTATATATATAGTTGTATGTAAAGGAAGAAAACATTATTTCTGATTATTGTATATATTAATAAACACGAAATATGTAATGTAATGTAATTGTAATATAAAATATATATAGATGTTGCTTTAAAACGTAAAAAGATGGTGCAGTGCATACTTGACACATAGAAAAAACGTTACCTCAACAATAGAAACAAGACACAACATAACAAATTCTATCCGATTTGTTCCGATCAATTGCACAGTTTTATATGTTCTTCTTCTGTCTTTTCTGCCACTTCATCTCTCTCTCTCTTTCTCTCATCTTCCTTTTTTTGTCTCTATTATCTCTCTTACTCATGCCTCTCTCTCTCTCTATATATATATATTTATATAAGTACATTGTACATTTACTACAATGAGATTTTATGAAGAATTTTTAATCAACAGTTTTGATAAAAGTGGCGGTTTACGATTCTTCAATTATGTAACTGTGTGGAGCAACGAGAATACGAATATCAGAGAGTGTGTACAACACAAAAAATAATATTTGTATTCTCTCAAAAATATGAAAAACTATTATATACAATGTGTTAATGGTTTATACTAATTATACAGTAAAATCTCTATAAATTAATAATGTTGGGATCATGAAAATCTATTAATTTATAAAGGTATTAATTTATCGATAAATTATTAATTTATAGAGAGATATTCCTAATTTCAAAAATATTTTCGAAACAATATTTAAAAATAAGATTTAATCATGATAATTAATATTTTATATAATCAATTACAAATAAAACAATAATTATTATGTATTAGAAGAGAATGCTAACTATTTTTCATATAGTAAAATATTAGAAATAAAATCTAACAAAAACTAATGTGTCTATATATATATATATTGAAAATTTTACCTAATTATTAATTTATAATATTGATGGGACCATATATTTACAAATGATTTTCAAAATATTTATTATCTTATTATTTTATCTAAATATGTCTAAAATTAGACTAGTTCCAAGTTGGGACCGGAAAAATTTATTAATTTATAAAGATTATTAATTTATCGAGTATTAATTTATAAAAGTTTTACTGTATAATGCGAAACAAACTTTTAAAACATAAACCCGACAGTATATATATATATATATTTTTTTTTTTAATAAATAAAAATAAGTATAAAGAACATACGAAACCCTTTTACCGACTAGGTCTCTCTCTCTCTTCTCCAACTATTCTTATTTACATTCAAAGCAAGAAATCGAAAAAAGGAAAGGACCCAAAGCCTTTCTTCTTCCTTCATTTTTGCTCTCCTCCCGGCCCCCATCATCATCATCATGTCCTCCCATACCAATCTCCCCTCTCCCAAACCGGTTCCTAAACCGGATCACCGCATCTCCGCGGGTACATCCCAAACCAAGAAACAACCGTCTTCCTCCGTGGCTCAAGACCAACAAACCCTAAAATGTCCCCGTTGCAACTCCCCAAACACCAAGTTCTGTTACTACAACAACTACAGTCTCTCCCAACCTCGTCACTTCTGCAAATCTTGTCGCCGTTACTGGACTCGTGGCGGTGCTTTGAGAAACGTCCCCATCGGTGGTGGTTGCCGGAAAACCAAAAAATCCATCAAACCTAGTTCCTCCATGAACGCACTCCCTTCCTCTTCTTCATCTTCTCAGAGGTTCTTCTCTTCGATCATGGACGACTCTTCCAAATTCTTCCCTCCTCCGACGACCATGGATTTCCAGCTCGCAGGTTTATCTCTCAACAAGATCAACGATCTTCAGCTTTTGAACAACCAAGAAGTTCTTGATCTTAGGCCCATGATCTCATCCGGTCGGGAAAACACACCTGTCGATGTCGGGTCGGGTTTATCCTTGATGGGTTTTGGAGATTACAACAACAACCATTCACCCACGGCTTTCACGACCGCCGGAGCTAACGACGGGAACTTAGCTTCTTCGATAGAAACGTTGAGCTGTCTGAACCAAGATTTACACTGGAGGCTTCAGCAACAGAGGATGGCCATGCTTTTTGGTAATTCCAAGGAAGAAACTGTTGTCGTCGAGAGGCCGCAACCTATTCTTTACCGGAATCTCGAGATCGTGAACTCGTCATCGCCGTCGTCTCCGACGAAGAAAGGAGATAACCAGACAGAGTGGTATTTTGGTAATAATAGTGATAACGAAGGGGTGATTAGTAATAATGGTAATACAGGAGGAGGAAGTGAATGGAACAACAATGGAATTCAAGCTTGGACTGATCTTAACCATTATAATGCTTTGCCTTGATTCTTGGTAAGTCCAAGAATTAAACTATATATATATAATTTCATATATATTTATATTTGTTAAGTGTGTTAATTAAGTGATGTAATGCCAAAACTATTTATGGCTGTAGTCTTTTTTTCTTCTGGTGTTCTTGTAGACAGCTTCTGTTGTTGTTGTTGGTGGTTACTATTTTAGTACTTTAAGTTCAAATTTGTAAACAAAATTGGGGGCTAAATTAATTCAAGGATGGAGAGAGATATTTAATTACATTATATATTAATAGATTCTCCGTATAGATGATTTGTCTGTATCTTAAATAATTGTAAAGTTGGAACAGAGTTTTTACTGTGTTTAATTATTGAAAAGCCATTGGTTTGGTGGTGAAATGTTCACTTAATGACTTATTGGATATTTGTTAATTATATCCCAAGGATAATTGTAAATTTTGTTTTGTTTTTAAGAAGCCATTTTCACTAAAGAGATAATGTCTCCTTGGGATTGGTCATATATAGTACCTTCTGAATAAGTCGACTTGAATTTTTTGGTCTGAACTGAGCTCAAATTTTACAGATTACAGACATTGAGCCAAGCAGAATAATTGACCATCCACATCATATGTCATAACACAAGTAAAAAAAAGAAAAACTCTAGCTAGCTAGCTGTGTAATAGATATTCGTTAGAACATCGATATTTGTGCGGTAAAAATGAAAAATATATACAGATAGATGTAACATTAAAAACGTGTCAGTACTGAAGTGTGGTCTAATTAAGCATATAGGATCTTAGGCGACACTGAACTATGTCGAGTCTCTGTGAAACATAGAGATCAGGCCTTAGCCTTCTTTTGCAGTCTCTCGTTAGCCCCATCCTTAGCTTCTCTTCCTCTCTACATATATATAAATGCATCTGAACACGCATACGTACTATGTACATCTTATCACTGATCTCTAGAGCAAAGGTCTGCAAGAACTACATATATAATGCACAAGTAGGCAGGCATGTGAGAACAGACTACTTGAACTTAGTTCTTTCAATAGGTATTCACAACACTGAAGTTTCTTCAACACTAGAGTATTTCGATACGTGCAGAACAACTGTAGAATGTTGATAACGAGTCTCGTTTTATTTCTAACGCTTAATTTGATTTTGGGATTTTTGTGTTTGTCTTTGATAATGGGGTCTACAAATTAATTTTGGACGACTATATATATTATATTCTCTATATATAAAAGAGGAAGAAAAAAACACATGTAATTGACTTTTGTCAGTTTGTGAGTTCTAGAAGAATAATAATTTGTAAATACCAAAGAATAATAATCTGTTGAGTTTTTAACTTGTTTCTGCTGTTTATTTAGCCATGCATGCGACTGTTACGTTCATTACTCAACAAATGCGACTGTTACGTTCATTACTCAACAAATGGTACAAAAGTTAGAAAGCTATGTTTAGAAAGAACTATATAAACTAAAATATTGGTAAACAATAATTTTTTTACAGGACTATGTTTGCTTTCAATATCTAAAGAGGTGATCAAACATATACACACGCTGGGCGGACCCACATACATGTTAGTGGGGGCACATGCACCCAGCAACTTATTAAAAACAAAATTTTTTACTATACAAATAAAGTTTCATGTGGCAAAATGGTTAACATGTCCCCAGTAAATATTTGAAGTCATGGGTTCGAACCTCCTTTAGTTCATTTTGCACCCATTTTTTTTTTTTTCTGGGTCCGCCCCTGCACACGCATCTATAAGAATGACTTTTTTTTATAGGTTCCGATCACTTTCTTTTTAACAAAGTTTTCGATCTCTTAAAAGCCAATGTTGGCACTTTTGCATACTACAATATCCTTTCAAACTTTTTTAAGACTCACTATTTGTATAGGGCTTTTGCTTTATACGATATTTTCGTCTTGAGAGCATTATCTTTCGAGATATATGAACTTTTTGTTTCTTCTCTTTGACACATCTTTTTAATCATCCTTAAAAAGTATAATGAAAAGATCAAGAACTAACCTTTTCCTGCTTTTGGTCGACGACCATGAACATAAATCTAGAAAAATTAAAAGCTAAAGTTGGATGCTATATTGATTTCAAATAAATGACTTAAGAAAGTGTAATGTAATAAAACAAAATAAATAAAAAAGCTAGAAAAATATTTTGATGATTTAATTAATGAAACGGATGGCGAAGGAGCATGATGAATGTGAATATAAGTGATGTTGTAACTGCTTTTGTATAGCATACAATATGAATAGATTTAATATGTCGTTATAATTCACGGCTTTGCCACAACAGTCTAAACCAATTGCGATGAAACTCACGATTTAGGACTCGTGATTGAAGGAGAGATAGTCAGCATAGTTGTATATTATTTATTATGTTACCAATGTATCACCCATCGCCTTTATATTGTTATTTCATCCTTCACATTGAGATTGTTAACATATTACATATATATGCCCTAATTAAATTCAACAATTTCAAGTTTTACCATACATTCGTATACTGATACTAAATATGCCTTAACAATGTTAAATTCATATACATAAACCATTGTACTGTACAGTTAGTTTTTTTGACATATATAATGTATATATATATATATATATATTATATCAATTATTACAAATATAACACAAAAATTAAGTTGAGAATACATATGTTAGCATGATTTTTTTAACTATTTTACGTGTCAGGTTTGAGTTAGCATAAGATAAATATAAGATACATATACATACCTCTAATGGATGAGATGATACACAACTTACCAATTTCATATATTCATGATTTATATCAAAATTAATTTCATGGGTTTGTATTACTTAAATCTAGTATACAAAACTTATATATTTTATGCTATTCTGATTTCTGAGGCCTTTCTAAACATTTAAACACTACATGTATCTATGCGCACTCATGCATGAATGTATCATGTATGTGAAGTTTTGAACTAACGTGAGTTAACATAGTAACTCAGTCCACTTGGCTAGATAGGAAAGAAAGGTGGAAAAGGTTACATTATTATTGTTATTTCAAACGATGAGTAAACAAAACGGAAGAATCAAAGCTAATTTACAACTCTCTTTTGCTTTTCTTTAGAATCAAGCTTTTGTACATTTGGCCGTCGAACCAAACACCAATGCGAAATTTGTCATATATAGCCTCATCATCACACAATAACGTCTTCTTTGTCATGATGAACAAAAAATAAAAGATGAAAACTTCTAAACAGAGAAAACGAGTTACATGTTCTCTATCACTTCATCAGTTGCCTTTTCTTCTTGGTAACTGATACTCTTTTTTAAATTATATTGTAATTTTATTTGGAGTTTTGTACAAGCAACACAAACAATTCCAAAAATGTTAGCTTCACAATTTATATATAAATTTATTTAAAATTCGACTTTTATTTCAAGTTTCAATTTCTTAAAAAGTAATGTCCAACAAATCATCATTTTAAACTAGGAATCTTTTTCCATTTCAATTTTTTTAATTGACCATAAAATTACGTTTTCCACATTTTATTTTTCTATTTTTTTTACTGATTCTTTTCTGCTTTTGTTAAAGTAATAACATTGTCATAACATCTATCTACAGAATTACTACAACCAATATAATACGAAAACATTGGGCTTATATTTATTTCACAGTTTAAATGAAATGAACCAATAATACGAAAACATTGGGCTTATATTTATTTCACAGTTTAAATGAAATGGGCTTCGGCCCAATACAAACCCGTACTTTTACCAATAATCTCCACACGAACAAGACCCATCTCTGAAATGATGAAACCTCTTTGAATCTCTACAGATAATTTCTCTGTTGATAACTCTTGATACGATCTTGATCCAACTGTGACAATCAACACAGACTCTAAGGTTCTTTAGAATCCTGATATTTCCACCAACATTTCTCCAAACGGAAAAAGCTATGGCCAGTTTCTCGCTATGTTGATGCAAAGCTCTCTCTTTTGCCGTCTCCTCCATGTCTTGAAACACACAGCTTTTGTCTTCAACATATCCCAAATCTTTAGCCATCCTGATTAGATCTTCAAGAGTTTCAAGAATCTCCTTCGAGTTTGGATGCAAAAACAAATCCCCAGCCATGAATGTATGTGTCTCTCTATCGACTTCAACCCAACTCATGGCTGGATTCTTCTTCAGCCTCATCTCCTTCATCACGCTCTTCATCTCAATCACTTTGTTCCACTTCCCCGTGGATGCGTATAGATTTGACATTAGAATGAGAGTTCCTTCATCTCCAGGTGCTATTTCAAGGACCTTTCTTGTTATATGTTCTGCCAGTTCTACCTTTCTATGAATCTTACAGGCGCTCAGCAAAGTCCTCCACAGAACCAAGTCAGGGTTTATTACCTCGGTTATTAACATTTCAGCCTCCTCTAATCTCCCTGCCCGTCCTAACATATCTACCATACAAGCGTAATGATCATTCGTCAGCATGATCTTATCTTTTCTGAAGGAGTCGAAAAATGCACAACCTTCCTCAACTAATCCAGAGTTATTACAAGCCAAGAGTACACTCAAGACTGTTACATCATTCGGTCGCAGTCCAAGATGTATCATTCTCTCAAACAACTCAATTGCTTCGTGCCCAAAACCGTTCTGTGCATAACTATAAATCATTGTGTTCAAAGATATAATATCAACTTCGCTCAAGGTATCAAAAACCAACCTTGCCATGTCTGAACATCCACATTTCCCATATAGATCAATGAGCCCTGATCCGGCATACTTATCTTTATCAAAACCATATTTACTCACTATACTATGAATCTGTCTGCCTTCTTCAAACATTGCGAGATTAGAACACCCCCTGAGAGCACTTGACAATGTAAAAGAGTTAGGCTTGATTGAATCACGCATCATATTTCTAAATACGCTTAGGGCCATTTCTTCTCTACCGTTTTGGACAAGCCCCGATATAAGAGACGTCCAAGTCACCTGATTTGGGTACTCAATACACTTGAAAACCCGCAAGGAATCATCGACTAAACTGCACCTCAAGTACATTGTAAGAAGAGAAGTTTGTGAAGCAAGAACAGACTCAAAACCAGACTTAATAATAAGTCCATGAATCAACTTGCCATTCCCTATATCCTTTAAGTTTCCACAAGATATCAATACACTTGCAAAAGTATACTCGTTAGGCTGAACTTTCTCCCCCAACATACTTTGAAATGCCTTCACAGCTTCAGTATCCTCACCCTTCTGCGAGTAACCAACTATCAAAGCTGTGATCAAAACCACGTCTTTCTCCTCTACGCGGTCCAATACTAACTTTGCCTCCCTCGTTTTACCAAACTTTACATACATATCCACAAGGGCACTTCCAACAAACACGTTTGCGACTTCCAAACCTAGAATCACTGCAAGTCCATGGCTTCGTCGAGCTTCTTTTTCAAGACCCAAATCTGAAAACGCCTTGAAAACACTAGACAACGTGTACTCATCTGGCAAAACATTATTCGTGATCATCAATCTATACATTTCAACAGCTTCCTTGCTTCTTCGGTGCTTAATGAAATAAGCAATTAGAGAGTTCCATGTTACAATATGTCTCTCACGCATTCCATCGAACAGCTGACGTGCGTAACCGATCTCGCCACACTTCAAACTCGCATCGACGAGTTTGCTGCCTGAAATTTCGACAGGAAAACCAGATTTGAGCATCTGGGTTTGGATTTTCTTGAGTCCTGTTATCGATCTTCCATCTATGCATTGTCTGAGAAGCCAGGAGAAAGTGTGCGTCGTTGTTAAGGACTCACATGCGACGTAGAGAAGCCTAAACTGACAATGAATAGAAGATTCCGGCGAACAGCTCTTGCTAGCAAAGGAGCTGAAAAATCTAGAAAAGGCGATTAATCCGCCGTTATATTCTCTTCTCATCACCGGCGCATTTTCCCTCCGATCATCGCCTCAGTGTATAGCTCATATCAGCCCATTAAATCTCATCAAGGCCCATTTATGTGTTGAACTTAGAACATATAATAGCCCATTTAGGCCCATTAGATAAACCCTCCTCAATTCTGGGAAATGTATGGAAACTTTGAACGAATCCTTCTTTTCTCACCTTTCGGTGTTTTTCATTGTCGGAGAGATCCAAAACACGCCAGGACGGGTCATCAATGATCCGTATAATACAACCACGGTGCAACGCGGACAAGAATGGTTCAATCACCGCCGTCGAACTCCTGATGAAGAGATTCTCTACGGATGTTACCGTTCCGTCTCTTTTCACTCGCCGGCAGTTTTGCTCCGCCTCTCCGCTAATTCGCACACTTCCGGCGGAAGAATCTGATCCGACGAGTGTTCCACACCGTCTTCTATCAATTCTCTCGAAACCCAATTGGCATAAATCTCCGTCCTTGAGATCTATGGTTCCTGCGATAAGCCCTTCCCACGTCTCCTCACTATTTTCGCTCGATCTAGATCCCAAAACAGCTCTTAATTTTTCTCACTGGATCTCACAGAATCCGAGATTCAAGCACAGTGTATATTCCTATGCATCTCTTCTCACTCTTCTCATCAACAACGGATATGAGGGTGTTGTGTTTAAGATCAGGTTATGGATGATAAAGAGCTGTGATTCAGTAGAAGACGCTTTGTTTGTTTTGGATTTGTGTAAGAAGATGAATAAAGACGAAAAATTTGAGCTTAAGTATAAGCTTACTATTGGGTGTTACAACACATTGTTGAATTCGTTAGCTAGATTTGGATTGGTCGATGAAATGAAGCAGGTTTATATGGAAATGTTGGAGGATAAGGTTTATCCGAACATTTACACATATAATAAAATGGTTAATGGGTATTGCAAGCTGGGGAATGTGGTAGAGGCGAATCAGTATGTGAGTAAGATTGTTGATGCTGGGTTGGATCCTGATTTTTTTACGTATACCTCTTTGATTATGGGTTATTGTCAAAGGAAGGATTTAGATTCTGCTTTTAAGGTTTTCAAGGAGATGCCTTTGAAGGGATGCCGGAGAAATGAAGTTGCTTACACTCACCTTATACATGGTCTTTGTGTAGCGAGGAGGATTGATGAAGCTATGGACTTGTTTGTGCAAATGAAGGATGACGACTGTTATCCAACTGTACGTACTTATACAGTGCTTATAAAGGCTTTGTGTGGATCAGAACGGAAGTCTGAAGCTCTTAACTTGGTTAAAGAAATGGAAGAGAAAGGCATTAACCCGAATATTCACACATACACGGTGCTAATTGATAGTTTATGCAGTCAATGTAAGCTCGAGAAAGCAAGAGAGCTGTTAGATCAGATGCTAGAGAAACGGTTGATGCCAAATGTAATCACTTACAATGCATTGATTAATGGGTATTGTAAGCAGGGGATGATTGAAGATGCGTTAGGTGTTGTGGAGTTGATGGAATCACGTAACCTCAGTCCGAATACACGCACATACAATGAATTGATAAAGGGGTATTGTAAAAAGAATGTGCATAAAGCAATGAGAGTGCTTAATAAAATGCTGGAGTGTAAAGTTTCTCCAGATGGGGTCACTTACAATTCATTAATCGATGGGCAGTGTAGATCTGGTAATTTTGATACTGCACACAGATTACTTAGTTTGATGAATGATAGAGGATTAGTTCCAGACCAGTGGACATATACTAGTATGATAGATTCTTTGTGTAAAAGCAAAAGAGTGGAAGAAGCTCGGGTCCTGTTTGATTCTCTCGAGCAGAAAGGTGTAAATCCAAATGTGGTGATGTACACTGCATTGATTGATGGATACTGCAAAGCGGGTAAACTAGACGAAGCTCATCTTATGCTTGAGAAAATGTTGAGTAAGAATTGCTTGCCGAATTCATTGACTTTTAATGCCCTGATTCATGGGCTATGTACTGATGGGAAATTGAAAGAAGCGACTTTGTTGGAGGAAAAGATGGTGAAGATTGGTCTACAGCCTACAGTTAGTACAGATACAATATTGATTCACAGATTGCTAAAGGACGGGGATTTTGATCACGCTTATAGACGTTTTCAGCAGATGTTTTCCTCTGGAACAAAGCCCGATGCACATACTTACACAACATTTATTCATACCTATTGTAGAGAAGGGAGACTACAAGACGCTGAGGATATGATGACAAAGATGAAGGAAAATGGTGTTTTCCCAGATTTGCTCACTTATTCCTCTCTGCTTAAAGGTTATGGAGATCTAGGACAGACAAATTCCGCATTTGATGTCCTCAAGCGGATGCATGATACTGGTTGTGAACCTTCTCAACATACGTTTTTGTCTCTGATCAAACATCTGTTAGAGATGAAATATGGAAAAGAGATAGGCGGTGAACCAGGATTCCCTGTGATGTCGAAGATGATGGATTTTGATATTGTTGTTGAGCTTCTTGAGAAAATGGTTGAGCACGGTGTAACCCCCAACGCCAAATCCTATGAAAATTTGATATTAGGGATCTGTAAAATTGGGAATCTCAAAATTGCGGAAAAGGTGTTTGATCATATGCTACAAAACGAAGGAATATCTCCTAGTGAGTTGGTTTTCAATGCACTTCTTTGCTGTTGCTGCAAGCTGGAAAAGCATAACGAAGCAGCAAAGGTTGTAGATGATATGATTTGTGTTGGTCACTTGCCGCAACTAGAGTCTTGCAAAATCTTGATATGTGGGCTTTATAAAAAAGGAGAAAAGGAGAGAGGGGCTTTGGTTTTCCAGAATTTGCTTCAATGTGGTTATTATGACGATGAATTAGCTTGGAAGATCATCATTGATGGTGTGGGAAAGCAGGGACTTGTAGAGGCATTTTATGAATTATTCAACGTTATGGAGAAAAACGGCTGCAAGTTTAGCTCTCAGACATATTCATTGCTAACTGAAGGACCTCCTGATAGCTCATAAAGGGGCTGTGTTATATCAAATTCGCCAGAGGATCATGCAATTCTATGGAACTCCGATTTCCTTTTGATGCATGACTGGACCTCAAAAATCTACAGGGAGCCTTGTTTTTGTGATATTGCTACAGGTCATTCAATAAGGTAGCGCACAAATATTCTTAGTTTTTGGTTTAAATGTCTGCCATGACCAATTCCATTTGACACTCTAATTTCTCGTTACTGAGAGATGTTTTATTTGGTTTTCAGGGTCAAGGCCATGGTAGAGTTGGATCATCTCCATATCATTGTGAATTTTTGACTCTGAGACACACTACGAAGGAGTGAATATTACAGCGAAAGGCTCACGAGCTTCTTATTATGACACAGCAGATGTAAATCTTTTACTATTAGTTGTCTTTTTTTTTTCTTTTTTTTTTTTGAAGAGAAGCCCTTCAAGCAACCTCATTATTTTGAGCCTTTTTCTTGCTTCATCTTTATTTTGAACGCTGACATTTTTTTTGTCTTCGTTACTTTCATAGGTGATCCATTAATATTCTTTGCCTAGAAGATGAAAGAGGTGAAAACAGACCAGTGTGGGCTTTGATGTTTATAGACGTCCGATGAAAAGGTCGGACTTCGGAGGATGTCGTTTCTTTCAGCCCAGACTCGGATCGGAGGATATAATATTGATTTTTTACTTTTGTATAAAACGTAATTTTTTTTTTTGTCTTTGTTAAACAATACAAAGAATATTTCACACTAATCAAATGAAAACATACATGTTACTTTATATATCAGCTGGATTTTTTTTTTTAAAGACGTTTAAAGCTTGCTAAGATTGTTGAGGAAGAAGAATGAAACATAGAGCAATGCAAATAATGAAGAAGTTTAATGTAGTCTCTATCAACGCCAGCGAGATTTGTAATAAAATTTGAAAATAAAGTACAGTCAATGTAATAACAAACGTTAACCTATAATCCGATTCTCCCTTTTGCAAAAGACAATAATCAAAACTTAGATGACATATCAGATAAATACATTGACCCAAAAAGTTAAACTAACAGAGCTGTGTACACGTGCAACACAAATTACCTTGGTCAGGGTAGTTGGTCTCTGTACAAAATGCTATTTGGTAGGTGGAGATCTCAGCTTGTCATCCAACTCATGTTTAAGAGAAGAATCCCCTCCCATTAGTTGTTCAAATCCTTCAACCTTAACAGGTTGAGCCCTGACTGTTGCTGGTGTTCTGCAAATAGAATAGGGACACAACTTTCAAGACCCTTCGAGCAGGTATAGAACCATGTGACTTTTGAGTTTTGAGGTGCTACTTACGGTGTCTGCATTTGTGGAATTTGCATTGAAGCCAATTGCCTGAATTGGTTATAGCCCGGCTGCTGCTGCATATTGGACATGGCAGCAATATGTTGCTGTCTGAGTTGATGTTGAATCTGTTGTTGGTGTCTTGGGTTCATAGGATTGAAGGCATTTCCATCAACTGCCATTTCAGAAGGATTCTCTAGCTTAACTTGAACCAGCGGCCGATCTTTTTCCATATCCATGTTGGGTCGTGGTGATGTAACTTGACGCCTACGCAGTCTCTCTAGCTGTTGCTGCTGCTGAAAGGTTGGGGAATTAACCATTTGCTGCATCTGTGGATGCATTTGCCTCTGGATCTGCAATAACATCAAATCAAGAACTCAGAAGTTAAACAAAAAGAAGTAACTATTTAATTAAATGGTCTCTTCATGCAACGGAAACTATTATGATGCCAAATGATAAGCGCAACAATCAGTGCATGAGTTTTATGCACATACTTGTTGCGGTAACCGGAGAGAAGCTTGTTGCTGCAGATGTAACTGTTGTTGCAGCATTTGTGGTTGTTTCTGATTTAAAGGAGGATGGTTTCTAGTACCATCTTTCACAAGCTCTGCTAAACTCCCAAGATTACTGAAAAAGGCGTCAAACTTAATCACATGAACAAAACAAAGAATAGAAGTTTTATCATTAACATGTGTCTATGTGGACAAAACTATGAAAGGGAAAACATATATGGAAGGTAATATCTAAAGATTTCAGACTTAATTAAGAAAAAGATTGGCTCTTCGTCAATCACTTGAATGAGGCAAAACCATTTTAAACAACTCACCTATATCCCGTCGTATTAAGAAACATCTTAATCAACTGCGTCGCTGAGCACTCTTTTTTGTAACTATCAGTAAGAAGCCTCAAAATACGGCCTAATTTAGAGATATGTCGGCTAACCAACTGAGAGAAGACATCAACTGGAACCTCGGTTGCACCTTCAAATCCCATTGTTAAAAGCATGCGTGCAACAACTTTCCGGGATACCTGAGCCGCTTGATCATCACTAAAACCCAATTTTTCAGCTTTTCTACGACGCAGAACTCCTCTTTCTTCCATCCTATGGTACTCAGGCATTACCCCAAGCCTCTCGATCATGACATGACTCCTGGTAGTAACTTGAGGTAAAGTATCAAGTACCCCATAGAACTCTGTTTTTAAGTTGTCCTGTGTTCTGGTAATCGGCGGAAGGGCAGTCTCAGGTACACAGTTCATTCTAAACATTGTCTCCGGAAGAAAAAGTATATCATCTTCTGAAGAACTTCCATCGAAGCCAGAACTTGGATGTGTACTAGATCTACTCATATGAGCTGAACTTCCCGAATTTCGATCTTCTAAAAAAGGTGCACGCTTTCTCTTATGAGTATCCACAACTCTAAGATAAGTAGACATCCCTTCAGGTGTGCGTTTATCAGATTCTTGTCCTCCAACCGACATCCCATACTTAAAACCATACCTTGAAATAAACTGAGTGTACCATGTGTCGGGTAGCTCCTCAAACCTAGATCTCTGAGAAAGATTACTGAAATCAGACTCACTACCTCTCGTCCCAGAGGTGAAACTTGGCTTGGATAGGCTCTGAAAATTAATCACATAGAAATCAACACATGTACTGAAAGATAAACAAACACAAATATGCCAGCTCTAACTACAAAAGCCCTAAAATGAAAGATTGGGCGCCATCAGTGATATTGATAATGTAATAGTGAACAACACTGCAAATGCAAAAAGATCCACAAAGGATAAGATGAGAGTACTGAAGTAACATAGCTCACTACCAACAGTTAAATGGGCTTCTACTACTTAAGCATTTAGTGATTAGGATAAAATCAAGAAGAAGGTGAACCCTTTCGAATCAAGATTAAATTCTAGAATCACCTTGGTTAAGCTCGGATTGAGGCGAATCCCTCCGTCTCGCTGAAACCCACCTTCGAGAGAAGCGTTCTCCAACGTGTAGTACACATCATCTCCGTGGAGCTGTAAATCTGATATTGAAACAAAGTAATTGAAAGAAAAAAAAATTCCCACGGTTCAACACACCTGAAATTTCCATTAAAAAAAGCTCCAAAAAAGAAACAAACATACAATTAGGATTGAGCTTGGACACGGCGACAGAAGAAACATCGGAAACGGAAGTAGAGGAAGATGAAGCGGCGATGGAATTGGATCGGAGGAAAAGCGAGACGGTGGCTTTATCGAATAACAGAGCACGAACGCGGAGCTGGAGCTGAATCTGAGACCTAGGCTTGGACTCATCAACGCGCATAAAAGCTTCCCAGGTAGAAGGAGAAGAAAGGTAATGGTGAAAGGAGGAATAGATAGAATCGCCGAGCCATGTCCGCCACACGCCGGAAACTTCAAGTCTTCTCGCTAGATCGAAGCCACGACCGTCGTCGCCGAGCAGTGCCATTGTCACTCTTAATTTTCTGTCTAAGTTAGTTGACAAAAATGTCAGTTTTGCTTACTGATAATGGGCTTAGTAGGCTTTAAGGCCCATTTAAGTTGCCCAGTCAAAACAATTAAAAGAAATTAAAAGAAAAAAATAGCGCGCCAGGAAGGGGTCGAACCTTCGGCCTTCTGCTTAGGAAACAGACGCTCTATCCACTGAGCTACAGGCGCTATTTATTATTCCCATAAGTAAATAATTTAATTACTTAGAAGAATTTAACTCGTAAATTCGGCAAGAAATTAATGTTAGCAGAGCCGTCGATGGAGAGATAACATACGAAATACAACTATGATCATTATTTTATATTATCAGTTAGTTACGTACTTTGAATTGATGATTTGTATGATCTTATGACAACAATATCTTAATTGGTTATTTGGTTATAAAATAACACTTGTTGGTGGTCCTTTTCCGTTGATGACGATAACTATTTTCCATGTAGAGACGTATACACTTCATGTCGCATCCACTATCTAGTATGTATGTGGTTCGGTTAGGTTTTAAATATGACATATATGATACTAGTATTCTCTAACTCAGGGGCGGACCTACGTTATAGGTGGTGGTGGCAGCTGCCACCAGTAACTTATAAAATGTTAAAAATTTTATTATGTTCATAATTGTTAATATAGCAAAATGGTTATGTTACACCCATAATACATGGGAGATGGTGAGTTCGAATCCTATAACTGTCACTTTGCACCCACTAACATTTTTGGCTGGGTCCGCCCCTGCTCTAACTCGTTGTTGGATTAAGTGATTTGTCTTTTTAAATTAACAATTCAATTCAGACCAAAAGTATAAGCTTACGCGCGCATAAACGTCCCATTTCTACCATTACGATTAACGCAGGTCACTTGGTTTCACTTTTGAATTCATTACTACTTGAAAAACAAAAAAATCTCAAACAAAAAGTCAACTAAAAACAACTAACTGAAATTCGGATAGAACAAGAGAGAGTGTGTGTGTGTTAAATGACTGTTTAAGTGAGAATGAAATCGGTTAGACTGACTTCTCCGACAGAACATGACATTGGTGAGTTTGGTGGCCATTTTGATTTGGACTTTATGGGCCCAATTAAGAGAGCGAGAGAGAGAGAGAGAGAGGTAGGAGATTAGAATTGGAGAGTCAAATTAGTTAAGGGGTTTAGTTCACCCACTTTGCAAGAAAACCTCTTCTCACACTAGTTTACCTTTCTCATTGAATTTAGTAATTTACCAATTAAGTAACTAATCACTTTATTTTATAAATGTACTACGTTACGAGTTTTGCATTTCACCAAAGACTACAAAAATATTCATTTCTGAGCAACAACTTCACTTAAGTTGTTAATTTTTTTTTATATGAGCTTGTCTATATTATATTACAACATATAATATACACGTTAATGCAAATCCCTTTTGTCAACGCACAAAACTTTAGTGCGAAACGAAAATTAATTAATAATCACCAAATCTACTAAATGTTTATTTTAAAAAACATATAACATACTTATTTGTATGTTACGAGAATTGGCAGGGAAATATATATATATATATATATAATATATATATATATATATATATTGGTATCAGTGTTAAGTATTTTATACCATTTTTGAAATTCTGAGTTGGGGACTTTTAGATTGTTAGTTGTTACTGTGAGATTTTTTTTAAAGTAGGTTACTGAATGTTAGTTTTCGACCTCTCATAGCTAGTTTTAATTACACTTGTGTTAAAAATTTATAGTAGTGAATTTTTAGTTATATATGTATGTCAAATTCATATATAATTTTGCTTAGCTTTATCCCGCGGAAAGTATTGATTTGTTCATTATCAATGAATACTTCGTTTTCAGCTAACGACACAACCCACAACCACAACAATCTGTAGAGAAAAATCGACACGTCTGTTTGTTATAGTTTTCGATTGTATTATAATTCCATGCATATCAATCGTACGTTCTTCATTCTAAATTTTAATCATGATCATCGTATCAAACTAAGCTACAAATGAAAAACTAATTTTAATCATGATCATCGTAATTCCTAAGTGACGCGGTGGGTCCAACTAATGAACTATGTCGCGCCTGATGAGGATTAGATCAAAGGTTTTGTTTTAACCAAGCTTCATGAATCATGATGACTCGTGACTATCGTGTCGTGAACCAAAACAATCTCATAAATGTGCTCTGTCACACATAGGTTATAAAATTATAAACGTGTTAGATTTGATGTTTACGCTCGAGTTTATATTTTAAGAAGAGGTCGATAAGACAATAACAATGGTTTGGTCTTAGCTAGTGTGGTTAAAGCTTCTTCGCCATATGTTTCCTTTCTCGTTACGATGGCGCCACGACCATAACCGATAAATAAGAGAGATATGGCATATTCTTACCTCGAAAAGATCACATTCTACGGCATTTTTATAAATAAGTTTTGTGTGTAGGTTTATACATTAATGAAAGCAAATCGCTGGACCAGACCTAAAACAAGTTGTCAGTCATTCACATGCTAATATTAAATAGCAAACTGAGTAAATCTCACAGAACCATCTGTGTAAAGTGAAGAGGATGTCTTGTCTTCTCAATCACAGTGAATTACGGAAATGCCATTGAGACTGGTTTGGATATTTCAACCGTCGGCGTGTCTGTTCGTTGGAGGGCGTTAGTTACGGCATCGTATCACCTTTTCATCTTCTTCAATAGTTATATAAAAAATGTTCAATTAAAAAATATACAAAAGAAGAGAAGGGAACTTGACTTGCATGGTGGAGTTGTATAAATATAGCAGAGAGATTCCAATTCCATTACCAGTCATCTGATATCTTCCTTCTCTTCTTCTTTAACTTTTTATTTCTTTGCTTTCTAAGAATAACAATTTCTAAAGATAATTACCTCTAACGAGAGACATTAACAATAACAACAAGAAATTAACAAAAGAAAAACACAAACCTGAGTTTTCCTGTTTCTCTGGCTCTGTTCTTTCTCCATCTCCTCTCGGAGATGTTACTCTGTTTCCCTGTTTTTTGTTTTCTGGGATAGATTTTATATGAAGCTTTGAGGTTTTTTTTGTCTAGTTTATTCAAAGCTTCTTACAAAGAATCCCAAAAGACGAAAATTTTCTCGACGCTATGGCTGTTGAAGGTATGGCTAAAGTTAGTTTTTTTTTTTTTTTGTTATATTTTCCGACATGTTTATTTGTCTGTTCATCATCCGAGTTTTCTTTTCTGGGTTTGTCTCCAAATTAGAAATTCTTCAGTTTTCTGTTATTATGTTTGAGGAATTTACACGAACACGTTATGTGCATTTGAAAATCTAAAAACAACAAAAATAAATTAAATAAAAAATCTTGCTTTTGATTCGTTGCAGAGATGGAGAAGAGGATCAAAGGAAGCCATGAGACGGAGCTACAGAAAAACGACTTATGTATTGAAGATCCATCTCCAAGATGTGTGCTTGAAATCCCGGCAATTAGCTCAGACTCCGATAACAGCAGCAGCTGTAGCTCGTGTTCGCCTGATAAATCAACGTCGCCGTTGTCGACGACCCCAACGAACGTTTCGTCTTTTCATCAATGGAACAAGATGATCGAATCCATCAAGAAGAAATCAATCAGGAGATTCTCAGTCATCCCTCTCCTCGCTACCTACGAGCTCACCCGTAAGAACATGCGGCGGAAACAGCCCAAACTATGTCCTTCGTCGGAAAACGAATTCGACTGTAATCAAATCCTCGTCGCTAAACCTTCCTGGCGTAATTTCACCTTCGACGAGCTCGTTGCCGCCACCGACAACTTTAATCCCGGTAAAGTTCAAATCGTTGGAAAGACCAAACTACCCCCATTATATCAACTGTGGAACATGAAAAGATGAAGCTCCCTTGTGAAAACAGAGTATTATGAATTCTCCAACTTTCAGATGTAAATTTTGGGTATTGATTGTGTTGTTGTTGTTGATAGAGAACATGATTGGGAAAGGAGGGCATGCGGAGGTATACAAAGGTGTTTTGCCGGACGGAGAGACTGTAGCAATCAAGAAGCTAACGAAACACGCCAAGGAAGTAGAAGAAAGAGCCAGTGATTTCTTATCGGAGCTTGGGATAATCGCACACGTCAACCACCCGAACGCAGCTAGGCTTCGTGGTTTCAGCAGCGATCGCGGTTTGCATTTTGTGCTTGAGTACTCTCCCCATGGCAGTCTCGCTTCTCTACTCTTTGGTACAAAAATCCCCTCTTCTTGCTGGTTTTAGACCGTTGCTGTTCACTGTTGTTGTAATGTCTATGTTTTTTAAACTTTTGTAGGATCTGAGGAGTGTTTGGATTGGAAGAAACGGTACAAAGTGGCTTTGGGTATAGCTGATGGTTTGAGTTATCTTCATAATGATTGCCCTCGACGGATTATTCACCGTGATATCAAAGCTTCTAACATCTTGCTCAGTCAAGACTACGAAGCTCAGGTATTGATTGATTGATTCAACCAAAGCAATCAAACTTTTTGTGCGTACTGAGAATTCGATATGAACTTGTTCTGCAGATTTCAGATTTTGGACTAGCTAAGTGGCTCCCAGAGAATTGGCCTCATCACATTGTTTTCCCAATCGAAGGCACATTTGGGTCAGAGTCAGACAGAGGATCCAATTTTTTCAATTCTCTGCTGTGAACCTTCTTTTCTCGATGTCGAATTCTAAACCTGGTCGGTTCTTTGTTTTTCTTTCAGATATCTAGCTCCAGAGTACTTTATGCACGGGATTGTTGATGAGAAGACAGATGTGTTTGCGTTTGGTGTATTGCTTTTAGAGATCATAACTGGTCGTCGAGCTGTTGATACTGCTAGCCGGCAAAGCATAGTTATGTGGGTAATGATCTACCTTTCACATTCTCTTTGTATGCATCTTCCAGCTTTTGAATCAAACAGTTAAAACAGCTTGAATGCTTTTCATATAGGCAAAACCTCTTTTAGAGAAGAACAACATGGAAGAAATAGTTGATCCTCAGCTCAGAAATGACTTTGATAAGACTGAGATGAAACGAGTGATGCAAACAGCTTCGATGTGCATACACCATGTATCCACTATGCGTCCTGACATGAACCGGGTATGTTCCAAAGACACAAAACCAGTCTCACTCTTAGGTTCTAATTGTCACAACTTGGATGATGAATTGTTGTGGTTTTGCACGCAGTTGGTGCAGCTGTTGCGTGGAAATGACCGCTTAGCTGAGCTGCAACAAAAAACAGGCGGAGCAAGAACAGTGAGTCTCGACTTAGATCACACCTCTTCCTCTTACCTTAATGATCTCACTCGGCATAGACAACTCTTGATGGAGTAATCAATCTGATGAAGTCAATTACACAAAAGGAAAAGAGAAACCTTTAGACTCATCTCCAATAGAAACGAAACAATAACAAAATGTTTTTTTTTTCTTTTATCATGCCTGTGATTCTGCTTTATCTTCTCCATTGTAAAAATCTCCAAAGGAGGGAAAGTATTGTATGTATAATTTGGCTTTTGTCTTCAAATTGTGGTTGTCTCTATGTTTTTCTTGTAAAAGAGCTGTTAGTAAAAATTTAAAATATTCAGATGATAAATCTCACAACAACTTGTAAATAAATGTCTTTTAGGGGAATAAAGTGAGCATATATAGTCACTGGTTTAGTCGTCTTCTCAGATTTATTCATACAAACTTACAAAGCAAAGAGAGAGACATATGGCTACAGAAACAATCATACAAGGAGCAATTTTGGCACTGACCTTTGTTACGTTTTGGGCGATTAAGTATCTCTCTCAACGAGGCCTGACCAAATTCCGAACCAAACACCGAGCCACACTCCAAACCCAGCGTCAGCTCATCCAAGCCTCACGTCTCCTCGCTCGTGCCCGAAGCACACCTAAGAAATCCCAATCTCAATCTCTCGCCAAGACGGCGCTCACTGAAGCCGACGATGTGATCTCACTTTCACCAGACGATGCAGCCGGTCACATCGTCCGTGCCTTAGCTCTAGATCTGCTTGGTCACCACACCTCTGCTCTCAAATCGTTCGATACGGCCCTGACTTATCCACGCTTGAAGTCTCTTTCAGTGGGAGAACGCGCCGATGCGCTCGTTAAAAGAGCTGAGATGAAGCTGGCTGTGAATCGGCGACGGAGGATTGACTCGGCGATTGAGGATCTGGAAGAGGCGGTGAGGCTCGCCGCCGGCACGGATACGGCGAGACTATTCCGTCTACTGGGCGAGTGTTATGAATTCAAGGGCTTGAATGAAAAGGCCCATTGGGCTTTTAATGAAGCTTTAAAAGTCCAACCAAGTTCAACAACAGCTCGTGAAGGATGAGAAAAGGATCAGTCTTATATTTCTTCTTGTACCCTGCTATTTTTCACTATTTTCGTTTCGTGACTATAAATTAGTAAGATGTTTTGATGACACATTCTCCCTTGTATTTTTGTTAACTCAGTTTTAAAGAGTTGGAAACAGAGTTACACTGATAAGGCCGATTACATACAAAAAATAAGTAATAAAACTGATCATCCGCCCCTAAAAAAAGAACATTACAACAAAATCGACCGCCAAAAAGTTTCAGCTTCTTCAACTTTGCTTTCTCTACTTCTGTCTTAGCCTACAGTTAAAAAGGTACTTGATCTTTGTAGCCAGAGTCAAGAAGATAAGCCTCTGGTCCTCGCTTAGCTGCGGTGAATAAAATTTCTAAGCAAGAACGAACCATCTGATTCAGTAAGACGGGTTAGTCCACAAGAAAAACTCAGCTGGGTTCATAGGAGCTTGGACTGTGGAGTCAGAAGCCAGAGGATAATGCTGAAAGAAGTTCTGGTGGTGATAGAGAACTGATGACTCGAATGGAATGCCACATGGGATTGAGTTAGGGTTCACATCCGAGGAAGAAGAGGACGGAAGCAAAGGTTGTTGGAGGTTATGGTCAGATGAAGGAGGAGATTCAACAGCGAGTTTGTGGCGTTTCGCAGAGTTTCCTACGGGGAAAGAACTTTTCATGACTGCTTCAACGTCATAGCGGTTCATCTCAAAGTTAGTTACTGCGTTGATTCCTCTGAACTTTATGGCTGCAATGTCATAAGCCTCTGCTGCTTCCTCTTCGGTTGCTATACACATACATACGGATCAGTGGCTGGGATTTTCAGGGTAAAGAATAGGTTGTTGTTTACTAATATAACGTCTTACCAAAGGTTCCGAGGTAAAGATCTTTGTTTCCAGCGACACGGCCAATTCGTGCTTGCCAACGACCTTGTTGATGATGCCTTGTGACACCTCTATATACAGAAGCTCCTCTCGAGAAACCGCTACTTTTCCTGAAAACATTTAAGATAAACCAAATGTTCTTCCGGTGTACATATATACGTAGACCAATCATTGATTTGACTCACCTCCTAAGAGATGCAATGAACTCTTGCTTGGTCATGTGATTCATATCCTCAACTTCTTTCGAATAACTTGCGGCCTAATATCGATAGACCAATGACAAGGTAAATAGCATGCATGCGGAAAATATAAAACAAAGTTAGCAAAACAGAGCAAAAGGGAAGAATATAAACCGGGAAATTTGTAGTAGCAGTATGACCCCAGTATTTTAAAGCTGCTAAGTCATAGGCTCTAGCTGCTTTATCTTCCTTGTCATATCCACCTTGAATCAATCAGAAATAGACATTATTTGCCAAACTCTATATATCAATTCCATAAAGGTTTGTCAACAGAGTATTATCTTTCTTACCTAAGTATACTGTTGAGGCCGTGATGTGAATGGAAGACCATATTCGAAGGTACATGCAAAACAAAGAAAGACAGGTTTAGTAGCCATCACAAAAGCTCATCATGTTCTTGAATGTTTTTTACTAGTTACTTCAAACAAAATCATGGTAAAATTCATAGTACCACAAAAATAATATACGAGGGAAGAAGGATTTGATTAGGGTCAAAGCTAGATTCCTCCCTTGTGTTCACAACTTCACATCACACTTTGCTTTTGTGTGCGATGTGAACAGAAGACACAAATCAATCTGACACATTATAGACATAGGAAACCCTACAAAATCAACCTCTAACCAGAGAGATTTTTAAAAGTTCAATTCCAAACACAAAAAATCCAAAAAAAAACAAGCAAGCAACAAAACATACGCATAGTGTCTAAATAGTTTCACATCACATGCATGTGTAGTATGCAGTATACTTAGGTCATACACATACATATCATATAATTGGAATAACAATAAAGAGTCAAAAGTGGGTACACAAATATGTCAATCAAGAAACAGAGATTGCATCATATAGGCATCAGCATTGGGTCCCCATACAAGGTGAAATGTGAAGATTTTCAAAGATAGCTCTAATAAAGACAAGGAACAAAAATGGCGGCACCCTTGTGATGAAAATCTCAACCAAATATATATAGATTTTTTTCATATTCTATTCTATTTTCTTTTTGTTGTTCAAAATTTCTATTCTATTATTGTTAGTCCTTTCTGTTTAAATTTTCCAGTTTAAAATTTGGTTCTTTCCTTGACTTTATGCCCATATACCAAAGTCTATCAATCATCATAAAGAGATGGACATATCACCTAAAAGAAAAAGCTTTTTGAGTAATTTATATTTATTGAATCCTTTGCATGCATCTCTCTTTTCACTCTTTCTTTGACAAAACCTTTGTACTACTTCATCTCTCCTTTTGTTTTCCCCAACCATAAAAGTTAAAGAATGAATGTTTTCTTTAACCCCAATAGAAACTATTTTTTTTATCAAAAGAATAAAGACTCAAAGAGACAGAACACATTGTTTCAGCTTAGCATAATCAAAGTTAGATTGACACATGAAAGTGGTGAGATCGTCTTGATAATTGCTAACTGGTGCATTTTGAAATGCTAACATACAAAAATCCCCATTCTAATCAAGCAAATAATTCAAGAAACAACTCATACTAAGTTTTTTTTGCCTTATTAAAAATAGAATAGAATGGATGGAAGAAAAAAAGATATAGAATAGAATGAGAGAAGTATCAATTAATTTACCTTGACGTCCTTTTCTTGCTTGACCTTCCCTCCTACAGCTGTTATCCCATAGATGCGCTTCGTATCTCCCAGTCCATCTATGTCTGCATCAATCAAACCATATATATGAAACTCAAATCAAATATCAAATCTTTTTCCCACCCACAAAACAAAAACTTTGAATTTCAACTGTATACACTCCACATTGCAATTTACATTTCCCATGATTTAAATTCATAACTTAACTTGATTTCTCAATCGAACAAGACCTAAAAATCGATATTTTTTCCCCACCCACAAAATAAAAATCAAAACTTTGACTTGGATCTTCTCATTATTAAAAAAAAAAAGGTGATGAACTTGATTAGTATTACTAATAACATATGAAGAGTTAGTTTATAATAAAACTTACCGGGTGACTCCTCGATAAATCGAAGTTCTTTGTCCTAATGGTTCGACAACCTTCTTCTTCGAATCATCCGATGTTTCCTTCTTAGAAACTGTTGTCTTCATCTTCTTGCTGTTTTCTCTTCTTTCGCCATTGTCGCAGCTTAAAGGTTGATCTGATGTGTTGTTAACCGCTAGAGACAAAGCTTCTCCAGTGGTTGCACCACCGTTAAACCCTAGCTCCGCCGTAGTTGATGATGACTTCACCACGGCGTGACCAGAGAGATGAGTCCCAACGATGTTGGAGGCTGAGTCATCGACGATCTCTGAGCCGGAGTTTACGGCCTTGAAATCGTGATGGTCGGAGAAGAAGCCTGTAACTCCTCCGGTAACGGTGTGGTGACTTAGATCGTAGAATCGAGTGAGAGAAGAAGAAGAGTCTTGTGTCTCGGTTTGGTTATCGGAGTAACGGACGAAGGAATCACCGAGAAAATCTTCGAGCTTTGGAATCTGAGTCTGAGAATGGATTTGTGAATCGAAATAAGTGGATAAGGTTGTTGAATCCGCCATTGTTGCAGCAGCTTCTATCTCAGCTTCTTCTTTAAAAATTTCAATCAAAACAAAACAAAACAAAACAAAAAAGTTAGCAACTTTAACTATAAACCAACACACCTGAAAAATCACTATGAACAAAAAATTTCTCGAGAAAGTTTTAATGGAGAAACAGAGATTCGTATTCAATGTATCATACCAAAAGAGGTGATTTTTAACAGGAGAGGTGTCTTTATGAAAAGAAAAATCTCACTTTTTAAGTTTGTTCTGTTGTTTTTAATATTTTTGTATTACTTTCTCGGGAAAAAGACAAAATCAGCAACCGAGAAAAGGAGGAGAAAGGAGGCTATGTGAACTCAGCAACTCGGTTATAAAGAGGATAAGTCGGTTAACAGAGCATATACGTCACACTAGTCTCTACTACTGGGTTATAAATAAAATAAAGCAGAGGTTTTGACGTTTCGTGTTTTATAATACCATAGAAGTTATCGAGGAGAAAAGGGGTTGAAGAAGCGTCGAAAGAAGAAGGGAAGTGAGAATGCTCAGGTGATTTCAACAACTCCATTGGTGACCGAGAAAACGTTAACCAATTAGTCATTGGAGGAGGAGCCATCATCAACAAAGATTGAAACTTTTCAAACTTAAAATCTGCAGAAAATGACAAGAAAAAAGAAGATGATTAATGAAAGTAACTCCTTGATCAAGACTCAAGAGAAGAGGAAAAAATGGGGTAAAAGTAGATAACCTGATTGCCAAGAAAAAAGAAACAAAAGAAAAGCGTTACAGTCTCGTTAGCTTTAGCTTTGGAGATTCAGGTTTTTTGCATTTTGTACTAAAGGTTTTGAAGAGAGCAGAGTACATAAGAGAAGAAGAAGAGGAAGATGTAGAGGCAGAAAAAGCTCTTTTTAAAGACTGGTTAGTTTTATTTTTCTAATAAGACAAGAAGCTTATTTTTAATTTCACCCAAAAAGAAAAAGTTACCAAACTGTAGTCTGGACTCTGGAGGGAGAACAGTGTGGAACGGTTTCTCCGGAGTAGACCGGCGTGAAACCGGAGGGGATTTTTCGATTGACACTTTTGCTTTCTTTCTTTTTTTGGGTATTTGTAAAGGAAGTGAAATAATTAATGTTGATGCAAAATCATTTGTTGATTACTTTATACTACTTCTGTTTTTAGTGATAAGCGGTAATAAATCATTTCTATGGTTAGACTTTTTTACCATTATGGTAATATGATTACCCATTAAGTCAATTTTAAACTAAATAGGAAAATAGTTCATTACTTAATCACCAGGTAGTCTAAAGTGTTTATGTTACTACACAAAGTGTAAAGTTATGGACTATTGTGTGTTATGTTGTATCTATAACCAGAAACTACAAAAAACACATTTACACAAAGTGTGGAGTTAATGTGTTTATGTTGTACCTTTATAACATATTCTAATTACACAGGTCTTTGTTTTTATTTTTTTCATTAGTAATGTTGAAAATGTATAAAATAGATTAATGTTTTTAGGTGGTGGATGTGGGGGTTTTGTTTAGCACTGCGGAATATAGATTTTTGTCTGGAACAAAGGTCGCAAAATATCTGGGCCGACGTGACCAATATGTTCACTAGGACAAATATATTAGTAACTCTAGTTATTTTGTTAGTACAATTTTAAACTATATTTTATATGGGTTCATAATCAAAAATGTTTTTTTACTTTATTTTGTCATAATCAAAAATGTTATTAAAAACTAGTATTATATCATTATCATGTAATTAAAAAGGTAGAGTCAGCAATTAAGCACATGATTAAGGATTAATGTCGTCTTTGTTTAGAGCATTTTGGTATCCTATGGTTTTTACTGAACCTTTTATAGGTTTATACCCAAGTTTTTGGCTTTATTGTTATTGCCTTGTTCCCAGCTTTTTATTTTATTTTATTTTATTTGATAGTAATCGAACGAGATTAATGTGATTCATTTCCAATTTAAATATTTAATCCGGTTTTAAGAATGTGCTAAACTTGTTCGGTGGAGGTCCAATGCCTTGTTGTATAATTTTATTGTATTTGTTTTACCGGTTTAGTTGCTTTTGACCTTTAAACCCGAGGTGACACGTGCGCATCATCTTTATGATTCATGACCATCAGTTTTTTCACTTTTTTTCTGGTCTAATTCTAAGTCTTCACGTGCGACATCTTCGTCGTGTAAACAAAATCCTACAGACTCCGTTAAAAAAAAAAAAGTTTCATATTCCTCTTCCTCCAATATGACAAATGGGAGTATTCTTTATTTCACCTTTGCTAATGAGAAAGAAAATGAAGTTCTTGTAAACTTAGTCAAACTGGACTCTAATTGGATTAGATATGGTTTTGGTCACCTTGAGGTGATTCACCTTCGATGTTACAAGTTTACACGTCTTCAGATTTTTCTTCTCCTCAATATGTCGTCTTCTTTCATGCCTAATCTAATGATTCCATACATTTATAGATTGTTGACTTTTTCCAATCTTGCTTAGTTGACTCCAGGACCTGGTGAATTGTTTCCATCTTATATTCAATAATCTTCTTATCTATCAAATTACAAAAGAACAAGAACAAAAACTCTCTGTCTTTGGAAACTATTCACCAGACAAACAAAACGCACAAAACGATCATCATCACAAATCAGAAGAAGATGGAGGAAATAAAGAATCAAGAACTGGAAGAAGAAGAAGAAGAAGAAGCAGGAGGAGGATTAGGATCAACAACAATGGAGAAAGTGTACATAGCTGTAGGAAACGATGTACAAGAAGGTTACAAGACGATCCATTGGGCTATAAAGAAATGGAACAACATACCTATCTCCATTGTCCTTCTTCATCTCTGCAACATTTCTCAAGATTTTGTCTACACCCCTTGTATACAAATTTCTTTCTTCTCAATTCACACTTTTTCTTTTCCTTCTTGTATATCATATAAACTCATTTCACATACATGTGTGTATTCATCGTAGTTGGGAAGCTTCCAGCGAGTTCTGTGAGCGAGGAGAAGCTTCAAGTCCTCAGAAAATACGAGGAACAAAAGATCGACAAGTTGCTGTCCAAATACATTACTTTTTGTGGAAAGGTTTGTCCTTTTTCTGTGATTTCTGTTTTTATCATGGTAAGAAATCCAAGTAATCTTACATTTCATGTTAATAAAACAGTTACAGGTGAAAGCAGAGTTACTCAAAGTTGAGAAGCAGGATGACTCAATTCAAGTGTTGATTTTAGATTTAATCACAAAGCTTAGAATCACAAAACTCGTAATGGGGATCACTTTCATGAGATCTTCATCTTCTTGGTAACATTTTTCTTTAGTTTTCGAATTGACCTCTTTTAAACCTTAAATTATCAATTTCAACCTAAAAGTTAATTTGTTTCTTGTAATGCAGGAAATCGAAGAGTGCTATAAGCGGATCGTTTTATGTTTATCAAAACAAACCAGAATTTTGCGAGTTTTATATAATTTGTGGAGGCAAAATGGTTTTACTAAAGAGAGAGAACGATGTGAACAACAATAACAATATCAGAAGCTGGCTTGGTAAGATGTTCCATGATCCAGGGAGAAATCTAGACCGCTCATCTTCGAGCAATGATGATCCAACGGCTAGTGGAAGTCCATGGGATAATAATTTACAGGTGATAGAGAATTATTTCCAGCAATTATTGAGTTTGAATCTTGAAGAAGAAGAAGTAGTAGAGGAACACGAAAGCCGTGTTGAAGAAGAGCAAGAAGAAGATGACCTGGCACTAGACGTGCTGCAACATATGGTAAGGATACTGTCAGAGAATATGCTTTTTTATCGAATTGTTATTTACATTTTGATTAAATATTTTATACTGTTGTTGAAATTTTCAGAATGTAGCAGAGAAGTTAGATTATGTGAGAAGAAAAGTAAACGAAGCTAAGCTGATGATAGATGAGAAGAGAGAGGAAGTCAAAGTCAACGCTGAAAGATCCGACAAAGCTGAATGGGCAATCTCTTTATGCATTAGCAGAGTAATAGCTAAAGACCTAACCTTTTGGAATCATCCTAAACAAGAACTGAGGTTCTTTAAGTGTTAAAGTAACTTCTTTTTGGCTTGAATCAGATTGAAGAGCTTGAAGCCTGGATTAAAGAAGAAAACGAGAGACGAGAGAAACTTCAAGGGACGTTAGATTCGGATAAAGAATGTATTGAACAAGCGAAGAACTATGTCGAGAAAGGAAAAACAAAGCTTCATTCACTTGGTGAGCTTCAAGAAGAGCTGTCAAGCAAAGTTAAGACTAGGATGGAAGCTAAACTGCAGGTGGAGGTTGAGCTAGAGAGGGTTGTGTTACAGAGAGGAGAGATGATAACCGAGATTGAGAAACTGAGTAATCAGAGAGATGTTTTCAACCGTAGGATTGAGTTTTGCAAGGAGAAAGAGGCGAGAGGTCTGGTTTCGGAGGAAGAGGTGACATGCGGGTATAGAGAATATGTTGCAGAGGATATCAGAATGGCCACTGAGAGCTATTCTGATAGGTTGAGGTTGAAATCTGGTGGTAATTGGACAAATGTGTACCGAGGAAGGATCGAACATACAACTGTGGCTGTGAAAGTGATTGGTGCTGGTTTATCAGATGATGATTTTGGAGCAAAAGTCAAGCTTTTGAATGAGATTAGGCATCCTAATTTGGTAGCAATTGCAGGGTTTTGTTCACAAAGGCCTAAATGCATACTCTTTGAGTATATGCACAATGGGAACTTAAGGGATAATCTATTCACATCACAGAGGAAAACAAGAAGAAGCAAGATATTGAAATGGCATGATAGGATTCGTATAGCTCACCAGGTTTGCTCTGGACTCGGGTTTCTCCATTCCGTTAAGCCTAAACCAATCGTCCATGGTCGCCTTACGCCTTCTAAGATCCTCTTGGATCGTAACCTTATACCAAAGATAACCGGGTTTGGACTCATAATGCATAGTGATCAATCTGATACGAAACCTGATGTGATGGCTTTTGGGGTTTTGCTTCTGCATCTTTTAACGGGAAGGAACTGGCCTGGTTTGCTTAAGGCAATGTCAATGAACCAGACAAGCATTCTCAGGGATTTGGATCAAACAGCTGGTAAGTGGCCACTCGAGTTAGCTAAAGAGTTTGGTGCACTTGCAGTAAAGTGTTCTTCAGTTAACAGAGGAGGGAACTTGGATTTCTCAACCAAAGAGATAATGGAAGAGCTTGGTAAGATACGGGAAAAAGCCGATGAGTTTAAAATCATAGGAGGGTATGAGGAAGCAACCAATTTAAACATGGATGAAGGAGATCCGAATGACATACCAAGTGTTTTCATGTGTCCCATACTACAGGTATCAAAGTCCAAGTCCATATCTTTTCATTCTCCTTAATAGCAGCTCAAAGAGAAAGTGATTACTCACAATCTAACTCGTTAATGTTGCAGGAAGTAATGAAGAATCCACACATTGCAGCCGATGGGTTCTCGTATGAGCTTGAAGCCATAGAGGAATGGCTGAGCATGGGACATGACACATCTCCTATGACAAATCTGAGACTAGACTACCAGGTTCTTACACCAAATCATACCCTTCGTGCTCTCATTCAAGACTGGCATAGCAAAAAAGCAGCACAAGCTTCCTCATAGATTCTTTTTGTATAACCTCAAAAGGATTAAAATTGTGTAATTTTTGATTCACATCTCCTTTGTTAAGCTATAAAGCATACTTGTATTGTAGTAATCAGCAACAAAGAATCAACATTGACAAGCTTAACTCACAAATAAGATTATCAAAATGGAAATTATGCACATAGCTTTTCATATTACCTTACCTTGTAGTCAACAAAACAAAATCTACAATTCTTAGACATCTGCTGCTTTTTTTAAACTAATACTATCAAACACAAACAAACAAGGGAACATATTCAAAAGTAAAGGGATCACCACACCAAAAAAGAGAAACAAAGCAAGGTGAAGAAGAAGACGAAGATGACTGCTCCACCCTTTTTACGTAGTCGATACAGGAGAGAAAAGGCGAACAATTCGATCTTTCTGCTCTTGATATCGCCGCTCCAGAAAAGTCTCAATGATCTCCATGACCGAAACGAATCTCTTCATATGCTCCAACCTACGGCTTAGCTCAGCTTCTCTCGCCCTTGCTCGTCTCAGCCTTGCCTCCGTTTCCGCGAGCCGGTCTCGGAGATCGTCAACCACTGAATCGTCGTGCGATCGGCGACGGAGACTGTTACGCGATGAAAACGATTGATTGTGACCGTAACACATCGTTAGGAAGAGATAACACAAAAATCAATTTCTTTTTTGGGATTCTTCACTACAAGGAAGAGAGAAGACATTAACCGAAACGAAAACATTAATCAAGGGTGTTTTGGTCATTTAACATATAATTAGATATTTAATATAATGGTTAAAACCTTCTTACTGGCCAAGAGGGTTAAGTTTCCGTATAAATCAGTCACCGGCGGTGAAAGGAGGAGAAGGAGCAAAAACAATGGCGAAGCCTTCTTCTTCAGCTTTCTTCTCTGAAACCACTTCTCGTCTCCCAGACGACACCGTCTTCTTCTCTATATTCCCTGACTCATCTCTCTCCGGCGCCGGATCAGAAACCTCCGCCGCACTTCAATCGCTACACTTAGAAATCATCGATTTCGTTTCGCCGTTTACTTCTCCTTACATATGGCAGCACGAACCCTTCTCTCTTTCCATCGCGCTCTCCTCCTCTTGTGCTTGTACCGATACTGCTATGCCTCATCTCCACGGGAAGCTCAAGTACGGCGACAATCTGGAGGACGAATGGTTCGCTGTGTTCTTGCTTTTTCGTATCTCTGCTGCGTTTCCGTCTAATTCAATCCGTGTTTGGGACACCGACGGCGAGTTTCTCCTAATCGAAGCTGCTTTTCACCTCCCGCGGTGGCTTAATCCGGAGACTAGTCTCAATCGTGTCTTCATTCGCGGTGGTGACCTCCACATCGTTCCCAGAAGCCGCTTGCCTGATCCTTCTTTAGTTGCGTCTCTGCGATTTCTAATCGAGCGTGGTAACGAATCTCGTGCGACGGATTCTGTTCAATCCGCGTTGAAGAATCGGATTTCTGATTATCCCGAAAGAGCGTGGAGGAATATGCACCGTGTTAGGGTTAGGGTTCCGATATCAGTAGCTCAAGTGCTTAGACACGAACCTTTGTTGATTTCGCTTGCAGTGGAAGGGTTTTACGATCGTGATGTTGATTCAATGAAGCACGCAGCGAAGATGGAGAAGTTCTTGTGCAAAGGAAGAGACGAGGAGCTTGTGCTTGTTCTTGTTAAGATGTCTCGTGCAATGTACGGGCAGCTAGTGCAGCAGAAGTTTCAAGCACCAAATTGTTATCCTATGCCCAGTGTTAGCGACAGGGATGCTTACACTGAAGCTGAGCTAGGAATGAAAATAGCTTGTGGTTTGGAAATGATGTATCAGCAGAGGAAAAAAGGAGGAGAAGATGGGAAAGGAATTAGTTGGAGCAATTATAAGGAAAATCTTGAGAAGAATGGTTATTTTGAAGGATTGCTTTATGGTTCGAAGGAATACAAGAGGTTGATGGAGAATGCTGAGGAATACTACCAGAAGAGTTCTTCGTTTTCAAGGGCAAGGTAATAACGTAGCTTTTGTTTGTATTCAGAGAAAAGGATTTGTCTTTGAGTTGTTTGTGATCTTAATTTTTATGTGCAGAGACATTATGAGTGCGCCAGTGAGACGTATTGATGAGATTCTTGCTCTACCATTTACAGAGGATGACTTCAAGGGTCTGGAAGTTCCTGTTTCTGACAGTGATTCTTGGCTCTACGATGGTGAAGATGAGCTAAACTCTGTTCTTCAAGAGAGGCAGAAGGAGATGGAGTTTTATAACTCTAAGAAGGAACGCAAAAAGAAAGCAAAGGAGAAGCAAGAAGCTGGAAGCTCATCTGATGCAAACATGAACAATTTTGATCTCGGGGATATCTCAAAGTCGATGCAGCAATTCATCCAGAATGTATCAAGCTACAAAGGAGCAGAAGTGCCAGAAAGCAGGTTATCTATTATTTGAACATTAGCCATATTTCATGAACATCTCTTTGTCAATTTTAATCTCAACTTATTGTATTATCTTTGCTTGAATCCTGTAGGGATTTTAAAGAAGTAAATTTAGATGTTGATCGTTTCATGAAGGATATTGAGTCAGCGCTAGGGAGCCAAGCTCATGACGAACATGCTGGTGACGAAAGCGATGGCTCTGAAGGATCTTCGATGGACATGGATTTTGGTATCTTCTACTTTAAACTAATCATTTTTTGTTCTTGTGGCATGTTAGGTGTGGAGTGTGAGGACTCACTAAATTCTTTTGGTATGCAGATGACTTTGAAGATGATAGCGAAGGAGAAGAATCTAATGAGGATGCTAAGGAAAGTTTTAAGGAATCCTACTATGGAGTAATGAATGAGGAACTGAAAAACTCAACTCTTGAGAAAAGCTTTGAACATGTGAATCAACATTCATCTAAGCAAAAAGAGGTACCATCTTGGAGCCAATGTATCCTAGATTATCTGTGAAACTTAAGAGCTTCAAAATTGGATTGTAATGGTGATTATGTACATCTGCAGGAATCATCAAAGACTTCAGATGAGAAGGACGATGAATTTACACCAATTGATGCAGATTTCAACCTCGTCAAGAATCTACTTGAATCCTACTCTTCACAGCAAGGACTCCCTGGTCCTGCTTCCAATTTGCTCGGTCTCATGGGTTTGCAGCTTCCAAAGGATTCTAACGAGAAAAACTGAATGCTGACACAGATGTAGTTTTGGTTTACTTTTTTGTTTCATCACATTAATTTTGCTAAGTTTCTTAGATTTATTCTCGTGTGCCACGCTGTTGGATTTCTTGTGTTGTCGGAAGAAAGTACATGACATGTGAAATTCAAGAAAACAAACTTATGTACATGTACACTAATATTACACATCATCAAACCACAAAAGAACAAAAGAAAAAAAGATACTTTTTTTTTTCTTCTTTTCCAAACCCAATTTTTTCTCGACCACAGAAGTGAAGCAGAAACGCTTTCACGAGAGAGAGAAAAAAAAAAACCCACATGAAAAATATCCAATACTCTCAAATCATATTCATATCAATTCAGCTTCATGTTGCTAAGTCTCCATCACCATCATCTTTGTCCATTAGTAGATTCTTGAGAGATGACTTAGTGTTTTGTTGTCACTCGCTTCAAACAGAGAAACAATAGAAGTCTCCAGAAGCTATCCACGAATCTTGTGCTTCTTTCTTTTTTTCTTTTCTTCTTTTTTTTTTTGTGTGAGATTATTCGATTTTTGATACTGAAACAAAAGAGAAATAGTCTTATTCTTCTTCTCAATCTCCAGTTTATAGCTTCCCCATAGACGACAGCCACTGTTCCATGTTCTTCCCATCTGCAGATTTAATATCATGAGAACCAAGAACAATTCAATTTACAATTTAAAGACTACAATCAATTATGGTAGTATCAACCTAAAAAGCAAACTAATAAGATCATCTCAAAACATGCATAAAACTCAAATACTTGCTACTAATGAATGACGATAACGGAAACAAACATTACCAGTAGGAGAGAAGAAGCCATTAGAGATCTGATTCCCTGAACCATCGATAACTTTCTTGTAAAGAGGAACCAAAACCACAAAGCCACCACACTCATCGTCTTCAGTTTTAAACCCTGCTCCATGTGGCTCAACCCAACCAATTGACCACTCTGGGTCATCTGGTTCAGGAAACACAACATTCCCCATCTTGTCCTCTTCTCCTGATCCAGACCCTCCTCTTCCACCAATCCATCCTCTCTTGGTCTTCTTCACCGATGAAGAGGAGGAAGAGCCAGCCTTAGTAGTCTTCTTGAGTGAAGGACTCAATGAAGAAGATCCTTTAGTCATCGACTCTTTCTTCTCTCTATCTTTAGTGTTGCCACCACACAACCACCTCGGAAGACGAGGAAAAGAGACTGCCATCTTTTCTTTTCTTATCCAAGAACAACAAAAACTCCGAAAACCCCGGAGAAAACTCTAATCAACCAGCCATGGATCGATGCTTTATCTTCTTCTTCTTCTTCTTCTTCTTCAACCTGTTCACAATAAATAACCACTTTTTTATTAATCACCCCATCTTCAATAATAAAACCATCATAATAATAATGTCACCATTATGATGACACTGACCAAACACAAAACAAATACAGAATTGACTTTACACAAATTTCAGAGAAAATTTCCTAATCCATTTATACTGTTTGATGATGTGATCTATTAATATTTAACTCTCATCACATAGATTAAACACGAAATTTCCTAATTTAAGAAGGGAAAAAAAAAACACATTATCTAGTCTCAGATTTAATCTTTCTCGAATTCAATTTCAGATTAGAGACAACGCAGATCAGATATAAATATATTATTGTGGTTTCCTTAGAGGAGTGTTCATCAATGGAAAGTAGTAATTAATGTTTCATCAGATCGGTGGTCCAAGTAAATTATATGAAAATAAAAGCAAAGCGATCGAGAATTGAAGATAAAGAAGAAAGGAAGATCATCAAAAGCCTCCGATGTTAGTCAAAAACACGGCAAGGCGTCGCCGGATAATTCGGCGGAAATAAATGCGAAAAAATCGGAAGAATGAGAAAAATCTCCGGAAACGTAAATTACCCGAGAAGAAATTTACAAAGAAAAAAAATCAAATCGACGATCGAAGAAACCCTAAGAAGAGAATTGGCGTCGTTTCCTCCGTCCGTCGTCTATGACTCTCTTCTTCTTCTTCTTCTGAATTTCTGACTTTTCTCTGACTTGTACAGAGAAGCTCATCCTTGTGCTCTTCTTCCTTTATTTATATTACTCTCTCTTTCTTTTTTTTTTTCTTTTTTTTTTTAATTCATTGCCGTTTTTTCAATTGGGCCTCGCTTCTGGCAGAACTAATTAAGATTGATCCGACGGTTGGTAGCGGTTTACTTGCTTTCGTGGCAACTGTTTGTCTACGGTTCTACTGTACACTTCACGACACTTGATTCTACCTATTTTATTTTCATTAAGAAAAAAATAAACGAATATCAGGGGATTTATACGTAGTAAATCAACAAATTAATATTGATTTCTAAGACTGAACGATTTTTCTTATTAATTTTTTAATTTTTGGTATAATGATGATTATATCGGAATTTTCAATTGAAAATGAATTAAAAGTTCATGCATTTTCCCGGAAGCAATCATCTCGTTTCTGTATGGATTTTTGTGTAATTATAGATATGCTTTTAATTAATAATACTCCAAGTGATAATGTTAACTAACAAAAAGTTAATTAAATCGCAATTAAAGGTACCTTTAATCCATGTACTATATATATTGTCTCTTAATTTTTACTGTGTTATGATCTCTTAAACGTACTTCTAAACTTAATACACCATGAATGTTATTGTTACTAAAAAAAAATATTTATTTGATAAACGGTCGCAAAAAAACCTGCAAAATTATGGGTAACAACAGACGTCACTGTAAATACCAAAAAATATAAAAATCTAGACAACCTTTTCCCAATAGTTCAGCTTTTTGGCCCAATTACTAATTTATTTTCATATACGATGATTACGGATAAAATAGTGGATTTATTAGAATCTTAAGGTATATTACAATTAGGATATCCTATACACTTGTGGTTGTTGTTAAGATCACAAGCATTTGTATTATTAACGAAAAACATTGCACTATTATGCAATTCATGTTAACATGTAGAAAACAATGCAATTTTCTCAAATACCTTTCGGTCTTTACAATTTGTTAGCAGTTTCCACTTTCCATAGTACACTTTTTGTTTAGAGAAGTCAGAACCTTTAGAGAGCCAAAATTCTTATTAATAACAAATCAGATTCATACATACACTCGAATACTACTAATCAAACTATACTCTTTTTTATTAAGCCTCAAGAACACAGAGCTAAACACCAACTAGCCTCATCCAAGAATCGAGAATTTATTTTTGCTACTACCAGAAATATATCTAAAGATCCAAGACTTTTTTAACTAATCAAACATGGCACATACAATCAGGAGCAGGATAAGTATAAATCGACTGTTTTGGTTTCCTTAACCGAATCTGACCTTGTCTATTCACATGTCCTTCTCCAAGCGCTTGTTGGAAATCAGCCCATGTGATGCTTTTGTTGAGGAATAGCTGTCCTATTAACGCCATGTTTGGTCTGATTGTCTTGAGATTCTCGAATGTCCGATGACCAACAAGAGCGTTGTGCATGTTTCCAGGTGATGCAGAGATGAATATGTCACTGTGCATACTCACGTAGTAATCAAGGGCAGCTAGTAAAGAAGCTTTGCCTTTTATTCGAGCTCGTTCTTCTGAAGAAGCAAGACTTCTTTTGTCTTCCATTCTTGGGAATACTTGTCTTAATGTTGAGATTCTAGCTTCTCCTCCATACACCTGAAATTCCCAAATAGAAACGGTAGCATTATGATGCAGCCATGCAAGTATAACCGAAAAAATCCCCTGTTTTATTCTTTAAACCAGTCTTGAAACGCGTAATATTATAGAAGACACTGACCTTGTGGGATGCAAGATAGAGACGAGTATTGTTGTCAAATCCAAAAGCAGCTAGAAGAAGTCCCATTTCTTCTGGTGTTAGAGGACATCGTCCTTGACTTCTTAACTCTTCATCTGTGAATTGTGAATTCAAAACTCTTCCTTGCCATATCATTTGCCGGTATTTCGCCAATGCAAGTTTCTCGGCTTTGCCTCCACCAAAATCACACGCCGAATGTGCAGCCATGTCCTATGATCACAACAAGGATAAAACTTTTATGATCATATAACTCAAGAGGCCTCATCAAATGCTTCAAGTGGGATCCAGAAAGTATAATATACCTTATCAAAACGAAGATGAAGCACGGCAAATTTACCGGGCTCTTGTCTGCTATGTGAGTTGGTCATGTCTCTTAAATGATCCACATTTTTCTGATCTTTATTATTTCTCCATGATGGGTTTCTAAGACGGCTCACAAGAGCATCACCGAGTGATCTAATGTGAGGAACAAAGCGTAAAGCTTGGAAATTTACTTTGCATCTTAGCCGTTGGATCTCAGCAGGTAGGTGATCAAATGATAGACGGTGAGAGAATGGAGATATAGCAGCGATACCATAACTACAAAACAAAACAAAAATGATCCACACTTAGTCTCAAAGTTGGAAACTTCATCTACATATTTTTATTATGTTACGTTAGTCAAAGTAAAAGACATACCTTTGAAGAACCGGTGAGACGTTCTCCATATACCAATTCGCAGAAGCATGAACAGGTGCGGTTTTTACTCGGGTTTCACGGACTGCTGTACTGTAATACTCTCTTGTACTCCAAGAGTATTCATCAGGAAGTTCTCTGACTACCCTTATGTCATCTTTCAACGCATCAATAAAATGATCGACATCGAAGATATCAACAAAAGAACTGCACACGGAAAGAAGAAAACACACAACTTCAGCTTCGAACAACCCAAGGCAACAACAAAACTCATCTTTGAAGGAGGACAATTTATCAAGAAACATTACCTTGTATCTTGCCAAACAGGATTCACTTCAAGATACGGGATCACGAGAGTTGCGTTTAATATCTTAGCCACTGCAACTGCATCACATATCCCCATTCGTTGCTGATTAAGTCCTCCATCGAGAAATACCTGAATATATCCTTCAGACTTAACCGGTAACGCTGCTCCAAGACAACAAGATTAGTCAGAGATCAGTATAATCAAACAACTAAAGGGAAATTTTCTAACACTTTGTCAATCCTTACCAGGGGAATTTCCCAAATCAATACAAGGACTCCATCCTTGATCAGTCAATGGCCTCCACAGATCAGACTGTTCTCCACTTGACTGAGATTAAAAAGAGACAACCAAAAAAAAAGCCAGAAATATCTTAACTGTCTGAATTGGGAAAAGAGATCATGAAGAATCATTTAAATTATCAGATTTTACCCGTTGCAAAGCGCTCTTTAGCAAAGATAAATGTCTTGGCTTTATCGTGATCACTTCCTGCAAAAAAAAATGGTTTGCTTATAATCAAAAGAGAAGTTCACAATTTGACTCAAGAGAAACTCTTTGACTTGAAATTGAAACAAGTGTAAGTTTATTTTCCGGTCCCAAACTAGTCAAATTCCTAATAAATCCAGAGAAATATTTAACCAAATCGTTAGTAAACACTATAAAATTCAACAAACACAACCACCGTTGATGTCTCTTTCTCATTGTCTTTCTACGAATGTATTCAAATTAAGAAACTTCTTCATTAGGCAAATTGAAACTACTATTTCTGGATATCCATATCCTAAGACCATAGTTCAATATACTTTCCAGAGACAACAAAAAGAAAATCCCAAAAGCTGATAATTTTGCATTTTCCTGGAATCCAACCAAAAGAATCCCGGGAAAATAGGAAAAGAAAGAAGAAAATTTTATCGTTTGCCCCAACTTACAGATGACGAAGACGAAGTGGAAAGGTTGTTGCAGAGGAAAACGACGAAGAGGAGCACGGAGAGAATCCTTCTTCTCAGGAAGAAATTGTCATTCGCAACATAAAGATTCATCCTTTATTTCTTCTCAGGCGAGCTAAAAAACGAACGAACCCAGATCCAGTTCCAAGGAAAGTTCAAGGCTTTATTATATACCCAATCAATCAAACACCAAGGAAACGAAAGATCACAGAAGACGACACAAAGGCAGAGTCAGAAAGAAACGAAACCAGAGTCACATGAATCAGAATGCTCTCTTGTCACTTTCTCGCTACTTCTTCTTCTTGTTCCACTTTTTCCGGGCTTTTGGTGAATCTTCTTCTCTTCTTCTTCTTCTTCAACACACTTAGCAAGTTAGGATTAAAAATGTTGATCAAGTTCCCAGAACGGTTTATAGTAGTAAAGACTAAAAGAGAGAGAGAGAGAGAGAGAGAGAGAGAGAGAGCGCGTGTGAATGCGTCTCTCACATGGACACCTGTTCATTAAATTTGATGTCCTGTCTCCATGGGGTCCCCCGTCTTAATACAGTGAATTAAAACACGGCGAAATTTTTCACTTTTTTGTATTCTCCCGTGACACCTAAATGGAGATTACATTAATTTAATTATATTCTTCAGACTCCTGAATGACAACGTTGCATAATTATTGATATTAATCCCACTTAATTGCGGTATTATACTTTACTTATTGAAAACTTTTAAGTTCGATGGCCTGTTATATGGAAAAGAATTTTCATATCAGGCATCTTATCTTTAAAAAAAAAAAGCAAATGCTATAAGGAAACAAAATCAAGAGATATTAATACATCATATGTTTTTTGTTCTTTCCTTATATGACTCTTTCCTTTTAATATAGCAGATTTTGTCTTCTATATGTGGTTGATATGGATAAATAATTACTATGAACATCTTAGTAAATGATTAACATAAGACTTTTTAAGGAAATTAAATTGTGAAATACTAACATTTTATAACGCCTAAACGTACATCATGCTTCTATATATGTTATGTGTTTCACAATTTATTAAAGGGAAAATTGATTTTAAAGGATGTTTTTTTAAAAATTTGTCCATCTATGCCTTCTTTTTTTAAGTTTGGTATATTAGGTTTTAAAATAAGAAAATGCTCAATTATATCCTTACTTAGATTATATGAAAAAAAACATCAAACTTTTTGACAAAAAAAAAAAAAAACATCAAACTAGGAAAATTTCTGTAAGAAAAAAAAGATATTTTTAAATCTAAAAAAATCAAAAACATATATTATTTTTTCCTTTTAAAAAAAACTCTTCTCATTTAATATTGTAAAAAGGTAAAAAAAACCAAAGATAGACTCGACGATGTCAAAATTTTCTGAAAAATAAAAACTTCATTTGTTCGTGATTATCAAACCTAAACTAGGAAGATCGTTTGAGACTAGCTCTTTAATATTGTTAGTTTTTAATTTTTGGTCAAACTCAAGAACTGTATATACACCTCACGTTCACTCAAAATAAAAATATATGATTTCTAGATATTAGGGAATACAAAATATTTTGTTTCCTTTAATTTATGATTCAATTTCCTTGTATAAGATAGTTCTAAAAATTCGTAGAATACATTTTCTAAAATATGAAGAACAAAGAGTAAAGTGTAGAATTGATGATCTAACTTTTGTAGAATATAGGGTAAAGTGTAGAAAATAAATTCTAAAATTTGTAGAATATAGAGTAACATGTAGAATACATATTCCAAATTTTGTAGAACACCAACCAAACCTGAGTTCTAATTTTTTTAGAAGATATATATATATTCTAAAATTTTCAGAATAAGTGCAATGCGAAGAATTTGTAATCTACAATTTTTAGAACATGTAGAGTGTGCAGAATTCATAATCTAAAATATTTAGAATACAGAAGATGTATTCTAAATATTGCAGAATGATTTTTTTCAATATCAAAATCAACTTACTTTCATCCAAAACTCTTTTGTTTAACCTTAAATCTTATTAATCTTTAATTGTTGATATGTTTTAATTTAAAAATTAATTAAAAATTAATTTTATTTATTTAAAAGGATAATTTAGGTATAACTGACAATTAACCGCAGAAAGCCTAAAAGGACAAATTTTTAAAAAAACATCCTTTAAAATCAAAACCCCCTTTATTAAATCACAAATATAAGTATTCTGTTGACTAAAAACGTAAAAATCCCATGAAAATGCCATTAAACGTAAAAGAATTAACACGTTACGCACTCATCAAGTTTTTAATTGACAGGGTCATTTACAAATATTTAAGGACATATCTAATTACCATTATTTTGTCACCCTCACATAGTCACATACACAAAGTCACAAACAAAAGCTAATGGCCTTGGATTAGATTAGTAGTTGCTGCCTAATGCCTATATAAATATCCTCGTGAAAATAAACCCAAAAAAAATCAGAAAAGGCTGTGAAACAAAAATAAAACATTGGGAATAAGATAAGAGTCCATTTTATATTATTATTTTTATTAGATTTTTGGACCGTTAGGACAAATAAAGACAGCTTTTTTATTTTTGTTTTCCGAATAGACAGCTTATATATATTTTATATTTTTTTGGTCGACATATATATACGCATGGCTGGAACGAAAATTTCAGTTTTTCTCTTATGCAAATATTTTGAGAAAATAAATATATATTTTTTAAAAAAAATTATGTGAATATGGTTAGAGGCACCGACACTTGGCTCTGTGTTCTTCTTCCCCATTAATAGCATCTCCAAAGGGAGACTCTTCTTTAGAGGTTCATGTCATACTTTTAGAAAAATTTATGATTAAATTGAAGTTATGAAGCTATTAAATCATGTTTTGTTTTTCATGCTTCAATGGTGAACCCCATAGAGGTTCTAAAAAATAAATATTTATTTTTATTTTAAATATAATTTTTAATTAAAAAAACAAAAACTAAAATTATATCTTAACAAAAACATAAAAGCATATCAATTACACTTCAAGCTTACATCTAAAATTATAGAGAAACAATCAAAGTTACCAAATATTACAAAATTCTGACTTCTCAGCCTTTCATATTTTTTTCTTCATCTATTATTTAGCATACCAATATACCAAAACTATATTTTAGCTAATCAATTCCTTACTAAATTACTACCAAGAAAATTGGTGCCTGAGGGAAATATAGAGAGAGAGATGTGATCACCAATGTTCTTCGCCACACCACAAAGCTCGACATCATCAAACCTCTCGTTCACATGAAAGTATCCAACAATACACAAACCTTGAGCCACGTAATGCTCCTCGATCTACCACAATAAAAACAAACACATCTGAATCAGTATATAAAGATACTGACATCAAATCTCTCTCAAGCACAGTTAGAGATCAAACGAAACAAGATCTGAATTTTGCATGTTTAAATAGGAATAACAGTATGAACTGAGAATCAAGCAACAAGAACTTGCTAATGATAGCATATGCAGCTGCAATTACATTTTAAGTACTCTTATGGCTGCACTGAAACAGAAGCAGAACACTCCACAACAGATCAAAGACTTGTCTCACCTAGTCACAGAAGCAATATCACTAATGATCAAGAGGCAGAAGAAACAATCTACACAACCTTCATGCTGCTAAAAAACATAACCTACACTTTGTGATTCCGATCAAAATTCTCTAACCTTAAACAAACAACCTAAGCCTCAATTCGTCTTCAAACTTAGCTAAGAACATAGATAGAGACTGCATATTGATTGAAATAACCCTAATTTCGCATCATATAAAAACCCCTAATTTTCTTAAAATCACATAAACCCTAATTTCGAAAACCTATAATTTAACAACATCTAGTAATCCTTTGAGATGAGATTCATACCTGGACAATGAAATTGGAGCTTCCTTCTAGCTAATTCCGGATTTTGAGAACAAACCCGTCGAATCTCACAATCGAATCTCTCCCCTTCTGAACCAAATATACTCGATCGTCTACCAAGACAGTGAAGATGTTGATAACAACCGCAAACAACCTCGAAATATCGACGATACAAGATGGAAAAGCTTCGACGATTTCAAAGAATAAATCTTCTTCTCTGTCGCCAAAAGAGACTCAAAGGAAGAAGAATTATTTTTTGCCACAGAGAGAAAGAGAAACAAACGACCCTTTTTTTTTCTCTTTCTTCTACAATTACCAACCAATAAAAAAAGAACACGTGGCTTAAGGAGCGATCGTAAAACACCTTCGTTAAGCATCGCTCCTTCACAATTTTCATTATTTTTATTTATTTTAAATCATCATAAATTCTAATTTTTGGTTTACCACCTCCCTTTGGAGATGGTCTTACAGCCTGACTTAAAGATTTTTCATATCTATCAAAAAGATCCACTCTTCTCGCTTCGTGTCCTTTTTTTTTTTAGTCTCTTCTTTTCAACCACTTTTTTTTTTCTTTTACTAGTTTTTAATTTCCCCATCAATGAATGTGTCCTCTATATTAATATGGTTCTCTATCAAAACATTAACCAATAATAATAATTATCACATTCATTACTACTCTTTTTTCTACGTTTGGCTAAACATCTACCAAGTTACTCGAGAACGAATATCACTCCTTTAAATTATACACACTTTTTGTTAGGCGAGATTTGTAACATGCATATTTATTATATACTCCGTTTGGTAAACCGACCTAATAGAATTAAATTACTATATACTATGACAGAGCAAAAAAGAAAAAACAGAGAAAATTATGCGTTTAGCCGGAAACATAATTCATATGGACATAAATGATAGGTTACAAAATTAGAATTAAAACTTAAAAGATATACTCGCATTAAAGCAAATATATATATATATATATATATATATATATATATATATATATTGATTCGGCGAGAACGTGACAGCTTAATTTGGATTACACATGATTAATGTATTATGGACTTGATTTTCAAAGGACCAATTTATTTAGAGCATTATACCGTATAATTTATACGATTTGTGTTGGCGTGGGAATATGATTCTCCTACTTTTATTTTTCTGTATTTTTCATTTTTTTTTGTTCTTTAACTGAGCAATTATTTAGCCGTACGTTGATATAAAAATATAAAAGTTTTTAAAGCATAGGAAAAAGGTATAGAAGTTGAGTTGAATGATATATTAAAGTGTAACAAAACTTATTTAAAGTTAAAGTTTTGGGATTACTCACTTATTTTTTTTTTTATTGGGATACAAATTTTGCATTGAACGAAACATTAAAGTTAATAGTATCACGACGCCAAGAATAATCTTACCATTTTTGTATAGTTAGAAAATACATTTAGTATCTAGGAATCTTATTCATGTTCCTGCTTTTTTAAGTACAACTCAGTGGATGTGATGAAGAGAAGAAGTTAACTACTTGAATAGTGTTAACTAGGCTTTTAAGTTTTCATTAACAAGTTTTAAATGCCTTAAGATTTTATATAAAAGCCTTAAGATCGTCAAATCTATGCTTTAAGCTTATTAATGATATTGACTTACAAATCACATGGGCCTGGTCCAATTAAGAAAAAGCCCTTTTCACTGGGGTATATTGTTTATAGGGTCCAAGAACGGTAAGACTTTGGGCCTTTTAATTAAAGCTAATTGGTAATATTGACTACAATACTACTGAACTAGAGCATTCAAGAAACTATAATTTATTTTTCTTCATATTTTTCACAAGCTCAAATTTCTTTCCACTAAGTTTCTTCATTCATAAAGTAGACCACCACCAAAAAGAATTGTAATGAATTTGTATAAATACGACTAACACTAATTATTTACCTTCAATGACACGCAACCTGGTCGGGTCCAAAATTCCAAAAAGAAATAAATAACAAATGCTAAAAATTCATAAGCACCACACACACAGAGATCTGCCTATGATGATGATGATTTATACTGCGAGTGCCAATATCATTTAATAATCATAAATAATCGAATTTTCATTTGCAACCTTTGTCATGAATCATGATTATCATCTTATGCACACATTGATTAATTTAATCCTCCTTTAGAGAGACTGGTACTACTGTAGCTACTCATTGCACCGTAATTTTGAAGTGTCATTTGTGTTTTATTTACTTAACTAAGCAACCAATAAAATATTGATTAATTCCTGACTCTCTCTGTAATGTTTTTTTTGTTTTTGGGTTAAAAAATGACTGAAATTAAAAAAATAAAGAACCAAAATCGAACACGAGAAGGCGTCGTTAACGCACAGCACAAAATATTTTGTGTCTTAAAAGACGTTTTGGTGTCTCTGTCATTTTATTATTTTTAATTTCTTTTGTTTATTAAAAAAAAAAAGAAGAAGAAGAACATATTAATAAACGACATCGTATTTGATACTCCTTTGCCTCTACTGCCTTTCATTTTTATATCTGAGAAAGACAAAGAGACAAAGTAAGAAAAAACACACAAAAATTTGGAATTGGAGGTAATAAATTTCAAAAACTTTTGAATGCGTTGGTTTGGAATCTGAGGTTATCAGCTCCAGAATTGTGGTGGGTTTGTGGTGGAATCTGGATTAGGATTAGGGTTTGTTTTCTCCTTTGTGGATTTGTAAAATGGCGGAGCAGAAGAGTAATAATAATAATAACAATAATACGAATAGGTGGAACTGGGAGGTGACTGGGTTCGAATCGAGGAAGTCGTCTTCTAGTGAGGAAGGCGTTCATCGGAATCCGTCGTCTACGCTTCCACGGCACTCGATCCCGAAGAACTCGCATCCACCGCACTCGTCGGAGCTTCCGTCTAAGCTTCAGAGTTTGAATGATAAAGTTCAGGTGAGCTAATTCATCTTTCTCTTTTGAGATGAGAAATCAATCTTAGAGATTTATGTATCTTAGGTTTGAATGTGAATGTGGTTGAATTTGTAATATGCTCTTTTTTTCTATTGAAGAGTTTGAGATTGTGAGAGAGAAATGATTTTAATGTTTAGACGAGTATAGAGCTGAGCTTGTACAAGTCTTCAGTAAAATGCTATTGCGGTTGTGCGAGTAGGGATGCTATTGTTGAAGCTATTGTTTTAAGAAAAGTGGGTTTTGGTTATACAGCTTGCAAAGGACGATTATGTGGGATTGAGGCAGGAAGCTACTGATCTTCAAGAGTACTCTAATGCCAACCTCGAAAGGGTTACACGTTATTTAGGTGTTCTGGCTGATAAAAGTCGAAAACTGGGTAAGTTTTTTTTAGCTCCCTCGAGCGTATTCTTATTCGATACTGAAATATCATATACCTTTATCTATATACCCTCTGCTCATAGGATTTTTGTTACTGTTATCTTCTTCACGTTAGTTTGTTGTGGTGAATTTGGGAGAATGTGTTTTGTTCACTTATCTGCATAGCCTATCACAGATCAATATGCCCTTGAGACTGAGGCTAGGATATCTCCACTTATCAATGAGAAGAAAAGACTGTTCAATGACTTATTGACGACCAAAGGTGCAGATCTTCCATTTCCGATGTGATTAGTCTTTTCTCTATCTTTACTTTTGTTGATTTTCCCTTCAACACTTAGGATTTTCTATATGACCTGAATGTGTAGTTTATATTCGACCTTTCAGGGAACGTTAAGGTATTTTGTCGAGCAAGACCATTATTTGGAGACGAGGGTCCTTCTATTATTGAATTCCCTGATAACTGTACCATACGTGTAAACACTGGTGATGATACTTTGACCAATCCCAAGAAAGAGTTTGAATTTGACCGAGTTTATGGACCTCAAGTTGGACAAGGTGAGTTAGCATACTTTACTGTTGGTGTAGTCTTACTTTATGCTTAGAAATGTTTCCAATATTTGTCTAAAACGGTAGCAAGTATTCATACATTTGGTTGGTTTGCAAATGTAGTCTATGAACTCATTCCTTATAAATGTGGAACTTATTCAGTAAATTTTCCTCAGCTTCATTGTTCAGTGATGTCCAACCCTTTGTGCAATCCGCGCTGGATGGGTCCAACGTCTCTATATTTGCCTATGGACAAACTCACGCAGGGAAGACATATACAATGGTTACCCCTCCTTTCCCTTTCCTCTCTGAAATTTTGAAATTAGATAACAATCTTGTTCGGTATCCGTATCATTGGTGCTGTTCTGCTTCTAATATTCTCCTCATTTTTACTGCTTATTTGAATGTTTATACTTCCTATACCTTTTTGGCTCTGTTAACAAGCCCAAAATATCTATGTGAATGAATATTGAACTGCAGAGAAAATTTCATGGTGGCAGGTTTAATTACGATAGGCAACCTCATGGATGGTCATAGTGTTATCTTATTGATTTATGAGCTCTCTACATAAGGCAATTTCCTCTCTGTTAATTTGAGTGATATGATGTTGGTTTTTCCGCAGGAAGGATTTGACCAGGACCGTGGTTTATATGCTCGTTGTTTTGAGGAACTTATCAACTTGGCCAATTCTGATTCAGCTTCCACATCTCAGTTCAGTTTCTCTGTTTCAGTTTTTGAGCTCTATAACGAACAGGTGCTTCCTTTTTCTTTTAAGTCCTAATACTTTTGTATTTTGCTTTATTAGTGAAACATGATTATGTAATGGAAATTAAAACTATTTTCTAATTCCGAACTTTTATTTTCTAGATCAGGGATTTACTCTTGGGTTGTCAGAGCAACTTGCCAAAGATCAATATGGGTTTACGCGAATCTGTTATAGAACTCATGCAGGAAAAAGTTGATAATGCATCAGAGTTCTTGAGAGTCCTGAAATCTGCATTTCAGAAAAGGGGGAATGATAAATTAAAGTCTAATGTGACCCACTTGTATGTTTTGTTTTGTACTTAACTCCTAGTTTATGCTGATAACTCTCTGCTTAAATTCTCTACTCATGCTATTTTTTTTTCCGGGTTTCTGCTCTCTTGGTAGGATTGTCTCAGTACACATATGTTATAGCAACACGATTACGAGAGAAATTGTAAGGAGCAAGCTCTCTTTAGTTGACCTGGCTGGAAGTGAAGGTTTAACTGTGGAGGATGACAATGGAGATCATGTAACTGATCTGCTCCATGTAACGAATTCAATTTCTGCGTAAGTTTAAGCGTTCTTCCCCGTTCCTATTTTTTTTTTGCTCTTTTATAATTAAATATTTACCAATAGTCCCAATAGCCTTTGCTCACTGCACACAACTCGAGTTCTGTAGGCTGGGAGATGTTTTATCCTCTTTGACGTCAAAAAAAGATATGATTCCTTATGAGAATTCATTTCTTACAAGAATACTTGCAGATTCATTAGGTAAATGCTTCTGCTATCCAGTGCATGTGCCTCTACTTTTTCTTTGTGCTTGAAGCTCTGTTTATATGAGAACAATATTCTGTAACGTACAGGGGGGAGCTCCAAAACATTGATGATCGTCAATATTTGTCCAAATGCGCGGAACTTGTCTGAGATAATGTCATGTCTCAATTATGCCGCTAGAGCTCGGAATACTGTACCTAGCCTTGGGAATCGAGACACAATTAAGAAATGGAGAGACGTGGTAAGTGGAATTAGACAAATGCCATCCAACTTCCTCTCCCGTCTCTTGGCTTTGATACATTTAACAGATGGTATTATTAAAAAGAAATTATCGGTTCATAGGTTTTGACTCAGTCAGTTTTATAAAATTTCAAATTATAATTTTTATTACATTTTCTGGAACTTCAATAATACCTCAAGGATGAAGAACAAAGATTAAGTTTCTATAGCTAAAGTAAATTAGAGCATGAAAGTAATTAGCTGACAGACATTTAGCACTTCATTTAGGATTTGACTTAATTAGTTTGCTGGTTTGATTTCTTTCTCTTTTCGGATTTTAGTTCGTTTCTTTAGAGAACAGATTTGAGAATTTTTAATTCTAAGATGGTATTCGTTTTATATATGTCACGTAGTTTGAAAATATCATTCTTCCTGCAGGCAAATGATGCTCGGAAGGAGTTATTGGAGAAAGACAGGGAAACTCAGCGTCTAAAACAAGAGGTTACAGGTTTAAAACAAGCACTTAAAGAGGCAAATGACCAATGTGTACTGCTCTATAATGAAGTACAGAGAGCGTGGAGAGTTTCATTCACACTGCAATCAGATCTAAAGGTCTTCAATGCTGACTGGGATAGTGTCTCCTTATTTCAGTTATTCCTTAAGATTCCTTTCTGCTAACGATTTACTTGTTTGTTTTTGCAGTCAGAGAATACGATGGTTGCAGACAAACATAAAATAGAAAAGGAGCAGAATTCTCAGTTAAGAAATCAAATAGCTCAACTTTTACAGTTCGAACAGGAACACAAGCTGCAGGTGCAACAACAAGATTCCACCATTCAAAATCTCCAGGTTAGTACTTCATTATTATCTACTTTTTAAACTTTGGCACATGTCTCCTCGCCTTTTATCTTAAACATCAACATAACAGAAAATAGATGGTGAAATAGCTTTCAAGTAGCCTCCTCTGAGTATGATAGCCGTGACATTCACCTTCCCTTTCCTTACATAAATTTTGTGCAGTCTAAAGTGAAAGACTTAGAATCACAACTAAGTGAAGCCCTGAAGTCTGACATGACAAGATCAAGAGATCCATTGGAATCTAAGCCCAGAGCAGCTGAGAACACAGTCGATTCTTCTGCAGTTACCAAGAAACTTGAGGAAGAACTGAAAAAACGTGACGCACTGATTGAGGTTCTGCGTTGTCTTCCTATTGAGCAAATTTTAATTAGCGACTTCCATAATTTTGAATTACCCAAATGATTTGACCTGAACATTTTTCTGAAGAGAGTAGTTGATTTCTGCAGAGGTTGCATGAAGAAAATGAAAAATTGTTTGACAGATTAACGGAAAAGTCAGTGGCTAGCTCGACTCAGGTGAATTTATCCTACACTACGCATGTATCAGTATCACATCATAGACACTTCTCTTTTTGGAGCTGTTGGAATTTTTATTTTTTCCTTTTTTGTCTCTTATCTTTATTAAATGTTACTAATTGCCATACACATGGAGATTTTCCTGCACCAGCTAGCTATTGGCTTAAGCTTTCTGATCCATTGTTGTATATAGGTATCAAGCCCCTCATCAAAAGCTTCACCAACAGTGCAGCCTGCAGATGTTGACAGGTCGTTATTTGATCACTTGGAACCATTTAATCCAAAATTCTGTTCTCTATTTTATTTGCTTTCCTAGCATCTGATCTGTGTTTTTCTTCAGGAAAAATAGTGCGGGATCTTTAGCATCTTCTATGGATAAAAATGAGGGCGCAATTACATTAGTAAAACCCAGCTCTGAATTAGTAAAAACCACTCCAGCTGGAGAATACTTAACAGCTGCATTGAATGATTTTGATCCCGAACAATATGAAGGTCTTGCAGCCATTGCTGATGGCGCAAACAAGCTTTTGATGCTGGTACTGCCACCGTGTTAATAGTTTGATGTGGAGTACCCTTTTAGATTTTCACGGATGTAAATAACTCAATTTATTCTACAACAATTTGAAGATAAAACTACAGTAAATTCTGTTTGTCACTATACATACATCGCTGTTAGTGATAGGTCTTCAAATATTCATAGGTTTATATGTTTCGAGAAATTTATGATTGTTATTGTTGTTGACTTGCAGGTCTTGGCAGCTGTCATAAAGGCTGGTGCTTCCAGAGAGCATGAAATTCTTGCTGAGATCAGAGATGCTGTCTTTTCATTTATCCGGAAAATGGAACCAAGAAGAGTAATGGATACAATGCTTGTTTCTCGAGTCAGGATATTGTACATAAGGTCCTTACTTGCACGATCACCTGAGCTTCAATCGATCAAGGTGAGCATAACCGGATTTGGTTAGCTACTTTCTCTTTAGCTCTTCCTGCTGGTGTGTGACTCTAAGTCTCTTCTCCCAGAAAAGCCCAGTCTCATGTAACCCACTTCTTTTAGGTTTCTCCTGTTGAACGCTTTTTGGAGAGGCCATATACTGGTCGATCTAGAAGCTCCAGTGGAAGTAGCAGCCCAGGTAGATCACCAGTTCGATATTATGATGAGCAGATTCATGGCTTTAAAGTAAACTTAAAGCCAGAAAAGAAGAGTAAGTTGGTATCTGTAGTTTCAAGAATTCGTGGATACGACCAGGTAAGATCTAAGATTCCCATAGATGCTTTATTTTAACCTTATAACTGAGAATCAAAGATACAATCATACGTGATTCTCTTGTTTCAAATTTGTCTTAGGATACTGGGAGGCAGCAAGTGACTGGAGGAAAGCTGAGGGAGATACAAGATGAAGCCAAAAGTTTTGCCATTGGGAACAAACCCTTAGCTGCTTTATTTGTTCACACTCCGGCTGGTGAACTGCAAAGACAAATTAGGTCATGGCTTGTAGAAAATTTTGAGTTTCTTACTGTTACAGTAGATGATGTTTCTGGAGGAACCACTGGCCAATTAGAGCTTCTTTCCACGGCAATTATGGATGGCTGGATGGCTGGAGTTGGAGCTGCAGTGCCACCTCACACGGACGCTTTAGGACAGCTTTTGTCTGAGTATGCAAAACGAGTCTACACTTCTCAGATGCAGCATCTAAAGGTATATATGCCATATCAGAGGTGAACTTGATGTGTTTTTTTGCTGAAAATTTCGGAATGATGATTTCAGCAGTAACTGATTTGTAAACAAGATATCTGTTAAGGGATTATGTTGAGATCTCGGTCTTGGCAGTTAAAGAACTTGTTTGCCATGTGAGATCTGATATGGGAATTTTTTATTAGGATATTGCTGGTACTTTGGCTTCAGAAGAGGCAGAAGATGCTGGTCAAGTCGCGAAGCTTCGATCAGCTCTCGAGTCTGTTGACCACAAAAGAAGAAAGGTAAACCCAGAAAAAGAACCGTATGCTGTCATACCGTTAATCTCACTCTTGTTATCTCCTAAGAGTTTTTCTTGTACCTTAATTCCACTTTCATTCTGTATCAGATTTTGCAACAGATGAGAAGTGATGCAGCTTTGTTTACCTTGGAAGAAGGCAGTTCTCCTGTTCAAAATCCTTCTACAGCAGCCGAAGACTCAAGATTAGCCTCCCTCATTTCTCTAGATGCCATACTAAAGCAAGTCAAGGTATTTATAACTTTTATCGTTTGAAACCATTACGGTCTGTCTTTATCTTAGTTATGATTAACTACGAGAAGAAATAAAACCGGTTTGCTTCTTGAAGGAAATAACAAGACAAGCCTCTGTCCACGTTGTGAGTAAAAGCAAGAAGAAAGCATTGCTTGAGTCTCTTGATGAACTTAAAGAACGAATGCCTTCTCTCCTTGATGTTGATCATCCATGTGCACAGAGAGAAATTGATACGGCTCAGAATTTGATCGAGGTAAGTGATGAATAAAAGTCGAGAAAAAAGATCGATCCAAAAATCATGAGAAGTTTGATAACTTGATAACTTATTACTTGCTGGTTTTATTTATTGGACTGCAGACAATTCCAGAACAAGAGGACAATCTTCAAGACGAAAAGAGACCTTCATTAGATTCGATATCTTCAACTGAAACTGATGTGTCTCAATGGAATGTTTTGCAATTCAACACGGGAGGTTCTTCAGCTCCATTCATTGTAAAATGCGGAGCTAATTCCAACTCGGAGCTTGTGATCAAAGCGGATGCTCGTATTCAAGAACCTAAAGGAGGCGAAATCCTGAGAGTTATGCCAAGACCTTCGGTTTTAGAAGACATGAGCTTAGAGGAAATGAAACAAGTGTTTGGTCAGTTGCCCGATGCTCTTAGTTCACTGGCCTTAGCTAGAACAGCTGATGGCACACGGGCCCGATACTCTAGAGTCTACAGAACTCTAGCCATGAAGGTTCCCTCTCTTAGGGAACTCGTTGGAGAGCTTGAGAAAGGAGGAGTATTAAAAGATACCAAATCGACTTGAAACATGATCAAAACAGAAGTTACATTTTGTACAAGTATTTTTTTTTTTTGTTTGTTTGTTTAACTGTGAGGCTTTTATAGTTTGGACTTTTCTGTATTTTGTGTGTAGTACTCTGTATTTTGCGGCCACCAATGGTGGTAGTGTGTAAGAGCCATTTCAGTTATCAGAAGCTCTTACAAAAAATATCTTCTATGGAGTTCTCTTCGATTCCAGTTTACAAAAAATATAGGCATGGTCAATTTAATCTTTATGTATGGGATTGTCAAAACTGTACACGTCAGCTCCAATTGATTGAATTCAAAAAATGAACGGTTTCTTCCTTTTTTTGCTTATTTGTTCAAAGTAAAAAATTGGTGGCCAATGGCCATCAGACTCAAAAATTAAACCTCAATAAAACGTTTGAGCAGATGTGTCACGACGATCCCGTTTCCAAACCGGTTCAAGTCCACCAAACAGGTAATCTGATAAATTCTCAATACCTGATGAGTCTTTTGTGCTACATGAGCTTGTTGTGTCCGATGAGCTAAACAGTGACGATAGACTTCCACTTGACGAGTCCACACGCGGCAACGAACTGTTATCACCGTATCTCTGTTTGTTGCCATGTCTTGACGGAATTGCCGCCAAATTTCTTCTTTCCTTTGATCTCCGACCACCGTTCTTGCTCAGCGGTCTTGGAGAGTCTCTGTCAAAGAAGAGGATTTCTTCAGATATTAATAAATGAACCAAGAGTTGAGATTTTTTTAATGATATGTGTCCTCTCTTTGTATTCACCTTGCATAAAGAAGCATGTAAGCTCCTTCTAGTAATACAGTCTCTAACTGAACCGGGAAAACCTGCGAATCCAGAATCAAAATCAAGATTCGAGAAATAGATAATATATTCATTGGTATAATATAAATATGATATATTGAGACCTACATTGCTGTCATCAATTTTGAACCAATCTCCATGAAGGGTTTTTATGTAGCAAACATAATGACCTGAAAATGAAGTGCTCATAGCATCCAAATGGACCACCACTGCGTAGAGACTATACACGGGATGCTCCCCGTGATTTGGGTCACTCATATACGGGCTAATATCAAGAAGCTCGGGAAAATGGATGGGTTTGCTCAGCTTCCCAAAGTTATCAGACTGCATGAAAAAGAAATGATTACTCCGAGTAAACCCAAGAAATAGTAGACACCATCAAACTAACGAGGATGAAGACTCACCTGAAAACGTTTCAGCACGACAGTAAGAATATTGGGTCCTTCCAATATCATCAATTTCTTTTTGGCTTTCTGGTAAGATTTACATCTGTGGTTGTTTTAAAGGAAACAAAAAGGCAAAAGAATTAGTAGTATTTTTTTTTAACGTATATATTAAGTTTCCAATAGAAAATTTCTACTACCTCCCACAGAAATAACGGTTCTCTCCATCTAGGATTTCGTAGGCTGTAAATTGCGCAAATGCTTCTTCGAGGCTTCCTATATCCCCATCAATCTCAACAGTTAGATCCATCATCAGCTCTGATCGCTCAGATTTGTGGAGGCATTTCATGCATTTAATCTGTGTAATAAAGGGGATTACTTGAATGATACAACGCAACAGACAATGCTGTAATTGGTACTAAAGGCAATATACAATTGCTAACAATATAACCTTGGAGTGAAGGTATCCACTAAACGTAAGGCCTACTAAAGTAGTTTCTTCAGCAAACGGAGCAGCTGCATCAGCCTCTTTGAGAAAAACAGATTGCATTGTATCAACAGCACACCTGCCATTCTTATGAAAGAACAGTGTAATCACCTTTGCGAAAATATTGAACTAAAGAAAAATAAATAAAAGCTACTAAAAGCATAACGCATATGATTCACCTTAAAAACTCGTGTGCATCTTCTTCCTTTCCAGGCCCAAGGTGCTTCCCGATCTTTTGTAATTTTGATAAGATCTTAATAGGTGATAGAGGAGATTCTCCACCCCTTGCCTTTAAAATTAAATATTCAAACTCACAAACAAAACACCAACTCTTCTTTCTACCTGAAAATCCAACTATCAAGATGAGATTCCACATACTTCCAAAAAAAGCAGTGATAATCATTTTGGTGTGCGTCTTACATGTTTTAGAGTGTAATCCCCGAATAAGGTATGATATAAGTGGCCGAGTGAATGCCAAGCACTGAAGGACAGTATTTGCATAACAACTACAAAAGTAATAATATAAGTGATAAGCATTAATAGAACTACATTAAAGATGGTCAGTCCACAACTTAATAGTTAATTGTACTTGTGTTTCTCTCAAACTACTTTTGCTAAATATCATCGTGCTAAAAGAAAGAAAAGTTAAAGATGGATCGATACGTACCTATTCCCTAAGTTCACAAGGCCAAAGGGCTGTAATTCTACTCTGTCACAGTAGAGTTTCACAAACAACTCATAAGAGAAGCTCATCTGCGCACACACGAAAAGAAAAAAAAACAGAAACATTAATGGGATAATGGCAGTAGATATAATCATGGTTTAAAAACTTAAACTTGCAATCATATTTTCTAGTAACCTCATCAATAGATCTGGAAGGTTGAGATATTTTTGACAATTTCAGGGGTCTAAATTGCTGAACAACTTTGTGCACCGATGTTTTCAATCCACTACTTGAACATTGTGACACTTTTGGCTTAGTATTAGGTTTAGAAGATAGGAGAAGAGTTGAAGATGATATTGCAGCAGAAGCACTAGATAGTTCAGATGTAACTCTTCCATGTCCAAGAGCATTCACTTCTTCTTCATACCCAACTGACAAAAATTGATCTGAAATTGACATTTCAGCCGAATCACATGACTTACGTGAATTTTGATTGCCAAGTTTCCGCGGTTTTGCATCAGTCTTTCCTTTGGAATAACTTCTCGCTGATTCAACCTTCTCTGTACGATAACGTGATTTCTTCCTACTTAGTGGCCTGGCCTCATAGAGATGATCCATTTTGTTCAAAGAAGTAGTGAAATCCACAGCTTGAGATCTCGGTTGCACATTATGAATACTAGGCCTAGTTGTAGAGGGAACATCATCAGATATTCCATTAATCATCCCATCGGAGAGTATCTCTGATGATGGTTTCACTCGAGATGGAAGTTCATTATTAGACTCTTTTGCATCTGCAGATCACAAAATCATGAACCACCAAAATGTGAAGTCTTTTTATAGATTAAATGCTAAATCTCAAGTTATTTAATTACCATCAGATTGAACAGAATCGTCCATTTCTTCATGGTAATCAGGAAGAGAAGGCGATCGACATTCTTCCTTGTGACCTCGTCGCCAATGAAGAATTTGACACTTGCTTGAACTGCCAACACCAACAAATAAATAAAAAAACAATTAAAAATCTAAACTTTACTTGGTGATGGGATACTAAAAGCAGACATCTTCAAATCTCTCAGGATTCATAATTATATAAAAAAGGAGGAGAGAAAACGAACCAGTAACGAACAGATTTGCACTTGGCGCAACGAGTAGAGGTTGGGTGAAGACAAACAGCGCAACGATAAACATCCGAGTCACCACCGTCGTAATCAGCAACAGTGGCTCGAACCTCCTCATCAGCCAGATAGGATTCCTCGGTGGCTAAAGCAATGAGGCGAATAACTTGCTCTCTCTTGAGAGCAGCAGATCTCCATTGCCGGCGAATGAGAAGAAAGACCAACATGACAAACCCAATCAAGAGAAAACGAAACCCTAGGACTCCGCTCTCAGGAGGAACCGGCATTATCAAGCAAAAGAGAGCCCAGAAATCAATCTGGAAGAGAGGAATCGTAGGAGGCTACAATAATAACTAACATTGTTTACAAAAAAAAGACAAAGAGAGATTAATGATGATGATGATGCAGAGGAGGTGGGTGATGGTGAGAGTAAGAGTAAATGTGGAATCTAAGACGGCGGAGATTAGAGAAGCGACGGCGTGTAAAGGAGTTGGGCATCTGGAGAGACTAAAGCTAGAGAGAGAGAGAAAGAAGAAGAAATCAGGGAAATGGTATTTGTGTTTTGATAGAGAGAGAAAGTGAAGAAGAGAAGAAGAGAAAGGAGGGAATAAACGTGCACTTGTTCTTCTTTTGTCGTTTACGAATTTTGTTTTTCTTTCTTCTTTTTGTTTTTGGTCCTTTTCTCTCGGTTCTTTTTTAAAAAAAGAGTTTGCTGCTCTGCTTCTATCGTTTTGGAATCTTCAACACTAATCTAATATTATTCGACGCTTGCCCACATTATTCTCAACCGGAAAAAAAAAAAAAAAAAACTAAAGTCGGAACCAAACCGTGTTAGTTCAAAGATTAGTACACTGTACTTGTAAAAATATTTGTAGTTGGGTCTGCCGTTAATTTATTTTAACTAGGAAATGATTATTTTATTATTATATACGTACACTTCGCTTTGGTCGAGTGGTTAAGGCGCTTGCCTGCTAAGCGAGTGGGGTTCCCCCGCGAGAGTTCGAATCTCTCAGGCGACGATTTTTTTCTCTTAGAGACGTTAACACGCGCGTTGTCTAACCGTCTTCAACGACTTGCACAGTTGTAAGTTGTAACAAAATGTGAGTTTTTTTTTTTTTTTTTTTTTTTTCAACTTTTTACTTTACTACATACAGTACAATTAAACTCTCTGTTTACCTCCTCTATCTTTTTTTTAACTACATTTGCTTGGCAATGCCCAAAACTTCTCCATGCCATACCATATCATACCAATGAACCAAACATAGTAAAACAAAAAGAACCAGATTCTTCACCGGCTCATTATGTCTGGTATTAATAGTGGTAGCCTCCTTCCCTGTAATCAGTAGAATCTTTGCACAGCATAGACCTGAGTTCCATCATTGATCTTGGTGGCTCTAAGTGCTCCGGCTTTAATGCGTTTCCAAGCAAGCTTTGCATTTGTGTCGCGAATATTTCATCTAAAACCTATATAGTTATCAAAATATAAGATCAGATACAAGGGTGACGGATTTTTTATTATTATTACAGCTCCCGAAAGGGTTTCAAACAAAACTTACAGACACTGCGATTCTCGGTCCTTTGTGCCAAGTCACATTATCTTTCCTATCTTCCAAAAGACGAAGCACATCCTGGAAAAAAAAGAACAGAACATTGAAGGTAAATGCAGATGACTAAAACAACCAGTTTCCAGTGTAATAAAATGTAGCGATGTCACTAACCTGTCCCATTCGGTCCCAGATTCCTCTACAGATTGTCACAAACACATCGGGTAAGAAAAGACCGTGTAGATGATCGATGGTCTTGTCTAGCAAATCCTTCAATGCCGTCATTCTGTTTCTAACATCCGGTTCTGCTGTGGTTTCCCTTAAGTCGTGGATGATGGTCTTTAGTTTCATGTGATTTTGTATCCTCGTCTGTTAGCATAACAAGATCAAGAAATTGATTTCAACAAAGGTGGCGGTGAGAACAAAAACTAGAAGAAAATCAAAATTTTGGAAGATAAATAGAGAGAGCACATACATTCTCTGCGAGTTTCTCCACAAGCGCTTGCATATAACTTCTGAACTTGGCTCTTAACAATACTGTCACCTCACTTAACCTCTCTCCCAAGACTCTGTTTTCTCCATCAGGGATATATGAATTCCACATTTTGAATCGGTTCTCTATACTCGGGCGTAAAATGTCAAGCACTCTTTTTAGTGAGTTGAGAAGAACTCCAAGCTGAAATTTTACCAAAATGGCGTCAATGTCTTCTCCTCTTACATCCAGAAAAAAAAAACTTGCAAATTTATATAAGCAACGTACCTCTTTTGGAACACAATAAGGGTTAGGTGTGCCTTTTGTAAATTTCTGGACAATTTTCAGACCAAATATTTTACTTTCCTTTAACGGAGATAATATGTCAGCAAATTGTTTCTCCATGGCTTCAACTATTGCCTTTTCTGAGTCTGCTACAACCTTTTTCCATGGAACAACAGCAACACTTAGATTATGATCCATTTAAACAACAACATTACATGTGATTGGACTTGAAAGGATTCTTTGCTGTTTCACTTACTTTCTCCAAGGATATTGCGTATTCTGGCCAGCGCCTAATAATGATATCATATTCATCAAGTGTCCCATTGAGTCTCTCATACATCTCATCGACAAAAGGAGAAGTCAATCCCGGAATCTCGCCACATGCTTTTGACTGAAAAGTGAAAGCAGATAGAATGTAATTGAATTGCATGGAGGAAGGGCTTGAAATGTTCTACTTTCTGCAGTATATGATTAAACTTGGAATAACACAGTTGCATTATTAGTACCGTCTCTAGCTTGCAGAGTTCATATAAAACTCGTCTTTTCTCTTCAATCCAGGTTGTGATATATGAATAGAAAAGCTCCTTGGCATTAACACCACCTTTGATAGGACTGCGACAAGACAAGACAATATATAGGTGCCTTTAGGTTACAGGAATGTATTACAAATGAAATTGTAAGTTTAAATTAGTTAGCAGATACCAGTGAACTTACTTTATGTTCCAGCTAGAGATATCTCTCTGAAAGTCAGCAGTTGAAATAACTAGGTCAACAACCGCAGGTGATGGTCCAGGAGGAGGCCATACGAGAAGAAATTCCCGGAGCCTATTGCAGAGATCAACACTATATATTGCAGCTGAATGATTTGGAAGGTCTATAAAACTGTTTGATAGTTGACAGAGAGAATTCATTAGAAAGATAAATTGAGAAGCAAACCCTTCATATCTGAGTTAAACACTTAACATATATGTTGCATATCATTGACTTAAGTCTTAAACAAACCTTGGGAGCACATTGCAGTTATGGATCGCTATGTCAGTGGATATTTCATTTTTAAGGCTCAAGATTAGAGACTTCATCTTCTGATAAGAAGCTGGAAGCGCCATGGGGTCAACTGGTGCACCTTCACTACGGTTGTTAAGTAAATCGTTTGTTTCCAGTAAGTGTCTTCTTGACCTCTTCTTTGAAGCAGCCTGTAGTGGTGTTCATACGTGATGAATCACATGTACAACTTAAGAAAAGATGGTTAAGAAATAGATAGATGTTTGATTAATACCTGAAAATATCTGCAGAGTTTCAACTGTGCCTCGGGGGTTAATACATCGTTGAGAAGACCATAGAGCTTGACAGCTGATTCTATAGCAGGTGCTGGAATTCCTGAAGCAGATTCAAAAACATCTTTCATCCCGGAAAAAGACATTTCATCAAGTGATTTATAATTCTCAAATGCTGAAGCGAGAATCTGTTGAATTTGTTCATCAATTTCTCCAAGTAATCGATTCTGACCAAAGGACCAAAAGTTGAAGTTAGCTACTTGAATACTGAAGAAAACAATTCGATGATCAAAGCTAACTCACCTCTTGATGACTCAATACAGCCTTGTGGTTGCTTTTCATTATAATAGGGAATAGAAAATCATAAATCAGATCAAGACAATCCTTGGTAGGCGATGCGACATCCATGACATAAGAAAGATATCTGCAAGTTCTCACAAAAACATTGCTTAATTACCACATAGAGAAATTATGACACATCATTCTTAGTCACTCAATGAATACCTTAATCTAGTGTATGCATCTGAAACGCCATAATAGGATGCAAATCGAGTTATCATCCAATGCCATGGTCCCTTAAACAATAGATTTCTTCGCTGAAACCGTTCCGCTTTCATAGCCACCTCTAGGACAAGATCATACGCCGAAGTTTCTGCCACCAACCCACACTTAGTTTTTTCATCTAAACTACTCGAGTAACTAAACTGAAGTTGGATTCTTCCAATTAGTTCATGCTCTGGTTCATGATATATTGGCAACCATCGCAGTTTTTCACTCTGCTTCAGAAAGAAAAGAAAGAAAACATAAGATGTTCAGCTTCATCGTCTAACGGAATCAGTAATATGATATATAATGCGTGTGTGACAGCAAGAGAATCTTACAGGATCATCAGCTATAGCTGCTAGCTGAGCTACGACACGACCAAGGAGTTGCCCCTTGGAGTCTCGAACTTCAATTATCAAATCATCACCAAGACTATCTGGTAAGCTACAAGAGAAAAGAATATTAAGATCCAGCTTAAAAGGAGTAGAAAGAATGATCCGTGAAGATCAAGTGAGTAAACAAGGGCACATACAAAATAAATGTCTCGCCAGATCCAGGTTGCGTCTTAATTTGATCCTCTTCAGCAGAGCTCTTTAACCTCAATGAACATGAATATGTTTCTGAAAACATAACGAATCAAATACCGATGACCAGTATAAGACGACAATAAGTTATGTTCAAAGTATGATGCCGTACCTTGAACTGCTTCATAAGTCTGCGGTCCAGTATGAGATGTAACAATTTCGGTTTTAACAGCCTTTGAGACCTGCTTAAGGTACCGAGCAGCAGCCTGCAGGTAAGCCAAACTTTGACGAGAAAGTGAACCATTAAGAGGAACTTGGGGAGTGACATGAACTTTCCTCGCTGCTTTCCAACCAGAAGATAAAGTCAAATTCAGCTCCACAATATGCTGACGAACAACTTCGCGCTTTTCCTTAGAGACCTTTAGTGTTGCAATGTTACAGCCAGGTGGTGGGTCTAGTCCCATTTTAATTCTACGAACTGTAAAAATCATACTATTGTAAGCACAACTACTGCAAGTGGTCAAATGCAGCGAGAGGGAAAGAAGATACAAATGTTTATACCCTGAAGTCTAATTTTTCCAATAGTTTTCTTAGATTTTGGAGCAGATGTCTCGGTAACCAACTCAGAAGGTCCCTTTCCGAGTAACTCTTCTTCAGATTGAAGAAAAAATCTCTGCAAACTAAATGCATTCCTCATTGTCGTGCATTCATTGTTCAGGAAGTAAGAAGCTTCGCTGACACTATCTGTTGACCATGAATGAAGACATAGCCGCACACATGCTTCATAGGCAATCATCGCAGACCATGGACCTTGCTCACTGCATTCAAACCACACACAAAAAAAATGAAGGAAATGAATAAACTACAGAGAGAAAAAGGAAAAAAAAAAACAAAGACGACAAAATATATAAATCAGAAATGAAACTCAACCTGGCATGAAAGGTGGGGAAACGAGGCAACGAACTGGTTGAAGTGATTGTCCCGTTCTGGGTCCTTCCTGAAGTTCCAGCCTCAACATTTCTTCTTTCACAATCATTATGCGAAGATATATTGTTCCGCACACCACAAGATTCTGCTTCCTGTAAAAGTTATAATAAAATCAGAACAGGACTCTTTAAGGTTCTAAAACAACAGTTTCATAATCTTTGTGAAGCAGAAGGAAAACAAGACAGAAGGGGGAGTAAAAGTAAGTACATATGAAACTTCGGTGCTCGTAGCTGAGTCTGATAACTCATCAGCACCAAAGACCTTCGCACCATTACGTCCGAGTCCATTATGAGCTGCCATATTATAGACGTGAATTTTTTTATAATCTTGAGGAGAGCGTAGAGGTGAGTGATGCCTCTCGAATGTATCTTCATCTGAATAAGAAGCAATGTCCATGTCTGAACTTGAGCCACCACAGTTATTACCTCTAGCGGGTTTAGTTGCTGAAGACAATGGAGGCGCACTCCTAGGTCCAAAAGCATGACCAGAATTGGTATTGGCAACAGATTTAGCATCCAATTTGCGATTACCAATACTCCATCTCGAACCAACAGCATCCTATAAACATCTTCAAACAAGTTACAGCAAAAAAAAATAAAAAAATACAAAACAACAAAACATAGCAAATGTTGTTGAATAGAGAAAACAAATTGTTCAAACCTCTCCTAAGCTTCTTAATCCAGCTTCCCTGAACATTGCTCCTCCTTACCCCGTAACCTAAATATTCAGAAAGAAATCATCAAAATGCAGAGAGTTCCAAATCACATTCAACAATCAAAATCTCTCAGTTCTGTACCGAAATCCCTAAAACATAGCCAACTGAAAAAATTATCAGGAAACGAAATCAAAACGGGATCCAAGGCTATAAAAGCGAAATTGTAGTGAAACGGCTAAAGAAAAAAAAGAAGGAAAACAAAAAAAAAAAGAGAGAGAGAGATGAGAATTACTTTTATCTCTTCCACGAAATTCACATGAAAGAAAGTGAAGGGGAAACTCACGAAATCGAAGAATGGATCTACTTCTTCTCAAATCGGCAAAAGTAATGCATTAGCTTGCTTACACTCTCTGCTCAAATAAGACTCTTACCGAGATTTTTTTTTTTTTTTTTTTATTTGGCCAGTGAAAGAGTCAACAAGTGTGAAACCATATACTTTGCAGTAGACCAAACTGTTTATAAACTCTTTTGTTTCTTCAAAGTGAAGTCTACGGAGGAGGGAAAATTGTCACTGGACTCGAATTCACAATGAAGGAGAAGGAAAATGGTGGATTTAGCAATTAAAAAGGAAGATCGCTGAAGATCCTCTTCTCTTTTTTTTTTTCTTTCTTTTTATCTGTGTGTTTTTTTTTTAGTAAAACTTGCGCCAACAAGGAATAAAAAATATATACGGCCAAGAGAGCGGCGTTGGATGGAGGCGTCAATTAACGGTGACGGAGACCTTTAATACGCTCTGCGGTAAATCTGACGTGGCAAGTGGATACACGCCCTTTTCCCATAACGGAAACGTTCTGCGCGCGTGACGGTGCGTGTGTATTCAAGACTCTAACTCAACGCACTTCTATTTTTATTTCATTTTCAGTAGAATTTTATTATTTTTTGTAAACAAAATAATCTGAACAACCTACAATTATTTAAAAAGATGAGTAATCAATTTCTGAAGATTTCGTTCTAATGATGTGGTCTCATTCGATCAACCAACTCTGTATTTTTTCTTGCCTAACAAATGTCCTGCCTGAAATCTCAATTATCCCATTTGACAAAAAAAGCAGTAATTGAGCATAAATTTCATCAATTTTTTCTCATTTATTGAAACACAATGAACCACACAAAAAAAACTCATAAATAACGAATACACTCAATTTTGATCCGGCGTTTAAAGTTTCACAATATTGGAATCGGAAACAAAATGAATCAAAAAAAATAAAGAATATAATTATTATTGGCGATATAATAAAATAAGTACTAATAATTATTATCAAACCGAAAGAATTATAGACAACTTTTGCTTGTCTTCATATGTCTTTTCTCCGACCGCATTAGTTGTGTCCAGGTCACGCCGAAAACGCATATGCTTAGCCAGCAAGGTAAAAAATGTAGTATTAACAGGTTACAGGCTTCACAAGGCCCATAAACAAGGCCTATCCAAATGCCCATTTTACAAGTTTTGACTTTAAACAGTGTCAACTGGTGGAAGACGCTGACGCACTATCGTCCATTCACTCGCTCTTATCGAAAACAAAAACCCAAACCCTAACCACGCGCCTCAACACTCTTCACGCCCTTAACCCTCCTTTAAAGAAACGACGTCGGTTCAAGAGAAAGTATACGTCACGCGCGAGTGGAGAGTCTTTTCCTTTTACAGCTCATTATGACTCAGCTTTGAAGGGCTTTTTATTCTTCTTTTCTTCTTCACAATTTCCTCTTTTTCCTTCCAGAAATTTCCTCCGATTCAAAATTTTCCGGTGAAATTGAAAAAAAAAAATCAAAAAATCTCGAGATCTTCTTCTTCATCTCTAATGGCGACGACGTTAAGCAGAGATCAATACGTGTACATGGCGAAGCTTGCCGAGCAAGCTGAGCGTTACGAAGAGATGGTTCAGTTCATGGAACAGCTGGTAAGTGGAGCAACACCAGCCGGGGAACTCACTGTGGAAGAGAGGAACCTTCTCTCCGTCGCGTATAAGAACGTGATTGGATCTCTTCGCGCCGCTTGGAGAATAGTGTCTTCGATAGAGCAGAAGGAAGAGAGCAGGAAGAACGAAGAACACGTGTCGCTCGTCAAGGATTACAGATCTAAGGTGGAGACTGAGCTCTCAACGATCTGCTCAGGAATCCTGAGGCTGCTTGATTCGCATCTGATTCCTTCTGCTACTGCAAGTGAGTCTAAGGTCTTTTACCTCAAGATGAAAGGAGATTACCATCGTTATCTCGCCGAGTTCAAATCTGGTGATGAGAGGAAAACAGCTGCCGAAGATACTATGATCGCTTACAAAGCTGCTCAGGTATTTCATTTCCTTCTTCCTTTTATTAATTTTATCTAATCTCATCCATTTTTGGTTGCTACCCAAAAAAAAAAAAAAAACCCCCTATTTCTGAGATTGCTTCGATTTGCTAATCTGTAATCACTTTGTCTCATAATTGGTAAATTGGTCTCGAATCGAGCTATTGTGATTCATCGAATCGTTTGAAGTAGTCAACTTCTACAGTTTTGCTTAAAGAGCATTCAATTGCTTCCCTTAGAAGACAATCTATGAAGTACTCTAGTATATAATTGTTCTGAAAATTATGTACTTGGGCTTATTCATGGGTTATTTGTTTTGAAGGATGTTGCGATTGCTGATCTAGCACCTACACATCCGATCAGGCTGGGTCTGGCTCTCAATTTCTCAGTGTTTTACTACGAAATTCTCAACTCTTCAGAAAAAGCTTGTAGCATGGCCAAACAGGTACTCTTTCTTCATTACTCTACACTGCTTGTTTGTTCATTACAGTGGATGAGTTCTATGTTTGAGGTACTAAAAGATAAATCGTTGTCTTTTAACTTTGGTTATGAAGATTTTTTCTCTGCTTCTTCCTTAAATCTTTTTAAGTTACTAAAACTGACCACTTGTGTTACTATTCCTAATTGGCCCCATCTTTGTATTCATTGTGTTGGATTGATTTGAATGAATTTTGATATGTATCCAGAAATAGACAAGTTGTTTATAAAAAGTAACTCTTTCTTCTTTATAATACGGACCCACTTCTTTTTAATAAACAGAGATTCTAAAGAAAAAGACATTCTGCAAAAGTCTTCTTTTTATAGAAACCTTTTTTGACCAAACACTTCACATTAACCAAATTATTCCTTTTGTCAGTAGAATCTTTTAGAATGACAAAGGCTTTTAGAACCACAAGATCTCATGTGTTATGCATACGGGATTGTGTAGATTCTGATGATTGGGTTTTTGGTGCTTATTGAACCCGGAACATCTCATGCATCACATATACAAGATTTAGTTAAGACTAAAGAGATGTCTGATCATTGCACTTCTAACTTGTTCTTGTTGGATCCATAACCTGTCTAGGCTTTCGAAGAAGCCATTGCTGAGCTGGACACATTGGGGGAGGAGTCATACAAGGACAGTACTCTTATCATGCAGTTGCTAAGGGACAATCTAACCCTTTGGACCTCCGATATGCAGGTTTGTCTAATTCTATACTTTTCATATTCAATCGCATCATTAGGAACTCGCATAGTGTTGATCGTTGATACTCTTATAAGACTATTCGGATAATAACACTACAAAACTCAATGGTCGACTGCTTTATTCAGGAACAGATGGATGAGGCCTGAAGGTCTAATGGAAGAAAAGACGGTTATGTAATGTTCCTGCAACCGTAACCGAAAATCTGAGTTCAAAACTCTCTTGCCCCTTTGCTGTAAAACTTGTCAGATTATGTGCACAGCTTTGGTGTTATCTGCTGCTCTGTTCAAACTCTGTTTCTTTTTTTATTTCTAATTTATCCTCCCTAATCTTTGTTTCTTAAAAATTATATTTCAAACAAGTAAGAGTGTCCCAAATCCTTAGCTTGGATTGTGAGTTCCTCCGGAGTAAAGAACCCATGCCTGTATCATCTTTTAGACAAACATTATTTCACTTACTAGTGGTCTCAAGTTTAAGGGTTTGGTTTCAGTTAAGTTGTTGTCGAGAATACGCCTTCTAGTTAGTATAATTGAAACTCGTATTAAAAGACCGGAAAGTAGCCGGAAACCCAAAAAAAAAAACCAATATGAGAAGTAACAAAAAAAAAAAAAAGAAAGTCTCAATCGTAGGTACGATTTCCTGATTTTTCGTATTGCTTTGATGTGAGTGGTGAAAATATGAACGTTGTCAAACGGTAATATTTTTCAACCGTTAGATGTAAATATGAACGTTGTCAAACGGTAATGACTCTATAAGTACTCCCTTCTTCTTCTTCGGTGAGACATCTGAATACTCTATTCTTATTCAATCTCCCCAATTTCAGTTTATATCTTTTCAAATGTGGAATACACACTGTTTTTATCTTCTAGTTATGTTATGTCACTTGAGTTCTCACTCGAACTTCTGACTTCTCTGTAATTCTCATTAGCCAGGAGAGAAACAAACATTAAGGCATATACATATACAAGGTAAACAGTACTCTGCTCTAATCATCTAATTCGTCTAGCTTGTTCACTGTATATTCCATTAGAAAGATTTTATTGCTAGTTAAATTGTATCGAATATGTTTTATGGAGATTTCACCGAACATGAAGATGATCTGTTTTGCTGCCATGATTTTGTTCAGTTTGTTTAGTCCAACTGATTTTAGTTATATATTATGCTCCTCTCTTTCATAACGTGTAATCGTACTCTGTTTTTCTAATTTAATCATCAGTTAAAAAAATATATTTATATATCATGCTTTCTTGACTTCAATTCTGAGTTTATATATGATCTGTCTAGGAAAACATATAATGAGTTTTTAGTGTTTTGTGAAAAGCAAAGAAAAAAAAGGTTTTTGCGTTTTGCATTTTTAAAGTGAAGACACTAATTATGCATGTACCAAAAATGTTGACAAGCGGAAGTAAAAATATTATATAATGAAAATTGATCTTGATTAATTTTGCAGAGTGGTAGTGAAGGAACAGAACAGAGCCTAGGGCTGTGTCCAGAGTTTTCCATCTTCTGCTTGAGTACCCTTTTGAAGTTAAGGATTGAAGGCTGAAGCATATATGTTTTTGTTTTTTTATTTAATATTGTGTAGATGTGTGTATAGGGTGTGGTTGAAAAAATGGTGACATGTGACATGTGTGTGCATCATAGTAATAGTAGTAGTAGTAGGTGTGTATAGAGTGAATGTGCGTATACGTAGACTGCGTAGATGCGCGTGTGTGTGATGTGGGCGACTGAGCGTAGTGGCATGGCGAACATACAAAAACGACTAAAGCCAATCACACAAACCAAATGATAGATAGCCAAAACACTAAAGATTCTTAACTTGGAACCTAATTGATTAACCAATCCAAACGCCAAAAACAGACGATCACGAAATACACAAAAATGACTTGACTCGTTTAAGAGCAAACTATCTCTAAAGGAGACACACACAAATGATTAATAAAGATCTTAATCGCCAAAAACTAGAGGAAGCAAAAAATGACTAACGCCGCTCTTAATCAAAGACTACAAATGATTTAGCTAGACGAACACACAACAAAATGACTAAGACGGTTCCAAATCGCCAAAAAGGATAAAAATCAAGACACAACAGAAATGACTAAATCAAATGTGAAACTATTTACCGGTCGGACCAACCAATATACTAAAAAGAATGGTGCGCTGCGCGAGCCTTCTTCTTCGAGCCGACCTTTATAATAAAAAAAAACCTACCCAAGAAAAAGGCCATCTAAACTTACATCAGGCCATGTGGTTCGAACAATGTGCTGGTTAAGTTGACCATAGGCGTGCCATAAAACACGAATTATTTATTCTCTTAAGAAAAGAAAGAAAAAAAAACAAGTTAGAGAGAGGCAGAAACTACAAGTTAGAATCTCAGAACAAACACAAAGTGAAGCAAAACATCAAAAGTGTACTTGGACCACTTTTGTCTGGCATTTGCATGCATGAAAGAAAAAAAAACATAAAAAAACATAAAGAGTGAGTGAGTCTTTTTAGTTTAATTCGAAAAACTTCTCCAAAACTTCTCCATATTTTACTTCAGATACTTAAAACTTTTGTTTCTTCTCCACCGCTCTACCCCGAAAAGATTTAAAAAGACTGTAAAAAACATCAAAGTTTATTAGCTCGCACGTGATTGTCAATTACCGTTATTACTTATACTTAGGCTCCGATTGGTAACTCATTTATGAATAAAAAAAACGAAAAATAACAAAAATAAAAAAGAACAAACAGGAAAAGAATTCTCATAAAAAATAGGAATAAATACTGAGGAAAAATAGAACAAATGTTCCAGTAAATGGTAACCAAAAAATTATTTAATAAATTTAAGTTTAAAAAGAAATTTAGTTTAGAACTTTCATTTAAATTATAATACTTAATATAATAATTTAATTTAATTTTTTAATATTTTAAAACATTAATAAATGTTTTAAGTTAAAACCTATTTTAAATTTCTTTAAATATTTTTCTAATATAATATATAAATTCAAAACATTAATAGAAAGTGAAAATTATGATGAAATAATATTTTATTTAAAATATATAATAATTTTTTAAAGTATTTATATATAGAAATGTCAAAATTATCAATATAAATATTTTTAAAATATTGAATTATATAAAAACGAAAATTATATATTTGTTCCTCATTGTTCCTCTACAATTTTGAGTAGGAACATTTTTGAACTGTTGTTCCTTTTTATTTGATGAATGAATAGGAATAATATAGATCCCACATATCTGAAAATTGAAAAAACATTATGGGTAAATGGTAGCAAAAATTGAGGAACAACGAAGAACACCACATTCCTCTTCGTTCTATTCCTAAAAAGTGGTCACCAATTGGAGCCTTACTTGAATTTTTTTTTGATATTCCCATCTTTTCTATCTTATAGTTCTCCAAACCAAATCATCAAACATGCTTGCGAACATAGTTATAGATTTTTTTTCTCTTATTGCCCAAACAATTTAATGTAGATTTTTAAAATATGTGTACTTAACCCAAAAATAAAAAAGAATGGCTATATTTTTTCAAGGAGAATATTCGTTACTATTGCTATGAAATTTATTTTCTTCCTACAAAATAGGACTTTGTTAAATTTAATAACGGATTACTGTTTCATTTCATAACATGATTATATTAGTAGTTAAAAACTGAAATCATTGCCTCGATAACCATTTGCAAAGTTAATTTCAAACAGGAAATATTCTTGTGTGGTGTTTTCAAGCAACTCGTCGCGTAGTGAATTTAGTTTTCAAGTGGTAAAAAAATACTAATTATTACTACTATTTATCAGAAAATAAAAATAATAATCACCTGAAAAATATACGAATGTAGAATTGTTGGAGAGGTGACAATAGAGTTATAGAGCACAAGTTTTCGTTTTGAAGACTTGACCTCCACTTGCAAGAGAATTAAAAAAAAAAAAGTATACATAAAACATATCTATATATGAATATTAAAAACCTATAGTTAATCTTATACGTTGTTTTTTTTTTGGTAGAAATAATCTTATACGTTGTTGGGTAAAACAGAAAACAGTATCTTTGGGTAAACTAAAACCATATTAAAGAAAGACCACAATGTGTAAAAAACAAAGACCATATCGAGTAACGAACAGAGACCATATTTTAAACTCGAATTAGTAGATGACGTAGTTCTTATACAAGTATATACAGTATGCTTTTTCATTTAAAGGTATATGCAATGATTTAGTTATTGAAATTATTGTATCTAAAAGTGACCCTAGAGTAGTGAAAACAGTGGTCAAAGATCAGCCAGAGCAAATGGCTTATCACCATTGATGGATATTAGTCAAAATTACAATTTTTTTTTTTGGTCAACCAGTCAAAATTACAATTTAAACATCTTTTTATATATGGCATGTAAATCTGAATTACATTAGCTTTTTGGTTCACAATACATATCAACTTGCATTACATTGGAAAATATTTTTTTATAATAAATTAGTTTCTAAATTCTAAAGAATTTGATTAATCAAACTGTATATATTCATTGTAACTAGAACAAAAAATGCAAAATAATATGTAAAACATATAACGTGATCACCTCTTTCAACATTCTATATTTTCGCATTGTTTGCAGTATACAAAAAGAAACAACTGTGTTTGAAGAACCGAAAAATCGTATACTGTAAAATACATAACGTAAATCTGATACCAAACCACTAACCGATATTTACTAGATTCATCATCTAAAAACAAGAATACAACGAATAAAACCAACTAACTACAAATGCTCACTTCAATTTCCTACCACATTCCAATAATTTTCCAATGAAGGAACATTTTGTTACCATGATAGTCAATTCACTTTCTAAAACTTTCAAAGTGTATCTAATATTTTTTTCATCCTCTTCACCATAAACACATTTCCAACTTACCTAAAAACCAAAGTTCTTAACTTCCTCAATATATATAAAAAGGAATAAAGCTTCCACCTTTTCAATTTTACCCTCAACCCCAAAACAAAAACCCCTTCCTTCCACGAGGGCATAAAGAAAAATCAAAGACCCAATCTTTCTTTCACTTCCCAATCTCTAGATGACAATCCTTCTCCAGTTTTCCTAACGATACAATTATTTTTTTAGATCGAATACCAAAAAAAAGGATCAATCTTTTTTTCTTTTCTTATGAACAACACTCTGTTATAATGGCAGAGAATCTAGAACTGAGTCTTTTATGTACAGAGACCAACGTGTTGGTCGATGGTGGTGAAGAGAAGGGCATAGTTGTTGATAAAACTCCGATTGAAATTTCGATTTCTCAGATGGGTTTTTTTCAATCGGAGAGTGAGGAGATTGTCAGCGAGATGGTGGAGAAGGAGAAGCAACATTTGCCAAGTGATGATTACATCAAGAGACTCAGAAGTGGAGATTTGGATTTGAATGTCAGAAGAAGAGAAGCCCTCAATTGGATTTGGAAGGTCTAATTCCTACTCAATTATTTTGATTTCTGATTCATAAATTCGGGTTTTGAATCATCTTTATCAGCTCAAGTTGTGGAAATCACATTCCTTTTGATGATTGATTCTGAACATTAAGAGTATGCTACTATGTATATAGATCAGAGCCTTATGCAGACTAGATAGAGAGCTTTTGTCTCAAATCTGTGAATCTGATGCTCAATTTCCGATCTTTCACACCTCAATTGACAGTAGATTCACTTTCATCTCAGAGTTTTAGATCTCTCTAATAGTTGCTGTTCTGATTACAACAGGCTTGTGAAGAACACCAGTTTGGACCATTGTGTTTTTGCTTATCTGTGAACTACTTGGATCGTTTCTTATCGGTTCATGATTTGCCTGTAAGTTCACATTAACTCAACTAGTAGATTGACAATGTTATCATCTTCAAAAATCCCATCTTTTAGCTTCTTGATTTATGATTCTACTTGCAGAGTGGCAAAGTTTGGATATTGCAGCTGTTGGCTGTGGCTTGTTTATCATTGGCAGCTAAAATTGAAGAAACTGAAGTCCCTATGTTAATAGATCTTCAGGTGCTATATACTCTCCCCTAAATTGTCGAGATGTTCTTTCTTTTCCGATCCAGTAATCGATCGCTGTTTGATCACATTACATTTCAAAGCAGGTTGGAGATCCTCAGTTTGTGTTTGAGGCTAAATCAGTGCAAAGAATGGAACTTTTGGTGTTGAACAGATTGAAATGGAGACTAAGAGCAATAACTCCATGCTCATACATAAGATACTTCTTGAGAAAGATGAGCAAATGTGACCAAGAACCATCCATCACATTGATATCCAGATCACTACAAGTGATAGCCAGCACAACCAAAGGTGAAAAAGGTCTATTCTTTATGTTTTATTTTCTTGACCACTTTTGTTTTGTGCTTTTTAAGGGTTTTTTTTTTTTTTTTTACTTGTGCTTTTTACGATTTTGGGTTAAAATGGTGGTTGTGTCGAGTGAGCAGGTATTGACTTTTTGGAGTTTAGACCTTCTGAAGTTGCTGCTGCTGTGGCACTTTCTGTTTCTGGAGAATTGCACACAGTACACTTTGACAACTCTTCCTTCTCTCCTCTTTTCTCACTACTTCAAAAGGTAAAAACAATCCACCAAAAATCTATTTATTTATTTAATATCAAACACACACACACACATATATATATAAAGCAGCATTTGGTGGTTCAGTTTCAAGGAAATGCCAGTTGTGGAGAAGTTTGAAATCATTAAAGATGACACAATTATGTGCATATGTGTGTGCACTAACTTATTCATTGCATACACATGTGTAGTTATACAGTATGTCCAAAAGGTTAAAAAGGAAAAAAAGAGAAACTGGTTTATGGGTCTGAATCCTTTGACTTCCGAAACTAGTGGAGCGTATAGACCAAAGACCACTTTAAATTACATTATTCTCTAGCTGTGTGTCTTGTGACTCTTTCTGTCTCTCACTCACTGCACACTCTTGTCACGTCTATAACCAATCTGCCCCCACAAAAACATGAGTATGGTTGATTCTGATTTGATCTTGCAATCCAAAAATATCAGACTTGTTTGCATATAGATCCTTTTTTGCCTACACCCCAAAAAAAGCTGATGAGATCTTTGTGTCTGTGTTTGTGTTCAAGAGACAAAACAAAAGTGTCCAGATTTTAAACTGTGTGGTTCCTTTTATTTGCTTAAACTCTGTTGCAGGAGAGAGTGAAGAAGATTAGGGAAATGATAGAGAGTGATGGCTCAGGCTTATGCTCACAAACACCCAATGGGGTATTAGAAGTATCAGCTTGTTGTTTCAGCTTTAAGACTCAAGATTCTTCATCTTCTCATACACACCTTTCTTAAAATTTTGTGTTTTTCTTTCTTTTGATCATTATATTATTATGATGTCTGGTGAGAGGTTTAAAAAGGAAAAAATAATCAAAGCAAAAAAAATTATAAATAAAAATACAAGTATTTTTAATTCCAATATGTAATTTGTATTCTGAGAAAATAAAATAAGATGGATGTTATTTAGACTTGTTTTGTTAGTAGTCGCAGGAAATAGCAGCAAACAAATAAAAAACAGAGAAAGCGTTGTTTTCTTCTTCTTTTTCTTTTTTTAATTGGTTCCCGCCAAATAGATATCGCGGGAAAATAACAGTATCGGTTAGTGTTGACATTTCATCGAAACGGTGTCGTTTTAGGAATAAAGCGCGCATCAGACTAATGGGCTTAAAATTGGGCCCACGAACAGAAGTATTTGACTTTAAAGTTGACGTTTGAGACCAAATCTAAGTACACTTGTTTTTATGGAGCTTGTGTTTTTCTTTTCAACACCTTCTGTTTTTTTTTAATTTTCAATCAACAAAACTCCAAAAATCCCAATATTTTTATTGATGAGATATTTCAAGAAAAAAAAAAAAGAAGAAAATGATTGGACTCGAGGTCCACTAAACCTCCTCTAGGATCTGTGACAATGAGTAATGGGCCAATGCTAGATTCATTAAATTTAATCATTTGGGCCTACCATTGTCGCATGCCATACTAGCGATTAAAAATTATTGTGTTTGGAGAAACTTTTATAAAGTTTTTCCCCTTTTTATAAATATGTATACATTTCTGTCAAACTGAAAAGGGGTAAAACCAATGTTATAACTAAATATGGGTGAATTAAGATACATTAACGTAAATTATAAGCTTGTTGGTGAATATTTTTGAAAAAATAATTCCGATCATGAAAATATAACTCACAAGTTATCATATTATAAGTTTGTTTCTACATATCTCAATAATTTTAACTTATCATATAACCCCATTGACAGATTCGTTGTCATTAAAACACCTCTTTTGACTACTAAGTTTACTTATGACAGCATATTCTTCTAGCTAGCTATAGTTTTGTCTAGCTCTGTCCTGACCTCTCACTAAAAAAGAAAAAAATCATGGTGTTTACTGTTTATAGGGACAATTTCGGGATCCGGATAAATGTATGTATGCGGGTACGTACACATTCAGGATTCATACTTACGCAGTACATATGTGTATGTGTATATGTGTAATGTGTTGGTATGAAATTTTGAAATGAACAACTATTTGGACAGTGGACTAAGCGAAGACAACAATACAAAACAAATAAACTTTTATAATTCTATCATTGGGCTTTGTCATAATGAGTCGTCATAGTCATTCAACTGTCCAAAAAAAAAAAACTATTTATATTATTATTTTCCCATCCTAAAAAAAAGTTGCTAAAAGTTGTAGCTTCTATAAACTTTTTCCAAACCTTGCTTTTTCTTTACTCATATAACTAAAGAGAAAATACTTTTTTTTTTCTTTCAGATCTTTGTATTAAAGAAGGAACTTAAATCTAACAAAACTTCAAAATGAGAGGCAAGTATAAACCTGAAAATAATTTTTTAGTATTAGAAGAAAATTACGTCCTTTAGTAATTTGAATTATGGTACTAATTAAGTGACTAATTAAACTACACAACACTCTCAAGAATCAGTGACAACTAAAATATATAAAGGAAAAAGAGAGAAGATTTATTCGTTCGCACGTGAATCATCATCAGCTTCCCAAATTAGGGCAGTGTTTATGAAGCTAATAGTATACCAAATAGCATATAGTTAAAGTAATATAAAAAAAACCCTAACCCTAGCTGGTCCTATGTATTTAATTATTTATTAACGCAATCAGAACTCGAATTGTTTTCACTCTCTTTTTTATATTATAAAAACGACATAACTTGTTTCGAAACTTAGCTTGAAAGGGTGGTAATAAACCCTGCTTTGTGGGTCACATTTAGATTCCCTAAATGAAGCATAACGACAGTAACTATCCCACAGTAAAAAACACTGTGAGAATGATGGTGATGATGTTGATCATGGTCATCATAATGATGATATATGCGTATACACGCATGTATAATATATGTGTAGGATGATGGTACGCAATATACACATTGATGGGTCATTGTCCGATGGGTTTCTGCGTATTGACTGAAAGATTCCATGAAGAGGACCACAGTAAAAATAAAAAATAAAACATCATGTTTTATAAATATTTTTTATATGTTCAATAATTTAATTGTACCACACAGCATTCAAAATCAAAAACAAAAAACCCTAAAATTTGATTTTGGTTAACTGACTTTTCACTACTTTCTATGAACATTTATTACAAATCCAGACTCCAACGTATGGTACGAACATATATCATTATTCATTACTGCATCATCAGTCGAGTAAAAAAAACATTTTTCACCTCTGAATTAATCTTTCAATCATGAATAATAAACTATAATATATAATATATACATGTCCTCGTCGTTACATTTGTTTTTTATAATTTATTTGTAAAGAAACGGAGACTCTCCTCTAGCTACCAATAATTAAGTTTTATAGCAACTAGCTAGGAAGTTGTATGTGAATTAAGATCTTTAGCACTTAACCAAGATTTGTACGTACTCATCAAGTTATAGATCAACTGAAGTCTTTGTTTTCGAACTAATCAAAAATACTCTTCCATTGAGCTAAATGCATGTGTGTTTGTCCATATATACCACTTGTAATCGATATCATAATGTAGATCATGGTAGATTTCATTTGCCAACGTTAAATCATTATTTGAAACACATGTGCTGATCCAAAAGTTCAAACTCGATTCGAGTCATCAACTAGCTAATATTGACGCAGACCCATTTGAAATTTGTGCAAAAATTTGGGACAGCAAAATTGAAAAAAAGGAAAAAAAAAAAAGGGAGAGAGACGACAGAAATGAAATAGAGGACCACAAAAGTCATCTTCACTCTAGGGAGTGTGCAGCTTTAGCTTAGACAAGAAGGCGTAGAGATTGCCTTATCAAGCAAAAGCATCTCTCTCAAGTCCCTTCATTTGTGTGTATATTTGTCTCTCTTTCGAAGTTTATTGCATTGTCTCATGGAGAGAGAAGATGGAGATGGAGAGAGGTGTGTGTTTGAGACATGAAAAGCTAAATTTGGAAATGGCCGTGAGATGGGGACTCGAATCTTATCTGCCCTCTTCTTTCCTTTTACAATCATTTTGGTTCCCTCTTTCCTCTGCATTTCACATTTCATCGTCATCACTCAAAAAAAAAACCCTAATTTCGTTTGAATTCAATATTTTTGTTGGTCTCAGCTACTTTGAAAGATAGAGATGTTGTACATTATATACCCTCTGATCAGTCGATAAGTTTTTTCACAAACCCACTCGAATAAATTCTTATTATGATTACTATAATTAACTAAAGTAGAAAAGATTGAATTTAGATTAAGAAAGAATAAAGAAAAATGAAAATCCAGGTGAAAGTCTTAGGGATTTGGAGGAAGAACATCATTAATGCAGTAATTGTATGTGTGCCCATATGTTTTTCTCTCTTCTCAATCTTGCTTCCAAAGAGCCCACATGTTTCCTTCTTCAATTCCCCCATATCTTCTAAGAACACTCACTGTATAATTATGCATACATGCATATAATAATAAAAGGACGTAGAGAAGAAGAAGCTTTGGATGCATCGACATGTTTTGAGTTTTATTTTTTTATTAAGTGAAGAATTAATTCCCCAGGAATCAGAATACTGTTGCAGAAGCTAGCTGATGTTATTTCATCTTTTTCATTTCCAAGAAGAAAAAAAGTAAATTATATTATTAAGTGATAAATAATCTATATCTATACTGATTGGTGATTGAGGAACCCACGCATATATGTATAGATATAGTATATGATTACTAATATAAGTCATTGAAATAAGAAAACTAGGGCAGAGATCTCCATCCCAAGGAGATTCCGACCGATCCACATTTGAGTCCTACACTCATTGGACAATTAAATGAGAGAGAAGTTTGTACGTAGTATATATTAACCCAGCAAACATATAATATTAACAGTAATCGATAACCAATTAGTATCATATATATGTTTGTATGTGTGTGTTGAAAAACCGATCAAGAACATATAATACGAACTCTCAAACAAACACCTACAACTTAAAGAAACAAGAGTACACTAGTAGATCTATAAGTGTATTTGGAAATGATGGTCAAGTCAAGACACGAAAAACGTAACAATGTCAACAAGTAGTAGTAGCTTTGGGGGCATTCAAAGATGGATTCACACACAAAATGAACCATATGCTAATGAAGACATATAATAGTGCATATGCACGATCAAGTGATCATAGACAATACATGATAAATTCAAACACTGACACATGTGATGCTACTAATTATATAAGGATGTCAGTGATTTATAGCAAGACATCCTTAATCAAAGAGATTTTAAATCCTAAGAGAATTTATAACTTAAAATATAATGCAAAACGTAATTAACCCGAAAGATTAAGATCATCATCAACATCATAGCTCATCGAAGACGAAAATGGGTACATAAATTAAACATTAAAACCCTCTCAAATTTCTCAAGTAATTTAATTAAGCTAAATTAAAAACCCTAGTGATCAAAGATTTTCATGGTTGGTCTTGTTCATGATGAAACGAAGACTGTGGAGCAGTAGTAGTAGTAGGAGGAGGCTGATGATGATGGTGGTGAAGAAGTGGTGGAGGCGACTTACCAAGAGTGTGTTTGTTGTTATGTAACCAGACCTTAAGAACTTGTCTCGGAACACCAGTCTCTTGACAAAATCTCTGAATCACTTCGTCGTCTTGTCTCTGAATTCTCCATCCAATCCTCTCAGCTAAAGCTAGCATCCTCTCCTTTTGCTCCGCCGTGAACTTTGTCCTAAACCTCTTCCTAATCCCTCCTCCTCCTCCTCCTGCTTCAGCAGAAGAAGTCTCCATTGGATCTTCTGATCTTTCTCTTTGTGGTGGAGGGAGAGCGAGCTGAAGAGGGGGAGCTTGTGACGGTGGCGGCCGGTAGCTCACCGGAGCTGGAAGACGGTAAAAACCAGGCGGGGGAGGAGGAGGAGCCTGATGTTGCGGCGGCGCGTGGTGGAAGTAAGGTAATTCCTTGCGGTGGAAGTTACGGTGACAGCCACAAGCGGCGCATTTCAGGGCGTCGATGGTACCTTCGATTCCAGCTGGCATAAACTCACCACAGCCATCCACCGCGTGTCCCCCAATGTTCACCGCTTGGTTCTTGAGACACTCACGGAACCTAAACCTGCTCCCTCCTCCGCCGTGGACAACCATGAATCCTCCACCGCCGCCGCCGCCTGTGGAGGTTGTTCCAGTGGTTTCATGACTCTCCGTCGAGGCTTTGACGACACCACGAGAGAGAGGAGGAGAGTCGTAAACGGCATCATCCTCTTCTTCTTCCTCGTGAAGATTCATATCATCTTCTTGCTCCTCCTCCTCGTTGTTGTTGTTGTTGTTGTCTTCAAACTCCATTAAAGAATGTGAAACTACGTCGTTTCTGGAGAGAAGAAGTTCTCAAGAATGAGAAGAAGAGAGAGAGAGTGTGGACATTAAAGAGATTATCTTTCTCTCTTTTTATCTCTCTCTCTTTTAGATTTGGGATTTGAGATTTAAGATTTGAGAAGTGTTTTTTATATTTTTCATTTTTATTTATTTTACATTCTTGTTTTGTTTATTGGAAGTCGGAATCTAATATAATCTGTCCTCAACCACACTTTTGTAACGCTTTCTTTATCTTTTACGTATTTTTTTTTTGTTCCTTTCTTTCTAATTTTAGTTTTTAATATAGTAGTGTAGAAGAGCCAGCCATAAATCAGGTATGATCTTATTCAATTTGGTCGGACCGCTCTAACCATTATTTGTTTTTATGTCAATTATTTTTTTTTGTATTAGATTATTACCATATGTTTGTTGATTTGATTTGAGTTTGTTATAAATGTTCTGTTTTGCTGATTTTTGTTTACTAGTAATCCAAAAAAGAAAAATACAGTATAGTTTTGGACATGCAATACAAAAGTTTATTATTAGTGTGAGATTTGAAAAATAAAGAGAGGGGGATACAGTATTTAGAGATAACTTTTTGGGAAACTAAAAAAAGGGGATAGAAAAAAAACAAATAAACGAGATAATTATTTTTGTCCATATGCCAATAGCATAAATATATGCATTAATATATTTTCTGCAATAAAGTGATGGGCAGTCTAATCACATCAAAATCAGTAATGCCCTTAATAATTTCAAGGTCTGAACTTTTCTTTGTCAACTTTTCAGAATTAATAGTAAATAAATTCCTTTTAAATTATTACAATTTAGTAATAATCCCGTATTAAAATAATAAATATATATTCTGTTTTGTTTCAATTAAGTATGAGATGATAATTTCTCAACAATTTAAAGTATGATAAGCTAATTCCTCTGGACATATATTAACCGTCCGATTACATTGTGATAACGTTAGATCTGCGGCCACCGAAATATATGGTTTCCTCTATAATATTAAGTTTTTACGCTAACTAAATATGACGTACCAGCAATAATATTATTCATACGTATTTTTGATTTTATTAATGACTAGTCTCTTCATTAATTAATTCAGAGTGGAGAGGGTCATTTGTCTTGTCAACACGAAATTGCATGATGAATTTTTGCGTATGTCTTTGTATTTTATTTTATTTTTGGACAAAAAAATTAAGTAAGTTAATTGTAAAAACATCTGAAATTTTTATGGGCGCCTTGTAATTTTTTTATTCAAAAGAAAACTGCATTGGGTGAACCGTACGTGAACGAGAGAACTCGAGGAGGAAACCAACATTCGCACTCGGTACTATTCAAAGTACATCTCATATATAGAATAGAACTATCAAAATGTAAAACCAAGACACAGTAAATAAATAAACAAAGTTGTGGTGATCTAAATGTAACATTTTAAAATAATAATACACATCTGACCGTTCTTTCAGAATAATAATACTAGTAAAGTAGTAACATTTTGTGACGCATCCATGAATAAATGCGAATGTTTTTGTAAGGGCTCAAATATATCAAACGATAGAGTAGGAGTGTATTAATAAGTAAATAATTTAACAATTAAACGATCCAAACATAAAAATTAACTCCTCTGATACAATTCGAAGAAAGAAAGAAAAATGTATACTAGAAAAAAAAGAAACGAAAAATGTATGAAACACCGACTAATAATAATAAAAATATAATACTAAGACTTATAATGGATACTGAAAGACGTTTGAGATGACGTGCTGACGTGTACTTGTCAGCTGGCGGGAAACCGCTTTCCTACGTGGAGACACTCAGATGATTTGTCTCCGTTTTTTTTTTTTATTCTCGTTTTTTTCACTAGTACTCCAGTATTTACTTATTAAGTCATTATAACCTTCTTATACGTGTACGTAGTATAAATATTCTACTTTTTACAAAATGTAAACCGGAATGTCATAAATATAAATTTCAACATGTAATTCACTATAAAAAGAGACAGAATAGTTAAACCAAAAAAAAAGAAAAAGAAACATTGTGAAGAAACTATGCAACAGTTTTAAAACGGGGCTCGGTTGAATTAGAAAGTTTCCTAAGTCAATGATAGGTTCGTTGAAATTTAGTTATTGCATATCATGTGTGGATATCTTCATCACAAACCAAGATCAAATTAGTTATAACTCAATTTCCATGAGAAACAAATTATTTGTCTACTTGACTAATAATTAAAATAATCTGGTTTGTAATGTAATGAGGATAAACCGAAAAAAAACAGGCTAATATACCAAACAAACTAATTCAAGCTGATACAAGCAAATTACTCAAATTAGATAATGACTTGTGAACTGTATAAAAACTAAACAGTTAAAAACAAAAAAAGAGCTTTGCAAGCGTGAGAATAGTTATGATGGTACTATATATGTAAGTCTGAAATTTCACCACCCATGTCGACGTCTAGCTACTGTTTATTTTATATATATATATATATTGAAATGAGGGAGGGTAATCATAGGATTTGTAAATTCGATATGTTCAATCAAATATAAATACTACTAGTATCATACAAGAAGAAAACTAAAGTTTTAAAGTAAATGAAAGAAAGACTAAAAAGCAACCGACAAGGCTAAGGTAAAATAGGGTATAAGGGTAGAGAGGGGTGGATTGAAAAAGAAGTAAAACTTTTGTTTACTTACAAGTGGAACTCTTTAGATTATCATGAGAATCCATTTCACCATTATTATTACTACTACCATCTCTATAACTAAAAGGACAATAATTTACCTCATCTTCTTTTTTTCTGAACCCTCCATTCTTTTTTCTTCTTCTTTTTTTTGGCATTTTTTTTATATATATTCCCATCATTTTTCCTATAACAATTATTTACAAAAAAAAAATAGAGTATGAAATTAAAGTACAGTAATATGTTACTTCACTCTCTTAATATATCAGATTATACTATGTCGATTTTTCAAACAATTTTACAGAAATTTATTAGGACAGATACCATTATTTTGTGTAGAAAAGTATATCTTTGACGGATATATTAATGATTTAATTTAAAAGTCTTTTGTAATAAGATTATAACAAATACAGTAGCAAAACATTTAACCATCTTTGGCTGCCCTCTAATATATTTATATATACAAACTTTTAATTGCAACACATCCATTTTGGTTAGTAAATTTAATCATGACTTTTATTGAGTTGTGTCCTGGATCAAAGACTAAACCAGACAGACAAATCCAGCAGAATAATCACATTTCACAACTCAGTTTATCATTTCAAGATCATTTTATCTAATAGGAACCCATAGGAGCAGCTCTCAATCACATCAAGCTTCTTCTTACATGACCTGTTTCCTCAGGTAGCATCTGCTTAATCTTCTCGAAGAAGCTCAACACCGTCTCCCCAGCTATAGTATCTGCAAAAGACAAAGATGATCACATAAGAAATAACAAAACAAGAAGACAGATCCCTCTATATGTACTTCCCTTGTACATTTCCCTTTCCTCTTCTATAAAAAACAGAGCTTAAATGTAACAAGAAGTTAGCAATGATCAGCTTCTTTTTCTTACTAACCAAGTTTCGGTATAGTGTGTGCACTTGTATGACGGATCACCACTGGCTCTACAAATGATTTCACAAGAGCTTCACCTTCTGTCTTCAGGAAATCCCTCTCACCTGCAGAAAACAGATACATAATAAATGATGTTTCCAAAATCAATACAACCAAGTTATGCCCAATGTCATAGATGGACCTTTGAACAGAAACAGCCAAAATCAATCACGACGTTGTAGCAGAGAAGCTCTATAACATGTAGTAATGCACACATTAGATTTTATCTACACACTCCCACACCAATCTTGGCTGCATTAAAGCCACACTAGTAATGTATATAAGCTTCAGAAAACTATACAGAAAATTGGCATTGATCAAAGTAGATTACAAAATAACAAAAAAATCAAGTCAAGAACATGCGCAGAGACCTATGAAGTGGAGTGAAGGGCAACGAACTGGAGATGAGAATGCATTAACAGCAGCTTTAGGCTCCCCAAAGATTAAACCTGGAAGTTTTGCTCCGGATATTATCACCAAAAACTTGACTTTTGGCACCTTAGTTAGAGCTGTTCCCTACAAACAGTTTACAACATATAGCACTTACTCAGCTATTAATTCTAACAATAGGATTCAATATCAACTTCCCCTACAAACGGTTTGAACATCAAACACTTGCATAAAACAATAGAAACTATTGATTAAATATGTTTCATTCTTTAAAAGCACATTATGCAGATTCAGTCTCAGAACTTGGATTCTGAATTGGTTTTGTACCTGTTCCTGCATTCCGGGAATAGCCGCAGTAAGAAAAGCTCCCTGCAAGAATTGAACATAACAACACAATGGGATCAAGACTCAACAGTCAACAGTCCACAATCATAAGCTGACATATTTGATCAAAAATACAAGAATATCACTCTCAAGCATTAAAAATCAAACAAACCTGAGAAAAACCAAGAAGACCATCAAAAGGTCCATTCTTTATCATGTAGTCCTCTACATAAGCCAAACACTCTTCAAAATTCTTGTATTCCTTCAACTCCTACAAACACACACTTCAGTCACAGTCACTCGCCCAAATCAAAGTTTATGTTTACAAAATTTGACCAATCTCTCTGCTTTTCTACTGAACTTCTATAAATTCAATCCAAGTATGATCCAGCAGATTCACAAACAAAAATTTAGCTCAAAAAAATTAAATAAAAAAACAACCTTTTTTACTCTGATAGTATTAATAATGTTCAACATTGAAATTTAAAGGTTTTGTTGCGACGGACCTTGTTAGCTTGATACCACTCGTAATAAGGTGGATCAAAGAAACGCTCGACGTCCGATTTGCCGGTGGCCGGGAAAGGAGCGTCAAGGAAATCAAGATCGAGATTTCGGAGAACTGTCTCCGGCCATTTATTTAATATAATCGCGCGGAGAATCCGACCGCTAGTTCTGAATCCGTGAAGGCATAAGATTCTAGGGTTCTTCGATTTCCGGTGACTACCCTGCGCCATCGCCGTTATCTTAAACCGTAATCCCGCTCGGAATTCACCGGCTGTTTGGAAACAAGAAGACGAGTATCCTAACATCGAACAAGCACTAGTTCTCTTCGTCAGGTTTCGAATTATCCTTGTCACCGAACATATGAAAAAGCTCACGGTCTCATTGTTTTATTTATATTTTATCTGGTTTTTTTGGCAAACGTGTCACATCTGATTTCATACTATTCCTGTTCCATAACATTGCGGCTGTTAAAAAAAAGAAATTGTTGATTTCATAGTTTAAAACTGTTTTGCAAAATAATTGACTTTTCGACTTTTCAAAAGCCACAATATATATATATATATATAGCTTTATTTAACACTTACAAAAGCCACAATATTAAGTATTAACCAAAAAAATTTGTACAGAAAAGTGAGTTTACTAGACGACTAAAATTTATGTTTGAAATCGTACTGTAGTCAATTTATTTGATTGGATTTTGTTGTAAACCTTTTTTTTATTTTTTATCATACAACATTATGGTAGAAAGGCCCATAACCCCAACGGCCCGGTAGGAAAAGCCCTTTGAAATCATACTTTTTGCTTTTTGGTGACTGAATTTGATCCATATGATTAGCAATTTAGCATGATTTCGAAGCAAGTTATATGATAATTTTATGCCAAAAAACTAATAAGAATTTTACGCCAACCAAATAATACATTTTTGTTATGACAAAAATTGAGATATTTGGCTCAAAGTAAATAAAGAAATATGTACTGTTCGTAGTCAGCTGGATTTATATATATTCGGTTTGGATTGTATTCAGCTCTAAAAGATACAATGATATATATGATCTAGCACGAAACTGATCATGCTTTAATTTACAACCTATTTTCCCATAAACTAAATGTTGTTCACTTGTTAATTATGCTTCTTGGCTCAGAAATAATTAGACACTTGACTTCATGGTTTCCTTTTAATTAACGATCAACAAGAACAATATCATGTGATTTTTTTTTATTTTTTACGGTAACACGTCTCGACATTAAACTACAACGACATCAGCTTTCCCTTACATGGATTTAAAAGCATACTACAGTATGACAAAAGACAATGCATGATCTTCCGAACCAAAACTTTATATATATATATATCATATGTGTAGCAACGCAAGTTAGAGTTGCATCATTATTAAGGAATTTGTCGTTATCATCTGGAACAAAGGATCTTCCCAATCCATTGTATTTGTACTGATGTTCAAATTAATGAAAATAAAGTTGGATGTGAAATATATCTTAAATATTTGTGAAGACTTTGGTTAGGGATTTACTACACATGAAATGTAGATGTAATGCATAATCGTCGGTTGGTTTTCACATCATAAAAAAATTGCCAACTATATATGATTCGTTTCATTTTTAATCAATACCAATCATTGAAACTAAAATTATCTTCACTGTAAAATGACCTTTACAGGCTAGCTATCCCAACTGTCTCTTCTTCCGTTATGTACGTATCCTATATTATTATAGAGATATGCATTGTTTTATTTGTTACAATATTGTTTTCATTATTTCAACTCTAGTATAAAATTATCTGACAGCTAATCTCCAACTCTTGTTGTTACAAGCAGTAGAAGAAACAAGAGAACACCATTAAAAACAACAAACAATAACACGATACAACCATAGGCTGCAGTAATTAAAAATTAATCCCGATGGTCTGCTACGCACATGGGATTAATACGATAATAACGACACGGTCCTTTTCTTGATAGATCTGTATTTTTGTAATTAAGGTTCGTATATATCATTACTACTATATATATTACCGGGTGGGTGGATCGAGTAGAGACAAACATGATATTTCTTTGAATATACTAAACATACTTATTATATGTTTTTTTCTCTCTCCAATTATATATATTGACAAATTACATGAATACGATTTTTGGTGTTTAACTCGAGCTAAACCAACGGTTGTTTCCCAGTCTATCTTAATCCACTCATTTACAATTTGGACGACTTTGGAATCAACATATATGTATAGATAAATACCAATCAAGGGGCGATCAAAGTTCAATACCCCATCTCTTCTTAAACTTATCAAACCTTTTCCCCATGTTGCCTCCTATATGCGCTTCCACGCCTTGTAAAATATACAAAAATGTACACTATTGAATCATCCAATGTTATTCCTACAAAGTTGCATTTATATTAGCGCGACCTGATCATATAATAAAATATCACTTATTTATGTTTTTAGTTTTTGAAACATATTATCTTCCTTTTTTTCACAATAAAACAATCCATTATACACATATGTGTTAACGATCATATTTTCTACAACTCAAAACATTTTCACTCTTTTACTAGTGTTTCTTTATGTTATTACTTTATTTATATACGTACTAATCATGATACTAATAATCAATAACCGCATTATTATAATCTCCCCCATTCCACAAGATACTTAACTGGATACTTATTGTATAATTATTGTATATAACCCTCTCTCTCTCTCTCCAAGTCTCTATATAAGTCTATATAGCTCCTCCATGGTCATTCCTCACCTTAACCACTCTGCTTCACTCTCTATCTTCTCCCTCTTCGAATTTACAAAACAGAAAGAGAGAAATAATCTTTAGAGAGAGAGAGAGAGAGAGAGAGCGAGAAGAACAAGAAATGAATTCGAAGATCGTTCAAGCTATCTTCATCGTTGCCCTATTCGCTACCTCATGCCTAGCTCAAGCTCCTGCTCCTACTCCAACAACCACCGTCACTCCTCCACCTCCTGCCGTCGCAACACCACCACCGGCAGCAGCTCCCTCCCCGTCCACCAGTACTTCTCCACCTGCCGCAACCCCTGCCCCCACAGCTACTCCTCCTCCTGCGTCTGACGTCCCCACAGCTTCCCCACCTGCACCAGAAGGTCCCGGAGTTAGTCCCGGCGATCTAGCCCCGACCCCTTCAGACGTTGCCGCTCCTCCACCCAACGTTGCGTTCTCAAACAAAGCTTTCGTCGTCAGTACCACTTTGGCTGCAGTTATTTACGCCGTTGTATTGGCTTAGGATATTATAAAACCATTTCATTTTTTTTTTTTAATATAGTGTCGGTGTTAATTTCGTTATTTGAATTGTTTGTTCGATTTGATATGATCTGTGGGGGAATGAGTAAATTATTTACGACGGAGTTTATTTAAATGGGCTGTTGACACGTATAACTTGTCGTGGTATGTTGCTATGTAAATCCTAGCTTAATAAAAATCATTTTCATTCATTTTTGTCATTCTTTTACAATAAAAATTTCACATGGTTCATCACAACTCTTTTGAGTCTTTTATGTGTGTGTATATATATAGTCTTCTCCGGATCTGATTCCCCGTTACTTTCTCGAGATTTCAGAACTGTAAATCATGTTCTTGCCTTTCTTTCTTTTTTTATTAAACATATTATTGGATGAAGTAGAGTATGACTCCTCCAAAATCAACTACTTAACTATTCATTCTCTGAAATACTCGGATCTCAGATCTATACAGTACTGTATTATAATAATCCTCAGTGCTTAATTACTGCTTACTTAATCTTTCTTTTTATCAATCAAAACTAGCTGAGGTTAATAATAAAGGTTAATTTTCCCAAAGTTAATAGTAGAATTTATTCCCCAAAAACACAGCCACTATTTCAAGAACTACGAAATGTTTACAAAAAATGCATGAAGTGTATACACTTTTAAACCAATGAATAGCTAATTTTTGTTACATAAATATTGTTTTTTTTCGCCCAAAAAAAAAATTTGTTTTTTTTAATCAGTATTAAAAACGGAAATTGCCATTTTTCATTATAAGAGAAACCATGGTCCAATAACTTTTTCACAAGCCCCTTTCAGCCATGTCTGTAAGAAAGCCCTTTGCCTTCCCATATATGGGCTACTATTGCTGGTCCAACATCATAAATCAAATATATGAAAAGTAAATCGAAACTAGTTTCTTGAGCAAGCAAATTGATGAAACTCTAAGTACAAGCTAATACTGTATAAATAGTTAAATACATTTATACAGTATCAAATTCTGTCTTTCAGCATGCATGGTTAATATATCAAATTCTGAACTACTATTTTGTTGCAAACAAGATCAATTTTTTTGTTTTTCTCGTGCTGGAATTATGTTTTAAAACTATGAAATGTTGTTTGAAATATTGTCTTTTTTTTTTGTCATCATTTGAAACGTTGATACCAGAGAAATTATTAGTCTGAGAAAAATAGATTGTGGACAAAACTTTACTAATTAATGTCTTTGTTGGTTTTACAAAAAATGGACCGTTACTTGTTTAGATGCACTTTATACGGCTTCAAAAGCACTCAAAACCTCATCAGCCAAAAATTTTAGATTTAAAAGACCATGGACGAAATTTTCTTTGTGACATGATCACGAATTCACGATATGTTTAGGATGTGCTCAAAATGTTTTTTTTTTTTTGCATAAAGAAAATAGATAAGGCAATTATGAGATACGGATAAATGTAGTTTGTGAGACACATCACACAATATCATATGTATGCTAATTAGAATAGGGTTGAATTTTCTAGACATGTGTGGTGGTAGACATAAATAAAATATATCGATCACACCATGTATTACAAATCAACGCAGAGTCACTCAGATCAGATGAGATCATTTTCAAATTAAAAAGTCATCACTGTTTGCCTGATGCATTATTAAATCATTGATATGTGCGCACCAAATCTGACGGTTCATATGCAAAGTTTATCAGAAACTGCATCATGACAAATGTTATCTGTCACGGACGCATTGCATGGATGACATCCAATTAAGACGACAAACTTATTATTATCACAAAGGATAAAATATATCGGAAAACATTGGTCAAAAAACCAAACAATAATGTAACTTGGTTGTTGTCAGTACATCTATGGATTTGAAATGATGAATTCATGAATAATTACTTTGTGGAATAATTGTTCTAAGAAATGTTAGAGATGGTCCACTTGTTACACTTTCTAAAGCTTCTTAGGAGAAAGGAAAAGAAGAAGAAAAGTTTGATTGGAGGAAATAGTTTTCGGTTTGTTTCTAAGGCATTTCTCAAATCACATACACATAAATACATACATACTCATTAGACCATTATTAGGTAAGCAATGAGATCACAAGGAGGGGACTCTTGACGCCATGTGATGAATATAAATAAAACGTCGTTACCAACAAAAACCAATCCTACCACGTGCCTCTCACGTGTCATGCTTACTCAGTTTTCAGTAGAACTCAGAAAATGTTTACAACCTTTTTTCTTCCAGTTTTTAATTAGTACATGATTTACTTAGATAGCTCACTAGATAGCAAATCCCAGTAACCCGGTTTAAAAAAAAAAAAAAAAAAAAGCAAATCCCAGTAACTCGATATCTAATTGAGGCTAGTACGGATATATCATAATTTTGTATTAAAATATAATACTATACTTCAGTTCAAGATTGCAAACTTTCAATATCTTTTTTATATTATAATTACTCTTACCAAACTTTTTAATTCTAAACTTTTAAATCCGATGTATGGAACTCGTGGAAGATAAAAGATAAGTATGTTTGATGCCAAACAAGTGTCATGTTTTTTAACACTCACTTAATCATAATTAGTAATTTATCTTTTGTCGTCATATTTGGAATATATAATCATGCCAGAAAACAATTTTGTTCTTTCTTTCTTTCTTTCCATGGTCCATATACATATATACAAAAACATTTTAAGTCAAAGACAAATATAACTACACACAAAGTAATTACCATTTCTATTATTTGTATTTATGCATTATTTTCATATTTGGAGTTTTGTAATGAATAACGAATGGCCAAAAAAAGACATAAATACGTTTTACAAAATCATTAAATCTGAAAAAGATTTAATTCCAAAATTAATGTAAAATACTAGCCATACAGAGTTTTAATAAATAAAAAAAAACAATTCACACACGACTCACACCTCTTCTCTCGTCTTCAACCTTTCTTCTCTCACTCCTTTCTCTTTATATTTTCATTTCTTTCCCCATAACTAAAGAGAGAAAAAACAAAAACAAATAAGGGTTAGCGATGAGAGGTGACGGCGGAGAAGAAGGATCCGAGTCGGGAGTTCCACTGTTGAAAAGCCCTCACACGGCGGAGGAAGACGAAGGAGGGTTGAAGGATAGAGTTTGGGTTGAGACAACAAAGCTATGGCAAGTCGTTGGTCCGGCCATATTCAGTCGTATAACGACGTATTCGATGCTTGTCATCACTCAAGCTTTCGCTGGTCATCTCGGCGATCTCGAACTAGCCGCCATCTCCATCGTTAATAACGTCATCGTTGGCTTCAACTTTGGTCTCTTGGTATACAACAACAACAACCCTTGATCTTTTTAACTTTTTTAAAAATTTTAATTAAAAGGGTTTTCTTGAAGCTTGATATATAATAATGTGCAAATTGGTGGTGCAGCTTGGAATGGCGAGTGCGTTGGAAACGCTGTGTGGGCAAGCGTTTGGAGCGAAGAAGTATTACATGTTGGGAATTTATATGCAGCGTTCTTGGATTGTTCTCTTCTTCTGTTGTGTCTTATTGTTACCCACTTATATTTTCACAACTCCGGTTCTCAAATTTCTTGGTCAACCCGACGATATCGCTGAGCTTTCCGGTGTTGTAGCCCTTTGGATCATCCCTCTTCACTTCGCCTTCACTTTGTCTTTTCCGCTTCAACGTTTCCTCCAGTGCCAACTTAAAAACCAAGTACGTTATCGATCTATATATCTGATTCTTTACTCAAATTGTATTATTTAAGCTTCTAAGCTAATCGAAAGGCTTTTAATATACAAATATTATCAGTTTGTCTGGATTTGTGCGTGTCGGAAGCAGATCCGACCATCGGTTTATTTAGATATGTGGGTGTCAGAAGCTAACAAATTTTATATATGTTTATACATGAAGATAGTCCAAAAAAGAAATCAGAGTTTCTCTATAATAATAGTTTCTTAGATGATTAATGTTTCGAACCAGTCTTCTTTTTTTGTGTGTGTGTTGGGTTATTAGGTGACTGCGTATGCGGCAGCGGTTGCATTGGTGGTTCATATTTTAGTGTGTTGGTTGTTCGTGGACGGGCTAAAACTAGGAGCCGTGGGAACTATGGCTACGATTAATATCTCGTGGTGGGTCAACGTTTTGATTCTACTAGTATACTCCACTTGTGGTGGCTGTCCACTTACTTGGAACGGGTTATCTTCCGAAGCCTTCACTGGACTTTGGGAATTCCTTAAACTCTCTGCTTCGTCAGGCGTCATGCTTTGGTAACAATGAATACATACACTTTTGTTGGCATTAGACTAATTAAGTCCGACACAACTACTAACGGTAGATACTTGGTGTTTCTTTTGTGACAGTTTGGAGAATTGGTATTATCGGATTTTGATTATAATGACTGGGAATCTTGAGAATGCCCGAATCGCGGTTGACTCCTTGTCTATATGGTAAGCTAAGCCCACATTCATTGACTAGATAATGTATAAGAATAAGTCATGAATCATATAGTATTATACAATCATATCGCATTGCTGCTCACGTCTGCTTTATTGGGTTGTTGCGGAAAGGTTGTAGTTGTTTTCTTGTTTTTATCTTCTTTAGTAGTATTTAATGAATCTCTTTTACTATTCCACTTTTTAAAATATTGTACGACCAATTTCCAAAACAATAAACTTTTTTTCCGCAGCATGACTATAAATGGCTGGGAGATGATGATTCCTCTCGCTTTCTTTGCCGGAACCGGGTAATGTCCATTTCTTTATCTTTACATATACTGGATTTGCTACTAATTTCTACCGGTTTATAGTGATGGTCTAATTGGACCTTAATGAAATTTATAAGACTTTAGAAACTTACTAATTACAATGAACGCAGAACAGATTCGTATCTATCATTATCAACTATAAGTGTATAATACATAGTAAATGCACGTTGATGTAATTAAAAATCGTAGAGAATGCTTGCATGCTTTCTGTCCTTCGAATAATGTCCCCTGTCCCTATCCATAAGTACCCAAAATTGTCTAGATATGTTAATCTTACCTCTAAGATATTCTATAAGATACTTTCCTATGTTAATCTTAACTCTAAGATATCCTTCTTAAGGATGGCTTAAACGCATTTTGTATTAATCAACTATAGGAAGTTGAAACCTAACAGTTGGCCAATATAGTTAGTTCCTTATAGCGTTTTCTATCTGCTTCCGTGTTTGCTTTGAGTTCTTCTTCTTTTTCTATTTGTCGTGTTGTATGTATAGAGAGACTTCTACGAGGGAGGATACGATATAGTATTATTTCATCTATAACTTTTTTATCTTCAATTTATTCTGTGTGGACATAGGCCTGTTAGCTATCAACATTGTGAGTTACACTTGTTATAAAGACAAGTGTGTAGAAATTAGAATACAAATGTAAAGACAGTGATGTCGCCATGTTGGGTGTGGAACCTACGTACAAAACATTTTCTTATAAACAATATAGATGGTATAGGTTGTTTTTTTCAAACGACACCTTATTAAATATTAATTGTACGAATGCAGTGTACGTGTCGCGAACGAACTAGGAGCTGGTAATGGAAAAGGAGCAAGATTCGCGACGATTGTATCAGTAACACAATCGTTAGTAATCGGATTGTTCTTTTGGGTGATAATAATGCTTCTCCATAACCAAATCGCTTGGATCTTCTCTTCAAGTGAAGCCGTCTTAGACGCCGTTAACAAGCTCTCACTTCTCTTAGCTTTCACCGTTCTTCTTAACAGCATTCAACCGGTTCTCTCCGGTACGTCACGTTTTAGTATTTTTTTTTATTTTATTTTTACTTAGATATACCAAGTCAATGATTTTGTGATTGGGCGACTTTTGTTTGTTTGGCTTAGGTGTCGCGGTTGGATCGGGTTGGCAATCCTACGTCGCGTATATAAACTTGGGGTGTTACTATTGCATTGGTGTTCCGCTTGGGTTTCTGATGGGCTGGGGTTTTAAATTCGGCGTCTTGGTAAATGACTAATTCCTCCTCCACTTGTTTTATATGAATTGAACAATATTTTTGATGATGTTATATTTATTTATAGGGGATATGGGCTGGTATGATATTTGGAGGAACCTTTGTTCAGACATTGATCTTAGGTTTTATCACAATGAGATGTGATTGGGATAAAGAGGTACATTGGTTGTTTTGCCTTTGGTTCTGTTTTTGTTTATTTGATTTCGTATAGTGTACACTGATCGAGATGATAATGTTTGTTTTTTTTGTATGTTTTTTTAAAAATTTACAGGCGCAGAAAGCAAGTGCTCGTGTTAACAAATGGTCCAACACAATAAAATGAAGATGAGTATGCAAGTGCAAACTATTAAATAATTTTTGCTTAAGAAAACTGGTGTATGCTGTTATCGAAATGTGAAACAATATTATAACTCTAAGCCGCCGGTTCGTATATTATTATTACAGAGTGTCTCTCTGCAATTACCGCAAAATAGGCCTTTGTGATTTTTTGTTATTTTTAGCATGCCTTGTAATTTTTATTAGAAAATTGTTTTACATGTTGAACTGGTTTAATTTTGATTTCAAATTTAAACAGTAACAAAGTATTGGTTTAGGTACTTTTGTCAATGTAACTCAATGCCGCTTCTTTGATGGTTATGGTTCATCTGGTTTTAAAACCTTTGCAAAATTAGACACTAATTGATGGTCTAAGGTTAAGATTGTTGATTTACATAAGAATTGGGCACTGAAGGGAAGTATTGAAGAAATAAAGGAGTAAACTATATAAACAAAGTTCCTATTAGAGTATAGTAAACCATGTGTGATTGTAATCTAATAGTTCCTACTTCCTAAGATATGACTTGGTTTAATGCTCTCCGGAACGCCTTGAGAGTCTCGAGCTTCTTCCAGAACCTCATAACCAGCCACAAAGCTCATACAACCAAAGCTTCTAAAGCTTATCGCCTTCAATGGTTTATTGTATCATCGTCATCGATCTCTCTAGGGTTTTAGCGCTGTAAAACAAATACAAACTCATAAACTCGTAAATAACTGTCTGTCTTCTTTCTCTATTTCCGACAGCACACTTGAGTGACTACTACAGAAACACAAGAAGAACAGAACCAAAAAAAAAAAAAACTCTAAGCAAGATGTGCTAGCTCTTCCTCTTCAACAGGGGACGTAACTGCCAAGTAGACAAGAAGACTCCATACCCAAACTGAATTTTTAGGCAGCTGAAGGATTTCTTGTCGACTCGGCTTAGGCAATGCGAGTTTGCATGATTCAGTGGCAATGACTGTTGTTAACAGTAAAAAGGTCATAATATTTTGTTACCGTTGTACTTATAAAAAGAAAAATGGAAACAACAAACGCATATATATCTCTCTTAATTAATTTCCTTACTAACATGACCGTTGCGACTATAAATTTCCTTTTTTCGTTTGAACCTTTAAATTAGTTGCTTCATAAATTAAATACTCTCGCTGTTAAAGCTTCTTCTTCATTTATTCTTCTTCAAAACCTATTCTTTAAGTCATTTAAAAACAATAGTCATTCTAATTTTTAACAGTTTTTATTTGTTTGTTAAAAGGCTTAAAGCATGACTGCATGAGGAAAAAAAAGTTATACAGAGTCCCCAATTTCCAAAGCCCAAAATAAGAAAACGTTCTGTTTTTCAACAGTCGTGTTCTTTTTATAAATTTGGAGCAGTCACAATCACTAAATTTGTACACACGTCCATGAATCATGTATTAATGTGTTTAATCTATCTATATTGGGGATATTTAGGAAACGATATTATTTAGTTCCGCAGATATTATTACTCCGACAAACACAGTTTATCATTGTCATGCCATGTGAAATTTAAAACCAAGGAAAAAAGCATTAAGATATTTTCTTTATACAAAACTCTAAACGAAAATATCGTAGCTGTCGTTCTTTGGAGGATTTTAATGTAGTGCTTCCATAATTATATAAATAACCTTGTTTACATTGGCATAAAAGTTAATTGCTCTCTTGTTCTTAGAGTAATTTAATGGCGTCGTCATTGAAAAGAGAGAAATGATAAATTACCACAAAAAAAAAAAAAAAAGAGTAGAAGAAAATCCAAAATAGTTTGTTAGACAATGAGAGAAATTTAGACAACGATATATTGTGTTGTCATATCTTTTTTTTTTTTCCTTTTTTTTTTAATTTTCTTGTTAAATTCAAAATAGAAAAAGTGTATAATGCTTTTGAGTGGAAAGAATGAAAGCTATATATATTTTTAAAATTTTGTTTAAAGTAGAAAACGACAATGTATTCTCTCCAACATGCATCGTTTTGGCAAAAGAAAGAGAAAAAAATATATGCAAAAGCTTCCAACGGGGAGATAAATTATTGAAACAAAAGGTGGAATGACAAAAAAAGATTAATAATTCCAAAAGTTAAAAATTTAATTAAACGTGTTAACTGTCAGGTGGCTCTACCTGATAGATAAATACACGACTTATATGAACTCGGTTACTATGATAGTGTTATGTTATCGATTCATAGTATATAACAAATATGATATATCCCTTGTGTTAGCCGGTGAGATGACTTATTACGGTCTTTGATATCCGGATCGATAGGGGGAAAACTATTTATTTTGATCACATTGGTGATGCATGCTATAGAAAACTTTGATGATATATATGGTGGTACATTTGTCCAAATTTAGTGGGAACCATACAAAATATATTGGGCCATGAATGGGTAACAATTTCATTCCCCAGATCAATCCTTGTCGATGCTCGAATAGACGGCTGATTTGACTTTGTCGTTTATTTTCGATGTTTTGTTTGTCCATTTAGGGTTGGCTTATTACAAATTGAGCGAGTTAGATGTATCAAAAAAATATTCATATATCATCATAAAGAAAAGAAAAAACGTATGAAAATATTGTCATAATTTTCATCAAGATTGTACAACAGTCACCAGGAGTTGAGAGTTTGTTTACCATGATGAATCCATGATAGTACCATTGTACTAAGTCACTTATCATAGAAAGAACTACACAAATATATCAACAAAACTTTCGATCCATATATTATAGAAACTTGGTGATCTATATTATTTAGCAATATGTGCACGAACATAATAATCATTAAGTAGATCAATCTATATATAGATTAATTAGGATTTCTTAATACTTGATATATATAAGGTTAAATGACGAATTATGATTCAATGATTGGACTCACCACGTCCACCGTGGTTGTACGGAAATTTCCTAAGCCACCGTGTCATTCTTTTCTAGAAATAAATCCAACGTACTGCACCCTATTTTTAGTTTAATATAATACATTGTTTTTTTTTCTTTCTTCTAAGTGCATGGTAACCGGCAACTGCAATAAAATTTATTCAAATATATTTTAGTATTTAAGATAATATATAGTATTTTAAAATTAATTAAGATTGATTTGTGTATTTTTTTTTAAGAAAAGAAAGAAAAAAACAACAGCAAAAGTTTCGATCATATCATTTTCTTTTTCTTTCCATGACAATTTCTCTATATATAGACCAATGCCACTTAAACCCTAACACACATATGCACATAAAATTATCATCCTTTTACGCACAACTCAAAGAAAAAAAGAAAAAAAAAAACATGTCCTTCAGCACAAACCCACACCGTCGCCGCCTCGCCTCAACCACCACAAGCACAACAGCAGCAGTAGACTGCCATCAACAAGTTCGTTCATGGCGGCTCCTTCGCACCATCGTCCAACTTCTCCTCCCATCTTGTTACTGCACAATCATAGATCCAAATGATATTCAAGAAGACAAATCATCTCACCGCCATACCAAACCAAGAAGCTCTTCCGCGTCCTCAACCGCCACAAACTCCACTTTTACCGGAACAATATTTGGCTTCCGCCGCGGTAAAGTAAACTTCTGCATCCAAGCGACAAACTCCAAAACCCTAAACCCGATCATTGTCCTCTTAGAGCTCACCGTCCCGACCGAGGTATTAGCTCGTGAAATGCAAGAAGGCGTGTTAAGAATCGCGCTCGAATCAAACAGTAATGACGGATATGATTCACATGAAGGTCCTTCTTCTTCTTCACTTCTTACAACACCTTTATGGAACATGTTTTGCAACGGTCGGAAAGTCGGATTCGCCATAAAACGGGAGCCTTCAAAAGACGAGCTAGCCGCGTTGAAGGTCCTTACTCCGGTGGCTGAAGGAGCCGGAGTTGTTAACGGAGAAGAGATTAACCGAGATAAAAGTGATCATATGATGTACTTAAGAGCGAGTTTCAAACGAGTGTTTGGATCGTTTGATTCCGAATCTTTTCATCTCGTCGACCCACGTGGGATTATTGGACAAGAACTAAGTATCTTCTTTTTTAGATCGTCAAGAAAATGATCTTGGATCGTTTTTTTTTCTAGCATAAGGACATCAGTCGGTGCACTTGCATACCATACGTTGGGATTATTTCTGAGACTCACCGGTCGGTTTTTTTTTTTCTTTCTTTTTCTACTATTTCCGAATAGGCAAACTAAACCGGTTATTGTATCTCGTGGTTTTTTTAAGCCGTGCTTAATTAGATGAAAATGTAATAAGCATAGTTTTTTGATGATCTCAACTTGTATATGTGCAGTAGTGGTGACCATGTGTTCATGTGTTTCTTATAGTGCAAAGTTTTTTAATTTTCTATAATGTATATATCTTTACACTTTCTATTATTGTCAATAAGTTTGGGGAATAAAGTTAATGATATTAGTTGGCCATGTTTACAAATAGAATGTGTGTATACATGTATAAAATCACCAACGGAAAACTAAAAAGTATTAAATCACCACCGGAAACAATTATTTATAACAATATATATCTACTTTACAAACTAATATACATAAGTGTATAAAAATGATAATAGCAATTATATTACAAAATATTGCTAGTTTCTATAACGATAACGTATATAAAAAAATTCGTCTATATTATTTTGTTTAATTGATGAAAACACAATTGATGGTTAACGTTGATCAACCAATCAATCAAACGGGATCGCCATAACTTGCAAATTTTGTGACCATGAAAAGATCCGGATATTTGGTAACAAAAATGGTTTGATCAGAATTTCTTTTCTATTTTTGCCGATTTAAGGAATTTACCAAAAATGAAGGTACTCAGTACTCACAAATAAATCGTGTATTTTAATTCCTATAGACACGACACAAATTATATGTGAAAATGATCCATGGAGTTAGTTTTTATATTTCTCAGCTCTTAAATAAAGAAAAGCTCGTACGTGGGGTTGAGGTCAACGAGAGAGAGGGTCGAGACTCATCATGGGAGAATAATAAGAGTCCACGCGGCGAATCCTTCACTACAAGAACACTAACAACTTTACATTTAAATAATCATTAATTTTACACATACATGATACATATATATGGAGCAGAACCAGATAACTTATTTATGTAGTTATATTATTACAAACATTATTCATTTCGTGACTTTATTACTTTTGTTTGCTTAGAGAAAATGGCAAGCTGGTTGGTCTTAGCTGTTGTTGATTCCCTCTGTCTTTCCAATGTTGTTCTTTTCTTTTTAGCCATATAAAATAAAACAAAGATCAATATAAACCACAAACTAAAATTCTCTATTAATGTAACATTATGATCCACAATTTCTTCACTTTTTATATATTTAGCTTCATTATCGAATTTTGAGAGGAACAAAAATTGGAAGGTGAATGCATAAACATTTGGAATTCTTAAATTTAGGGTACTAGCGTAGTTAATCCTACTATTCGATACCAAAAAGTAATAATTTAGAAACAAAACATAAATTGATTAAACCCGATCCGCTACACCATGTATTGTTTCTTGTTTTAGGCCACAATCTCAAAAACAGATAAACTACATACGAAAATGATAACATAAAAAAACGTTACGCTAACTTCTGCGTTTAAGAGATTGGCGTTTTGTGGACGAAAGAGACGAGGAATAATGACGGCGTTAAGCGGGAAATCTAAACGTTACCATAAGTGTATAAAACGTCCTTAAATGCCCCAATTTTTCTATCTTCATCTAACTCTAAATGGGCTTGAAAAGTAATAAATTCAAGGTATGTGGAGTCTCTTTAATAGGCCCTTATAACAAATTCTCGACGCTGAATAGTATTGGAGCTGTGTTTAGAGACCGCTGTTGTTGGTGATATTACTCATCAACCTAGCTCATTTGGATAAAACTCATGTGGAACTGTGTTTGAGAGACCGTTGTTGTTGGTGATATTACTCATCAAAACCATGTTCTGATCAAAACCATTAAGCTCTTTCTGCTGCGTTAAGTGATTCGTCAACCCATAGTTATTCACTACAGATGCTTTGTACTGAAAGTAACGGTGCGTAGCCTTGTGTGTTTGAGTAACAAGGATGGTGAAAGTTTGTGTTGGTTATGTTGTCCATACACATGTTCTGGCCAAAATCATAAAGTTCCTGCTTCATCAAGTGATTTTGGTAATTGCTGAGTAGATTTGCGTGTGAAGCATTGAAAGGGGGCTGGGAGAGAATAGCATCGTCATGGTTGTACATATACAGCGAGAAATTTTCAGGATTCAAGTGTTGGTTCGGATGAACCAAGTTTGTGTTGTTCCTCTGTTTCTTCGCCTCAACAACACGAAGCCTTTCTTGCAGTTTAGAGAGAGTTCGTTCTAAGGACTGAATCAATTGAGAGAGTTGTTGGGGAGAGTAGTGATCAAATTTTGGATACCAATGAGGATACTTCACATTCTTCTTCTTCAAATTCGTCGTCACCTTGTCCTTGTCCTTATCCTTCTCCTTCTCGAGGAACTCATGAAGATTGAGGCTCTTCTTGCGTTTTCTGGCCTCTTTATACCTCAAAGCAATGTCTTTCACTTTCTCTTTCTCCTTAGGCCATGTCTTCAATTGGCCGTCTGGTCCGTAATAGATGACGCAAACCTCAATCGCACAGAGAACTGAAAGCTCGTAAGCTTTCTTGAATATGGTCTTAAGTTAAGTCTGTTGGTTAAACTTGTTGAATTACAAGACGAAGAAGATGTATCTTGCTTCATCGTGATTTTCCCTTGATTCTACAGCAAAAAATTAGGTTTTTTTTACTCGAGAAGAATTATGAAACTGAGGGTGAAACATTGTGAATTCGATAGTTGATACTGTATAGATGTCTTGGTGCCTACGGAAACTCGCATGCGTAGATATGCGCTTATACGATTTCCAATTTTTTGCATAGATTTAAGATGAAAAGGGAAACTTAAATTTATTACTCTCTCGATGGCACTCTTTTTTGAGACTATAAAAAAAAGGAAACATATGATTGAGAAACATCATAGATTCGACTATGTTATTATTAATTCTGTAACAAAAACTTGGAAAAAAAGGAAAATACTTCAGATCAACTTTGCATTTAATTTCTAGGTTTTTTCCATTTATTATATTTACTTCACAAAATTACCCAAGAACATATGATTTCTTTTGGACGAGAACCATATAATAGTCCTATTATTATGCAAACAACTTTCATGTAAATCATCTAGTTTTAATGAAGAACTTTTTTAACAGAGAACAAAAAAAGTTAAAAACATTTTCGAAAAAGTTAGAAAATGTTTCTCCCATTTAGAATAGAACGTTGTGATATACTGTACATATATAGTTTTGGAAAATTGTTGACAAAAAAAATAAAATGATATAGTTTTGAAAAACAAAAGATAGAAATTGATATCTAACAATAACTCACTAGGAAAATTACCACTGTAAACGCGTGCATCACGATCATATTGTGGATGGGATACCTTTACTAGTATTTTTTTGTTGTATTTATATATTAGTCAAGAAAATACACAATAATTGGGGATGTGGAAGTAGACAAATGTAGTAACCAGCTTGCGTAACTATAGACGACAACTAATGTCATATTCATAACGACGATCCAATATAACAAAAATTAAATCACGAATAATATTCAACTCACAACTAGCATAGTTTTCGTTTTCTCTATTAGATGAAAAGTACCAATATATCATGTAAAACGACATTGTGATTACGACATTGTGATTGTCAATCACAAATAAATATATTCATATTTAGTTAGGTCGAAAAAAATTTAGATAGTAAATTTTTTGTTTATCGACCGATAAAGAAACGGCTTCGCGAGTTCGTGATGTATATTATAACTTACTTGCAGATTTGAAATGACTTTATTATATATATATATATATATATATATATATATATATATATATATGTGTGTGTGTGTGTGTGTCTGATATGTTAGTTTACACCTTATTAGTCGTTGCAGATTTGATAAGTAATACACGTAAGAGTTTTTATGACGATGTATAAACAATAAAGTTTGGTGAAAATAAAACAAAATAGTTGATCTTATTATATAATCAAACTGCATTGATATATATATTTCTGCTAATTGTGTACATGTCAACTATGAACCACAAAATCAGCATTGAATTGAGGTTGCTATTACTAATTTAATTACACGATGGTAGCGTGTTTTGTCGAAACTATGAAGTCTGCAAATGATATGTCTCAAAATTCGTAATGTAATTAGGAAACGCCAGCTGTACTTAATATTAGTACTTAATTAAAAACACACATCTCATCACATTATATAATTCGTGTACGTTGGTTTCTAGCTAGGGCATCATCATGTCTTATATGTATGTATACATAGCCATTATTAATCAACCTTTCCATTTTCTTGTGTTCGTTTTTAGTTTGGTTGAAAAAGAGAGACTAATTAAGTATGATGTTTCAACAAGAGTACCCTTATGGATTTTCACTTGTGGAATCATCCTTAAACTACGAAATCTTGGATTTCTTCCAAAACATGGTTTTTTCGAACTCTGAAGACTTAAAGTCATCACAGCAAAATAATTCCCTTTCTTCAACGACACTCTCTTGCTCCATAGCAGAGCAACAATCTTACTCAACTCAAAACTTATCTTCTCTGCGACCACGATGTGGTTCCAGTGCCGACAACGTACCACCGCGGAAGAGGACAAGGACAACAAGAAGTGATAAAAAAATAGAAGATAAAGAGAACCAAAGAATGAATCACATTGCCATCGAGCGTAACCGGAGAAGACAGATGAATCATTTTCTCTCTGTTCTCAAATCTTCGATGCCTCTCTCTTATTCTCAACCTGTGAGTTTCATTCTATCTTTTTTTTATTTTCTTAGCATATATTTGTATCTTAGGTATAAGGCGCCTGAAAACGTTATTAGCTAAATGTTCAGTTATATTATGTTTTTCCTTAATTCATCTTAAATACAATTATAGAAGCTAATTAATAATTTGTGATTTACCGTACGTTAATTTTGATAGTGTGACCAAGCATCAATCATAGAAGGAACCATTAACTACGTGAAGAAGCTAGAACAACTTCTTCAATCACTCGAAGCACAATCAAAAGCTACTAAACCCAATGAATCACCAAACATATTCTCCAGCTTCTTCATGTTCCCTCAATACTCCACTGCCACCGCCTCTTCCTTCTCCTCGAGCCACCACCATCAAAAGAAACTAACGGCAGTTGCTGACGTGGAGGTTACAATGGTAGAAAGGCATGCCAACATTAAAGTGTTAACAAAGACACGACCAAGATTGCTTTTCAAGATGATCAATGAGTTTTACTCTTTGGGATTAAGTACTCTTCATCTCAACCTCACAACTTACAAATCCAAAGACATGTCTCTCTTCACTTTTGGCGTCAAGGTAATTGGATCATAATATTGATAACATAATTTTTCGGTTAACATAAACTTTATATTTAGTTTGACCTAACTATTATTGGTTTTAAAACATCAACTTTAATTGATATCCTTGAAATAATTTGTTTCCTGGATTAGGTAGAGGCAAGTTGTCAATTGACGCCTTCTATTAACGAGATCGCAAATGCGGTGCATGAAGTCGTTAGAAGAATTCACGAGGAAAGTTGAAATTTCTTTTTTTACAATTATATTAGCTAACATTGAAATTCTATTATTTATATAAATAAAATCAAGCTGGGGTGACCAAAAAAAAAAAAAAAAATCAAGCCCCATATAAGTCAAACAAAGTGTATAGAGAGGCTTCAAATTGCCAGACTTGGATTGGGCCTTTTAGCTTAACCGTGAGGCGGATGAGATATTAGATTACGAACGAGCTTCTTCTTCCTACGATTAAAACTTGTATATAGGTGGCCGAAACATCTGATGAAGGAAAGCAAAAAGTAGAACCCAAAAAGCCCAATTTACAAATTTTCTCCAAATATGACCATTGTTGTATCTTCCAGATTTTAAATCTGACATATTGCATATTGTTAGAGATGTTATAAAATGTTGACGCATTTGAATAAAATCTTTTGGTAATGTAACCTTTAATATTCGTATTTAAGATAATTGTTTTATGCGAGGGGTGGTAATTTTCAGATTTTTTTTTTTGGTTTTCTAAGATTATGTAATTGATCATTCATTCATTCACGTCGTGGTCAATGTTTCTAGAAGACCAAAAAAAAATTAAAGCATCAAGAATCTAGTGGAATTAGTTGCTTTCATAGGATAACCAGCTCATCGACCAAACGATCCGTATACATAAGATTATATTTTTAATGTAATACTCCAAACCCTCTTTTACTTTTTTTAGGCCTTTCAATTTTAAGATTTTAGATGGATACATACGAAATCATCATGTCAGTATGTCACTATATAAATGGCTAAATTCTTTACTAATATATCAACATTTAACATAAAGTCTCAACTCCAAGAACCTTTTTTTCTTTATTTTCCACCTTGCTTTTATATGCTTTTCCTTTTGTTAATTACTATTTGTCAAAACAACAAATCTACCTTACTTCTTACATTAATTGTTAGATTTTTATTTTTTGTAAACTTGCATTATGAGGTTCTAAAACATTTGCTAAAGTAAAACCTACTTTGAAATATACATATTATCAACGACAAAATAAAATGCAAGAAATTCAAATATTTATTTTATTATAAAATTATTGAATTCTAAATTCTCGGTTACAAGGAAATTTGTAATTGGTAAAACATGGAAACTACGAAATTATTTTTATTTAGAAAAGGTGATTAGAGGATCTAATGTTTTACGATATATTCTAAAGAATATATTTTTTAATTTTTTTCGTAGTAAATGGGCAAAGATCGTTACAGAGACAGACAGCTATCTCATCAAAGCTCTGTCGCCTTTCCCATTACTCGATTTTAAAACTATTTTGCAATTTGTGAATACCATTTGTACACCACATACCCTTCTCCTATTTACTACTATTATATTAACATTTACATGTCTGTGTGCAACTATGAACTAGAAATGTTTACCTCATGCCATTATGCAAATGACGAGCAAACAAAAGTATATCATAACATATATATAGTTAATCCCTCTTGGGGTTAAAATATGATGGGACTTTAATCATGATCATTGTTAAATACTAGAAAGATAGACAGACTATGTTTTATTATTTTGATGTTCTTCGTATATAACTCTCAAATACATATAACTAAAGAAATTGAATACAAATCATGTATATTCTATAGTCCGTATATTTGTATGAATATGAATGCCAGACTAAATACTGACCCACATTTAAAAAAAAGTATTTTGGGTGCAAATCAATTTGCATGGCCAACTACTGGACCGACTTCATCTATTCAACTTTCTTTTTTATATTTCTTTCTTATATAATAATATATGTATATTTCATTGCGTGTGTATCTGCGATATATATACATAACACTCCATGACCCATGTCTATATTAATTGTATATAAAATGAATGGTTGGTCCAGTGTATTAATACTACGATTGATTATGACATTTTAATTGGAAAAATATCAACTCTACTGTAGTCTGTAGATATAGTCCATTTCGACCATATTACAACACACCTTGATCTCTTAATTTTTTTTGTTTTCCATAGTGACTTTGGTAAATAACAAATTTAAAAGTATAAACTGAGATAAACAAATGACATTCAAACATGCGAAGAAAAGATCCCATATCGGAAGATGTGAGAAAACTTAAGTAATATATAAAGGGTTAGCACCAATCCACTTATTGCCAATTGGATTTGAGTTGGAAGCTCATAACAAACCCTAATTTAACAAAACAACTCCTTTTTTTTAATTGTAGAAAATGAAAATGAAATAGAAAGTAATATTTTGGGAGTCCACATTTTTCTTTTGATCCTATATTTACATTAACTGTTTTTACTTAAAAACATCTAATGAACAACAAATAGTTATAAAACATCGAACGAAACAAATTTTTATGTAATTTAAGTTTTAAAAGTGAAAATAATCTAAAGTCACTATTTAACAGAGGAGATATGTATAACAAAAACATACTAGTATTAGAAACTAACGATTATAATTTAATAAAGAAAGAAACTAATGATGTACGATCTAGTTTAAATGAATCTTTACCGGCGGCTCCAAAGTAGCCGAGCTGATACCCCAATGGGCAGACCATAGGGCATAAGTTTTAGATCCTGGTTCTGGATCAGGCTCTCATGAGTAAACCGGTGTCTCTAACCATTGTAAGCTGGTTTTGCATTTAATTTTATAGGTTTTTTTATTAAAAAAAAAAGGATCGCCCGAAATTCTTGAAATAAACTCAAAGATATCTCCAACACTTTCCCTAGGGTTAACCTGTCCTGTCTTATTTAAAACCCGGAGATGGAGTGAGAAGCCATCTCTCTCTCTCTCTATCTCTCTTTTAGAAATTTGGATTCCTCGGGAAAAACAAATTTCTTCTATACGAACTTTGAAACCTCTCTTCTCTCTGGCTAATATTTTCCCGAGAAAACCTGATAAATTAAAAGTCAATTCTATGTTTTCAATCTTTGATGGGATATTAATATAGTCGTGTAATTCACACAGAGATCAAAAGATTCTCCTTTCCTCTGGAGAAGATAAAGGCGAAGCAAATGAGAGAAGAGAGAGGATCGTTTCTTCACGTATTGGTCGTTTAGAGATGATTGATTTTAATCAATTACGATCCATCTAATCCTTTCTTTCGCTTCTTTAGTATAATTTACCATCTCATTAGTTCCGACCAAAGAATATGAAGAGATCACGTGGAAGCTCCGATTCTTTACCCGCTTTCTTACCAATTCGCCTTTCTACTACAGGTAAAAAAAACAAAAATGAGTCTTGCTTGTAAGTTGTATAATATTAACACTTATACAGTTCTGAAGCTGCAATTCTTATGTCTTTGATGTTCATTAGCTAAAATACTTATGAACTTTACAATTAACATTTAACAATAGCTCTTTAAGTACAAACTTTATTGTAATTGTGTATTACTATTAACTTAATAAATTTAAGTAAAGATGTCTGACAATTCCTACAATCGAGACGTTATCCTGACAAAGGTTTTGTGATTTTGCTCATGACATCATAATTATTCTATTATTTTGATTGAAATTATTCGTTCATGGGATTGGTTAAATACAATACTGTACTATTTTTTCTAATGTACTACCGTGATTAATGATTTTTTTATTTCCCTTTTTGCAGACAAACAAATAAGTCCAAGACCAACAAACACCGGCTTCCTCTATTCCGGCGCCGGAGACTACTCGCAGATGTTCGACGCTTTAGACGACGACGGAAGTCTAGATGACATGGGAGGCGTCGGACACGCGTCTTCCACGGCGGCCGAGAAAAAGCGGCGGTTGAGTGTGGAGCAAGTGAAAGCGTTAGAGAAGAACTTCGAGATCGATAACAAGTTGGAGCCGGAGAGAAAAGTGAAGCTGGCTCAAGAGCTTGCGCTGCAGCCGCGGCAAGTCGCGATCTGGTTTCAGAACCGCCGTGCTCGGTGGAAGACAAAGCAGCTCGAACGTGATTACGGCGTTCTTAAGTCTAACTTTGATGCACTCAAACGCAGCCGCGACTCGCTTCAACGCGATAACGATTCTCTCCTTGGACAGGTATCATTTTTAGTGTATACTTTTTAATCGAGTTATTTAACATAAATAATTTGATATTAAACTCAAAAGTTTGCATGTTTATTAATTAATTACACAACTTGGAATAATAATTACATTACATTTTGCAGATAAAAGAGTTGAGAGCAAAACTTAACGTGGATGGGGTCAATGGTGTAGAAGAGAACGGCGTTGTCAAAGCGGCGGAAGCAAATGAGACGGTGATGGCTAATAATAATGAAGTCTTAGAGCTAAACCAGCGTCCTCCGCCACCTCCACCGCATATTCCTACGGAAGCTCCGACGTCGGAGCTAGCATACGAAATGTTCAGCATTTTTCCACGCACCGAAAGCTTCAGAGAAGAAGATCCTGCGGATAGCAGTGACTCGAGCGCGGTTTTGAACGAAGAGTACAGTCCCACGACCGTTGAAGCGGCAGGTGCAGTGGCGGCCACGGCGGTGGAAATGTCGACGACGATGGGTTGTTTCAGCCAATTCGTGAAGATGGAAGAGCATGAAGATCTGTTCAGTGGAGAAGAAGCTTGCAAGTTGTTTGCGGACAATGAACAGTGGTTTTGCTCCGATCAGTGGAACTCGTAAAAGTTTGGGGTAGAATTGAAAAAATATAAAAACTTTAGGGGGTATGTAAAAACAAATATCACTGAAGGGGAGATGTGGTGGGAAAATGAATTTTACCCAAAATGTTGGGGTCTTATTTGGGAAAGTGGGAAAGTGACGCGAGAAGGGTAAAAACCGAGAGATCACGTGCGGTTCCATGCACGTGCGGCCGTAATCTGTTCAACGTTGAAGAGAGAAGGACAAAAAATAGTCTGAATTTATCGGGAATAAATCATAATTATTATGACAAAAATAATCGTTTTATTTTCTTACCTAAAGAATAATGTTGCGTAGGTGAATCCGTCAAATGTGATGATAAATCCTAATTACGACTACTATATTATCTTTAGTTTATGAGTAATGCGTAGCTGAATCCGTCAAATGTGATGATAAATCCTAATTACGACTACTGTATTATCTTTAGTTTATGAGCAATTGAGCATACAGTAATAAAATCTTCAAATTCTGATTATGAGCACAACAACTCAAAAGATTCTACTACAGGCTTGCAAATGAAATAGTTGCCCTACATTTTTATTAGCTTTGATGTTATGTATGAGGTCTCTTTTTACAGAAATGAGTCTGACTTTTGAAAAAACGTTATACAGTACAATTTTAATGTCTGTCATTGATCTGTTTCAAAAGTCGACATGATACGATTGCTAATAAGAATTGATTCTTTTGAGATTAAGACTGGTCTTAATTTGAGATGTCGATCCGTCAACTAAATGATATGCCTGTTAACCCCAAAATAATTGACATGGACAATAGTTTTAAACTGAGAATCTCTGTAGGAAGGTTAGTCCATTATTATTATAAGGTGGTGATAAGTTTACTACATTGTAATGAGTTAAGTTTTGATTAGCTTGTTTGTGGATAATGACAACGTTCAACATTCAAATCGCAGAAGATAACGTTCAGATCACATGCAAATTTTTATAATTTACTTGTGTTTTGAAGGGTATTGTTTTAAGAGATGACAAAGTAGTAAGTGAAGGACATGGAGAGGAAACATGAAAAGCCGAGCCGCATGATTTGGATCCTCCCTAAATATCCGTGTTTGTTTGTAGCCGTTCCTTTTTCTCCTTTTGTTACTTGGTTGCTTTTCTCGTTACCTAAAGCCATTGTTTAATTTGCCTTTTTGCTGCAACAAAAGCCCCGTCGTTCGTATGCTCTTTTGTTTATTCAAATATATATATATATATATGTTTCCATCCGCCGATATAAGGATAATGCTCAATTCTTTTACTAATTTACTCGTGGAAGTGGAACTATGAAATGAAATTGTTGTAACGAGATAACACTCTTACTAGTTGTTACCATATTTTCCACCGGTTCAAAAAACATTATAGTACAAAAGTGGCAGTGTGATTGTCTCGCTTCATTAATTCTTTTTGTTTTTGTACCATGGCATTTCGTAACCATATTTTCACCGCTTAGTGATATATTGATTGTGAGTTTTTTTTGGGTTTGGGTGACAGTCATTGTCACACAAGTGATACAACGTTACAAATGGAAACCATTAACTATCAACGAAAGAGTCGTTGTTTTAAGTATTAGATTCGAGTGTAAATCGAGTAGTTACCCGTCTTCTCGGGTGATGTTGTTTTTATAATTTCATTTCTTTTTGTTTTTCATCATCTACACACCATGCATACATATATATATATACATATATACTTTCAAATATAATAAAGAAGAAAGAAACTGCGAGAAAATAATAATAATAAATAAATAAATAAAAATGTCAGACAAGAGGAAGTGGAGAGATGATGCACATGGGATTCTGTTGAAAGAGTTACAGAAAAAAACACATTTGTTTAAGTTGGGGTTTTATCTCCATGCGGCGCGATACCGTATCCTAATCTCGCTAGATGTCAAGACATGGCAGCCGTACACGTGTTAGATTTGCACGAGATCTAGTTATATATATATATTTTAATTGTAAGAGAAAGGGGCCAAAGAAATTAAAAAAAACCCAAAAAGCAGAGGTAGGGCCCAAGTAGAGCCCAGGAGACTATAGCGGTGTGTCGCTTTCAGACAAAGACATTGGTGGAGAGCCCATGTGAGTAGGTCCCACTTTTACATCGAACACGTCACTTTTAAAACGCCGTCGCGTCACCGTTTGTTTCTTTTTTTCTTTTTCACACGTACACCTTTTTATTTTTCTTTTACACGGTCATGGTTAATTATTTGCACGTGTTTCATCATTTACCGCCGTCAAAATACTATTTTTTTTTCTTTTCTGGTCAAAAAAATAATTCTACAATAGAGGGGATAACAAAAGTTTTGTGGGGATAACAAAAGTTTTGTGAAACTTTACAATACAAAAGATGTTGGCACAAAGTAAAATTCGAGTAATATTCAATTGGGGATTTAGTAATATAGATGGGAATTTCATTCCTCGAAAAACAATAGCAAATAAAGTTTGTTCAGGTCGACTTCCACTATCATTCAACTTTTAATTGTTTAGCACAAACTACATATACGTACGCACTACTCAATTACAAAAACATTAACTACTAATTATAAATCGTAACTATGATTGGCTGTCTGATAATTAATAGATTAAATTAGTGAAAGTATAAGCTGAGAGGGAATAATTTTGATCATTAGTTTACACTTGGGGTGACATGCTCCACTCTGTCTATACAGCCATTATGCTGTTGTTTTAGGGTATCTCTTCTCTTTTCTTTTCTCTCCCACTTTTGTTGTTTGCTCTATATATATCTTTAAAAATTTATTTGTATTTCTTTGGTTGAAGTATGAGAATGAATGCATGCATGCATATATACGATTATTTCATAATATAATATGTCTTAGTCTCTTAATAATATTTAGCAAAAAGAAAAAGTGACCTTCAATGTATGTACCTCTACCCATATGACAAAAACCATCCATGGTTATATTGAAATTACCACGATCGGTTCTATCTGAATTAAATCCAAACACCACGACGATACTGTCTCTGCAGCAACAAAAAATAAAATAAAGGGTTCCTCCTTGCATTGTTGGACGCGTTACTCGTCGTAGGCATATCTACGGATACGGCCAAAAGACTTAAAGCTACTTACCTTATAGAAATATTACCACTATGTTACCGATTATTATTATTATTATTATTATTATTATTATACATCTGCAAATTGTGATTATTAATACAATTATCCCTTTATAGCTTTAAACTTTGGTACACCATTTTCTTTGCCTACCTAAGCCTACTTTATTGCTCCTCTATCGCTTGTAAAATTTCCAACTCAATGCGATGCTTCTGTTTCGTGTACGTAGTACGTATTTAATTGCTCAATTAATCAAAATATCATAGAAATGATATCAAATCAATCAAATTTAAATATTGAAAATTTAGTTTTACACTTTTACTCTAGTGTTTTTGTTTCATTTATGGGAGTTCCAAGTTATACGTCAATACTGTATAACTTATATATAGTCTTTCTGAATGATAACATTTTTAATGATAATCAGAGAGGCTGGAGCACATATATGATATAACTCGTCTTGTGTTTATTTCTTATTTGAGAAATAAAGGTTTTACCAACTAATCCAATCAGAAAACAGAAACGTTATTGTTTTGGTACAAAATTTATAATATATATATCTTATAAAAAAAATAAAAATAAGAAGAAAGATTCTAATTTTGGTCGAGAATGTTGTATAATGCCAACTTGATGCTGCCCAAGTTCCCAACCATGCATGTGCGCTTAAACTCCAAGGATATATGCTGTTTCCACATTTTTCAATATTTTTAAAAGTATACTAGCTAGCTCGTATCGTATAAAAAAAAAAAAAATTATGCGATAGCTGGAATAACCGATCGTACACAGAGAAATTTTAATATTATTTGAAGATCATCATCATCAATTCATCATCATATCCTGTGAAATTCGAAAATTTTAGTCAATTTCATCATCCGATTACGTTGCAGTTGTCTTTCTTATTTCTACAAGTCAAACTCTATTCGAAGAAAGTGATTCCGAAACTAAAATTAGAAACGAATTCAAAATGATATTTGACATTATTTCTTGAAAACTAATAGCACTACGTACTTTTGTTGTTTGCAATTAGCAAAAATAGATGTATCGTTGTAGGGGTCCAGAAAGAAGCTCGGCTTTTGTCATGTCACTAATAGGGACCCAAGATTCTCACCCGTCAGCCAAAGTTGACCACTTCTTCTTCTCACGTATGCAGCACTAAAACCCTTTCCTCCATATGCCTCGGAGTTATATATATGAAGTCATGAAGACTCTTGAGACTTACCCGCTCGGCTTATCCTATTTCCTCCTTCACCCTTCGGCTCGGCTCCAATTTGCATTTCCTACTTCACAATGATCACGCCCATGGCAATGAGATACTTCTGTGTTAACATGTCATTTACTAATTATGTGATGTAACCTAAACACTAGAGCTGGATAATTCATGTCCCATCATAATTTTAGTCGCTTTCAATTTAAGGTAAAGAAAAACTAGCAAACCTACATGCATCTACCCTAATCAATTCTCTTCGATTTTTTTTTCTTTTCGAATGGTCGTTTGTCCCTCGCTTTCTCCATGAGTGACAGTGTGATTTAATGTAACAAGTTGGTCCATTTCTGACGAATTGGATGACTAACCCATAAAAGGCGATTTTTAAGTGAAATTTAAATGCACAATAGCTGATCCATTCATAAAGATTCTGTCCCTTGAACTATATACTATACTAGTCTTTATATGTGATTTTGTACGTACCTTTTGTTTCGTTTGCCAACAGCTCCTTAATGTTAGTATGTACTTACTCTGGTACAGTACCCCTTAAACTTAAAAAAGGGTTGGGAGTTTCAGTGTTCATAAATGTATTTGTATAAGTAAATATTACTTTGGAAGTCAACAACATTGGGGTGGTGGCGCAGTTGGCTAGCGCGTAGGTCTCATAGCTACTGAGTGATCCTGAGGTCGAGAGTTCGAGCCTCTCTCACCCCAATATTTTATGTTTTAAGCTTCCTTGTTATATCATATCTACTTGGGCTTCTGGGCCTCTCTAGTTATCCAAAAAGCCGAACTCCTCACTAATTACATGCCCATCACTATCATTTTCTCAAGCACGAATGCGTGTTAAATAGTACTTGCTCCGTATATTAAAAATATATCATAAGATCTTTATATAATTCCATCTTTCATCAACACAATCTCTTACTATGTAATTAATATGTTCGTGCTATTATGTAAAAGAAAAAGACCTAGAAAAACATTAACGTGAGAAGTGAAGTTGCTTTTACTGGAGTTTTCTATATTGATTTGTTTTTTTTTTGGTTGGCGAGGTTCATAGAACATGTTTTTAAATATATAATCATTTAGTAATGGTTATAGGAAGGTTCATCGAATGAATAGAGTCATTCCGGATTAGTTAATAAATACAATAAGAGGATCTACTTTGTAATCCGATTAAAGATGAATCAAATAAAATCACTCATTCCCACGATCATGAACCGTACAAACTTCTAGATTTTCTATATTCAATTTCCCATAAACTATGGTCGTCCTTTTTGACTACACACTCACGTGCGCACGAAATTGAAGCATACGGCGCACCATTCTTCAAGAAAGAAATGAATATTACCACAAAGTCACGTACAATGTAGGTTTTAATAAAAAAAAATTTAAGTTTAATGCATTGCGCACGAGTGGGTTTGTTTATTTTGGGGTTTTACGTACGTACGCGGTTTATACAAACAAAGCGAGAGTCCGTGTCCGACTCCGAGACTGCGAGTACGAGTCCACCGGCCAACGGTCACCGTCAGAGATGATACCTAACAATTTGGTCCCATAACATGTTCAGTGTTTTTTTTTGTGTGTTAAATCAGAGCCGTCCATCCTTATCAATCTTTTTGCGTTTCTTTTGTTGACCTTATTGTCTTCTTTGTCTTTGAAATTTTATATATTTCATGTGAATCTAAATTGAGTTATATATATATATATATATAATTAGCGTCCTGTGACTTCTCTCTCTCACTTAATTACATATACCATTTTCTACGCTATTCATTAACTACTAACTGTTCCATAATATCTGGACGTTCTAGTTAGGTTTGTTTTTTTTGTTGGTAACTGAATTTGGAAACACATAAACGAAATTGCTTAAATCAAAAATGAGAAATACGTGTCTAAAGTTTTATAAATATTAAATAAAGACGGAGTATAACTTAAAATGATTAGTTAAAGTTTTAAACAGTTTTTTTTGCTTATTAAGAAATAAAAATAAAATTAAAAGATACTTGAATCCAAGATTTTTAAAGATACTAAACTATATTCCAAATTTTAGTTGGATATTTTCATTTATTTAGTTGACACTAGTAAAGTAAAGAATCTAGAGTTCAAATCAATTTAAGGAAGAAAAAAACTATAGTTTTACGGCAAATATCTATTGTTTCGATTTTGTTTCGCTAGATATTTTGAGTATTAATACAAATAATCATTTTGTAAAGTTTGACAAAAAGAACAACAATCATTTTCTAAATTGTGAAATGCAATAATAACCAAGCAATATCAGCGTAAAATGAAAAGATTGAAAAAAAAAACAGTAATATGGCTCAAATTTTAATAAGTGGTCCTTTACACGTCAGAGATGTTACTTCTAAGAAAGCCCCGTCAACACAGCGAAACCTTAAATGACCCTTTCTTTGGTTATATACCGACGTTGAAGCAGACGTGGCAACATTTCACACGTAGGTACGCACGTGCGCGTGTGCGTGTGTATATATATATAAATAACTACACAACTCTCTCCGAGAAAATTTAGCAGACGACGAGAAGAAGAAAATTAGAAAAATGGAATGCAGAAAACACAACCACCATGGCAACAAAGGAGTTTGCCCTTCTTGTTTACGAGATAAACTCTCTCGACTACCTAATACGACGTCGTACTACGTCATCCACCGATCCGATGATCGATCTGCTTCTTCCACAACCGTTTCGTCTTCTCCGTCGTCTCCGGCGGTGAAGGATCATCGGAGAGCTGGTTCGATGTCGATGTCTTTCGCTGTGAGGGAAGCGTTGAGTGGTAATCTGATTGAAGCTTTAGGTGGAGGGTTGAAGAAAAGCAGATCTATGGCGCATGTTCCCAGGGATTACAATATTGTTAGGGATTCGAAGAAGAAGACCAAGGAGAAGTTGAAATCTACTACGGTGAAGAAGACTGGGTTTTGGACTAAGTTGCTTCACCTGAAAGGCAAAGGCGGTGCTGCTGCCGACGTCGGTGGATTGGTTACTAATTCACGGCAACGAGTTTATTAAATTGACCCAATTTTAGTTTTTTTTTTCCTTCTGAAATTTTATTTTTGATGTGTACAGTTACAGATAAAGATATTAAAAATGGTGGAAAATGATGAAAGTGATTTTCTGATAATATGTATGAATTTTTTTTTTTATAGAGATTAGTATTACATACTGAAATTGACCAAATGATACTACCAAAATTTCCTCTGATTTGACCAACCAATCAGTGATTTCGATCATATCCTAAACTTGCGTGTTCGAGTGACTTGTTATTTGCAATTTGGCATCACAGGTCACAGGAGTCATGGATTTTATAATCAAGAAATTTAATCAATAGAACTTATAAAGAAAGCTGTTTTGTTCATTATATATAACGGTAAATTTATGTATATCAAATGGTCCAAAAAAGTATATTATAATAAGTAATTAACATTGAACATATAAAACCTACAACACAAAAAAATGGCCCCTTCCGAATGTTCCGTTATGAGATTTGTAACATTCAAATTAGCTTTTCATCAGTTTCTTGTAAAATTGTTCTATACTATGGGAGTATGGGTGACCAAATCTGGTGTTTGCTTTGCTTTCTTTCACTCAGCTTCTTCTGTTAAATGCAGTCTCTTTTCAGTTTTCATCACCATCTTCGTAGTCAAACTTCATCATCGTCATCGAGATAGGGCCCGTGGTCTACTGACCGGTTTTTCAATCTCTGGAATATCTCATCTAGCGACTGTGGCACTGATGAAGTCACTACTCTGCTTGTGCTGGTTAGTGTTGTTGTTTCTGGGCCCTGTCTTAGTGGAAGAAACTTCTTGGTTGCTACATTTTCTTTAAAACTCTGGATTCCTTGTTTCATGTTTCGCCATGTGGAAGCCAAACGAGAAGATGGCTCTCCTGATCCTTCACCGCTACTTGGACCTGAACTGTCTGTTTCCAGTAAGGACACTTTAGCTGAAGCCATGTTCTCTGGTCTTGTGATGGAAGATGGAGAGTGTTTGTTCTGTTGTTCTCTAATGGCTGCATATTTGTTAGTGATTGCTTCTCTAGCTGATCCATATTTACGGGACATATCATCTTTCGGTGAATTCCCTTTTACTGCGTCTATGTCATAGCTCGACGACATCTTCATTTCAACAGAAAAATTTTCCTGCAGATATCTTAGTCAGGCTTTGAAACAAACACTATGCTTTTATATGTTATTATGGGTTTACTACTTACAGAGAAATTGCTTCCTGGTTCAATGTCAACATCGTTGAAGTTCCTTGCTAATGGAAGAACATGCTCGCCGACTTTTTGTCCTTCTTCGAGCCATGTTCGTTCTAACGATTATAAAAGAAAGGAAAATGAATTAAAACATGAGTTAATGATCAAATATCAGAAAATATTACTATGGTTTTTTTACCTTTTTTAAGAATCATTATCCCCGAAGGATCAAACCCGTCTGTATCCTCGCTCTCTGTTTGAAATCTAAATCTTTTCCAACTACCAAAGTAATTAAATATGCGATCAAAGAAATTGCTTGCAACTAGCAATGTGTAGATAACCATTATGAGTGGATAGATTTCATTGAACCGTTGTCCAAAGACTGGGACAGCATCATCAATTCTACCCATTTTCTGCAGAAACAAATAAAAAACATTGCAAACAAGCCCAATTAGTTTGATTTTCAAAACCTTGTAAGCAGACATAATGCGCGAAGGGTGAGATGAAAAAAATACCTTCTCAAATATAGTTTCGGAATGAAGTTGAATAAGATTAATAAAATTGTAAGATATTGGTGGCGCATATCGAGCAATCATCCTAAAGAGATACATATAAACCATTTATAAGCAGATACATATAAACCATTTATAAGCATGTATATTTTTTATACTGTATTAAAATAGACGATGGATGGGTATTCACTTACGAGCAAATCATTAGTAGATTTACAGAACTTGTTTGTCGAGGCGTCAAGGAATAAATCATCAGCATCCCAATTTTAAAAAGTGAATAATATGTACAGACGCACATATACACCAAAGGTACAAAAGCAAATGCCTGGAAGCAAAGTGATCAAGATTCAAGAGGAAATTACAGGTCAGTTGAAACAATTTGCTAATATAAGATAACAAGCTATGACACGCTCCATCGAAGCAAGAATTGAGATGTAAAGTATAATATACCTGCACTAGCAATTCATCGGATTTGACAGAGCTAATAAGTATCGAGAAGAGGGACAAGTCCAGTTTGCTAAGAAGGAGAGTTGCCTCTGCTAAAAGGATAGCAGCGGACATAATCCCCATAACTACTGCCAACACCATCTGAATTTGTTTCTTCAATATACACCTCCACATAAATTCTGCCAAAGTAATAATGTGCAAAAGAATTCTCATGCCAGACTTTTCGACAGATGAATAACCAATCAGCAACTCTATTCAGGGATGATTTCATTGGTTCTATATTTTTTCATTTCGAAGTGGGATTTTTTTCCACTTCAGTAAACACGTTCAGAAGGTTTGGAGAGCAAATGAGTACAGAAGTATTTAAACACTTACCCAATGTATCAAGAATATCCCCCATTTTTCCAGTTCGACTAGCTCTGAAGCTCGATATGTATTTCCTGAAATATGGTGTAACAAAGATGCTTAATGTAAAAGGCATCATTAACTTAAGATAATAACGGAAGAGATAATTATATAATGTACGAGAGAGATGAAATGATTGAAATCTGACCATCCAGTTGCATCACGGCGTTCATAATTCTTCATTGTGTCTTCAAGAACAAGGGCCTCAGTAACATAAGTTAGATACTCACTGCAAACATCCATAGTAACTTAGTAAGACATTACTGAGAGCGGGTTTCCTTATACTGAGATATCCATATATTCAGCAGCAACAGTCTATTACTGGAACGAGTTTCGTAATAAAATATCACAAGTAGTTAAAACAGGGCCTATAGAAAAGTTCTCCATACCTTTTATATCTATAATATTCATCCTTAGCATTTCGAAGGTGGCGCCTTAACGTTGCCATCGACTTTTCATCTGTGTCATAGTCCATATCATTTTCACCCAACTGACCACCTTGTGGCTTAAATGATGGGTCTTCCCTGAACTGTATACAGATTCATCAATAAAATTGGAAAAGTTCAAATGTATGTACACATATAAGGATAGTGAAAGTACCATTTTAGCCAGCATAGCATCTATTACATTCATGTATGGTCTCATAGGATCGCGCTTGGACATTTGAGTTGAAGTCGCTTGAGCAACCTAGCAAGGCAATGGTTATGAAGCGATAAACAGTCTGACAAGAAAACAATACATTGTGCTCACAATTTCGGGAGGGAGCACAGTATAAAGTTGAATTGCTAAAAACTCAGGGTCCCTTGCGTGAAGTAAATTCACTTTAAATACAAAGTCTGCTAATTGGAATATCTCCCTCGATCTTAATAGCACCAATGATGATGTCATGTAATAAGAAGGTATAATAAACGAAATTCTAAACAAGTTTGAAGCAGAGAGGGAATATTCAAGCGGATGAGAGCAAAAACTTGTTTAACCCAGATAACACTTACTACAATCGCATTTGAAAGTTCTTGATGAGCATTATCAAGTTTCACAGCAATTTTGGCAATTTTGTGCGAGAGAACTTTTTGGCGGGTGGTCCAATCTGCATTCTTCCAAATGGTCTTAGGTATTTCGCTCAAGCCAAAGCCAAGAAGAAATGCACCAGTCACCAGCCCAAACGTATTTGAACATGCCATAGCATAACCCAGAATGCTTCCTTTCCTGTTAACATACAGGAACGACTCAGTCAAATAGTCAAAAAATGAGAAAGATTGGGCACCAAATATTCTAAACCCAGTGAGTCATATATCATCTATAGCTAGACGATGAGCAATTGAGTTGCAACACTCAGATGCATTTTTCAATAAAATGCTAATGACAAAGCAAGAGATACAAAGCCAATATAAGTATGTTCAATCATGAAGGAACAATTTACCAGTTCCTGTGCATCATAATGAGAAGGATAAGACCGAGAAGACCAATGAATCCCAGAACTAGATAGAAAACTAAGTTGACATGTACGCTAGTCTTCAATCTCTCTGATACGGTAAAGTCTCCAGCATCTTCAAAACCCTGAATAAGGGGCACCACAGCCCTGTTTAGAGGTAACATAGTTTAATATATTGGTAATGTACATCTATTAGCTACAAAACAATGTATATGGATTGTTAGGGGTGCATTTCAATTCCTGTCAGCTAAAACAAATTTACAGCTAAAAGATAACAATCATGTATATGAACTTATTTGACATACACGGGACACATCCTGTCATGCTAACTAAGGTAATCTTTTCAAAAATAATCTGGTTTTACCACCTAAAATTGATCAAAAGAAAGACACATTGTACTACAAATATCGTGGAAGACATGTGTCAGAGGAAAGGCACTGCAAAGTTCGACCAGTTCATACCAGGTGAGTAGAAACGTACTCCAGTATGACCAACTCCATAAGAAGGAAATGGCGCCATTTTCAGGATGATCAGGTTGCAAAGATAGTGTCTGCAGAACAAATGAAGCAACCAAATTCAAATGACAATCTAATCTCCTAGTTTCGCCTAGTATTGGTTCAAATCCAAATCAAACAAGGCAACCAAAATTTAGCTATTGTTTCATCGCAAATTAAACCATGAAACTTTCTCAATAATATTACTCAATCGCTCCCAACGGCGAGAGACCTAAGCTTACTACTATCCCTAAACATAATACTTTTGACTCCCGAAAAAACTGGTACTTCAAGCTTAAAAACCTTAAGTAAGTCTGTCAAACTCTTCCAACATCAAATACCAATTTCAAATTAGGTCTCACATATGCCTATAAGCCGTATTCAGAAACCACATTCTTCTTGAGCTAAATCTTAATCCTACGTACGAATGATCTTATGAAACTTTCCAGGCATCAGAAGAAAAGCCCTTCAACTATATCTCACACACGATTCAATTCCAAATAAACCAAGATAACTCCTACAAGCTCGTAAAGGCCAATTCGATCAGAATTGCACTAGTCCGAGATTGAAAACGAAACTAGGAAAACATATGTTTACCGTCCAAATGTCGGCAGGAGCGAGGATGATAACGGAGACGGAGCAGAACCAGGTGTATCCAACGGTGATAAGAACGTAACGCGGAATCTCCGGTCCGGCGAAGTATCGGAGCGTGGAAACAACTAATCCTAGGGTTAGAGGCAACGAGATCAGATAGAAAACCCACATCTCCCTCTCGATGCAGTAGAATCAATCAAAATTAACGAACAGATAGAACAACCCCAGCTTTTCAAAGGTATCGATTACGCCGCCCGCGAGATCGCTCGACTTGTCTATATGTATGCTAGCGCGTGAGAGCAACGCGCCGATGAGAGGAACTGAGGAAGGTCTCTCTCTCCCTTGTTGTTCAGTTTTCGTTTTTTCTTTCTTTCTTCAGTTTGTTGGTTCGATCTCCGTCCGGTTCATTGACAAAGAAGAAGAAACAGCTTTTTTTTTTTTCCTTTTTTTTCTTTTTCAAAAATGGGGAAACGTAAATATTTAACTTCGTTGAGAATTAGTCTGATTAATAATAAATAATTTTCCTCTTTTCATATTGTATAAAGATTAGATAATTTCAACCAACAAATCTAAATTAATATAGTAATATAATTTTTACGTTATGAAAGATACGTTGTATTTTATCCATTAGTACTCTGATAATATAATTTGGAAGTAATGAACGTCATTCATTGGTTGTTTTCTCAAGGAACGTACTTTTCTTTCTTTTTGTTTAAATTAAAAAATGCTTTCTTCTCGCGCAGGCAACGAGTTTCTGAGATCATGCTGCGCACTTTCACAGAATATTTATGGAATGAAACAAAATATTTTTTCTTTGTTTTATTAATTAGTGGTATTTCAAAAACAAAACAAAAACTCCACTACTTATTTATAATTGAAGAAAAATTATTTAAATTCAACAAAGTTATTACCTCTAGGAACTGGGCTGGACTTCACCTATGATATTAAATTATTAATAGTCAGAAACTGGGCCTGATGAGTCCTACATCCAAGATACTTTGATAAATTAAATATGAGCCTGGCGACACCAACATCCAAGATAGGTTTATGTCGTGGTTTCTCATTTGAGTTCATCTGTAGTTGTTTGGTAATACTAGAAAAAAAAACATATGGTTAGTGTCCAAGTTAGTTAAAATATCCGCGTGAAAGGAATATAACGTGATTCACGTTTCCCAAACGTGTTGCTGTTGCCAGGTCACTGCTCTAATCTACTGGATTCATGTCCCATATGTGAAGACTATCTTAACTAAAAAAATGTCTAATTCGTAATTGACAAGGTTCACATTTATACGCGTTCACACTTGCCTGTTTTAAAAATAGTACTACTAGTAGTTACTTATTAATCCCTTCATCAACTAAAGCATTTACTGATTCCATTAGTCTTTCTTATTTTAGTATTGAGATTTTCTCAACTCAATTCAAATCTCTGTATTCCTCTGATTTATTAAAAGTATACAGCATCGACCGTTCGTACTTGTAACTCTATCCGTTCCGTCCATATCTCCTTTAGCCAGATCCAACGGGCAAAATGATAAGAGCCGACAAGACCATCATGACACACGTTTAGGTTCTATCCTTCCTGCAATCAGAATCCTATACCGTAAACCCCACTTCCCATTTCCCTTTCCATTTTTCTTAGTACTTTTAATAGTTAATAGTACTCTTACCACTCTTTTATTTTCCAAGATGCCCATAGTCATTGGTTTTACTAACATCCATAAGCAAATGCACAAAACTACGAAACACTTGTGGAACTAAAATCATACTGAACTGAACTACCTAAAAGTAAAATCAAAATCTGGCTGAGTTTATGTAAATTAAATTAAACTGAAAAAGTCTTTTGGCATTTTTATAAGAAGCTATATCCAGCTGAACTAAACTGTATCACAAACAAAAGTCAATAATTATTAATTTTATCCATAAACTAAACTATAAAGTGGGTTGAGCAAATATTTTGTCCATAAACTAAAAGAACTTCTGTTATAATTGTACATATCATTAATAGCTATATAACTTGTTCAAACAAAAAAAAAAATATTAGCTATATAACATCCACAATTTAATTGATTTAAATTTTTGATAAATGTATAAGACCAGTTCTAGAAGAGAGCATTTGTCGAAAAAATAAAAGCCATAAACTATATAAATAGCGGCTGTTAGTAAAACCTCTAAAATATAAATATAGCGTCCGTATCTGATTCTCTTTCTTACATATATAATCATATCAAGATCAAGAGTGAGAGAGAGAGAGAGAGCTATGTCGTCGTCGGCGGTGGAGTTCGTGGCCGAGCAGCGGAGATGCAGCGACGATGGTAGTAACGTCGGAGAGACAGTAAAGACTGGGGAGCTTGATCATTTGCATATGGAACCGTCGGCTCCGTCAATTTCTCTCCCTACGGAATCTTTCCTCAGAGCAGCAACGTTACTCAAGAACCAGGTGCGTACGACAAGGACGTAAACCAGAACCCCGTACCGTACGTTGGCTCATATATGTGTTCTTGGTATAGGTTGTGGAGGCCACGTGGAAAGGCGGTGTCGAATCTCTTTCCCCTGGAGGTTCGGGTGCGGTGCTGGATCCGTCTGTGTACACAGGACTACTCGGCACAGCGTTCACCTGCTTGAAGTCGTACGGGGTCACGAGGAACCATCAAGATCTGCTTACTTGCGCAGAGATAATCGACACGTGTGTCAACGTTGCACGTGCCACAACCAGGTGAAAATATCTTCGCCACTACGTTCCTTAGCCGAGTACACATCAAAATCAAAATATCATATTTGATATTAAAACACACACAAAAATGTAATCTAACCACTCTGGAAGAATATTCTGAAAATAAACTTTGAATAACTTGCCTGACAGAAAAACACATGGGCAGATTGAGTAGCAGCAATACAAAGATGTCAATTTTATCCAATTATTATTATCGTCACTCACACTACTACCATGAAAATTATGTAAATCTTTTATCTATGGAATAATATCTCTATACACCCATTCGAAATTAATTCAATTGTCGTTTTCTTACTAATAGTAGTAGTAATTAGATTTTGATTTATGCTAATGAATAGGCACGTGACGTTTTTATGTGGAAGAGGAGGAGTTTATGCACTTGGTGCAATCGTAGCCAACTACAGAGGGGACCTATCAAAGCGTGACCACTTCCTCGGTCTTTTTCTTGAGGTTCCAATTTTTTTTTTCTTTTTGACTTTTTTACTATTTCTCATTTCTTTGGCTTACACCATATCTTCACTCTTTTCGTGAGATTTGGTCTAGTTAACAGCGTGGTGGACTTTAATTTATATATTTTTCTTACGAGCAGCTTGCGGAAGAGAGAGAGTTACCGGCAGGACCAGAGGAAGGAGGATTTGGGATGTCATATGACCTTCTCTATGGAAGAGCGGGTTTCCTTTGGGCTGCTTTGTTCCTTAACCGATATCTCGGTGAAGGCTCTGTTCCTGATCATCTCTTATCGCCTATCGTTGCTGCTATCTTAGCCGGTGGACGAGTTGGAGCCGCAGATCATGAAGCTTGTCCTCTGTTATACAGGTTTTTGCAAAGCGCAATATAGATTAGTGTGATCCTATTTTCGGTTTAGTATGAATTTATCTTAGTTTTGTGGCTTTTAGGTTTCATGGGACGCGATTTTGGGGTGCGGCAAATGGATTAGCTGGAATCTTGTATGTGTTGCTACATTTTTCATTATCTGAAGAGGACGCCAAGGATGTTCAAGGGACATTGAGGTACATGATGAGTAATAGGTTCCCCAACAGCGGAAATTACCCGTGCAGCGAAGGGAATCCGAGGGATAAGTTGGTCCAATGGGCTCATGGAGCAACTGGTATGGCCGTTACTTTGGCTAAAGCATCTCAGGTGTTTCCAAATGAAAGGGATTTCCGCGAAGCAGCCATTGAAGCAGGAGAAGTAGTGTGGAAGAGTGGCTTGGTGAAGAAGGTAGGTTTAGCTGATGGAGTTGCTGGCAACGCCTATGCTTTCTTATCGCTTTACCGGTTAACGGGAGATGTTGTATACGAAGAGAGAGCAAAAGCGTTCGCGAGTTACTTGTGTCATGATGCGGTAGAGCTCGTGAGTATGACAAGGCAGGAAACAGAACATGATTATTCTCTTTTCCGGGGACTAGCTGGACCAGTATGTCTCTGGTTAGATCTTGTGTCGCCGGTTGATTCTAAGTTTCCTGGTTATGAGATATAGTTTAACACCCGGTAATTTTCGATAACCTGTTGGTTCGATTATGAAATGTCTTATGAAACGATCTTAGGTTCTCCGGTTTATTCAACTTTCAATAATTTAGGGGGTGTTATTCAACTTTGTATTTTAATTGATTTGGATGTATTTCAAAATCTAGCGTTATTTAACGATGTATTTTAAAAACCACAATAAAATCTGCTGTTATTGGATTTAACATTTGTTGGATGTATTTTAAAGTATTTTAAAACAAGCGTTATTCAATTTTCAATGGATTTTGTTTTCTTTAAGATTTTAATGTATTTTACATCTAAAACACGTACAAACACAATCCTAACACTTTTCAAATGATTTCATCTCTTTCATACCAAATCCATCTTAATTGTATTAAAAGGCTATTGAATTTTAAAATCCACCCGTAATTAAAATCCCTTAAAATTCTCCATCTAATAACACCCCCTTATTGAATTAGCTGAGATTTGGGAGAAACATTCATAGAAAAGTAGCATGAAAAGATCAGCTCAATGGTTTGAAGTTTAAACGGTGTTGGCGGTATCAGTAAGACAACGGAGAATGCAGCCGAGACCAGCTCTCTCTGTTAGTTTCTCGTGAATCATCAAACACTGATCGCATGTGGGTTCGTCCCCAGTCGAAAGGCCTCTATACAAGTACCTGATCCACATCATTCAAGTAGAGAAAAAAGACTTTGACACTGACTTCATCATCAAGCTAACTAATATCTAGCAGAGGAAAACATTAGATGCGAGGGGCTTACTTCATTAGAATATCGTAATACTCGGCATCAAGGGCATTTAACATTCCGTCGATATCCCTTATCGCCATTATAGCTTTTTGCACAGCTATCCAATTAGCTGACTGGAAAGCAACCATTTATCAAAACTCACATCATCTTTTTGGTCAAGAACAAACCACTAGTGAGGAAACAGAGAGACCTTGCAACGTTCATCGAGAGTTTTCGGAGACGAACCATCGAGAGCTGTTTTCAGAGCTTCGATATGTTTGTACCTGCACAAACAGAGTAACTATTTAAGGTCTTCTAAGAAAGTAAACAAAAAAAAACAAAAGGAACTTTAGGGTTATACTGTTTGAGTAAGCTCTCAATCTGCTGCGATTTGGTTTCGATCGTCGCTATTATTGCCTCTGCATTATCAGCTTCAACAATTTCTGCTGCTCCAGCCATTGGATCTCTCTTTCTCTAACCCCTCTAGCGAGACTATCTGAAACATTATTAACTCGTGTCATTAATTTTTTTCAAGAAACCTAGAAGTTGTGAAATGGTTTCAAGCAATTCGAAAACTTGCTAGTTGCTACATAGTAAGGAAACAAAGAGGATTGGGAAGCAATGCAAAACATGTCAAGCTCAAGCCCATAAAAAGCCAATAAGAGAAGTAACGATCACGAAAAATCAATTCTGCTCATGTAAGAAAAATCCAATGCCGATGGTACACCAATTTCTCACGGCTTCAGATCATCAGATCATTAATCCAGAAGTTTTAGGATCAAATCATACAAGGATCGACCAGGATTAGAAGCTTACGTGAAATGAGACCGAATCAAGCGATCGAGTGATGAAGCGTCCACGAGAGAAATCCTCAGACGTAGCAAGAGAGATCGAAAAGTTGTTATGTTGGTATATAAATTTGTATAAAATAAGAAAATTCATACGTCAAATGAACATATAAAAGTTCTTCGAGATTGCAAAGTAAATCCAAGTTGATCAAATTAAAATCCAATTTGACCTTTTAAGATTAGTTTTTTTTTTTGTGCCGAGAAAGATGGGTTTGCTTTACTTGGATTAAATACTCAAAACCCCCCATAAAAACTGCTGATCAAGCAACAAATGAATCACACAACTCCGGATTAGGATAAACATCCCAACCAGAGTCTTACAAATATCTATATATATATATATATATATATTGTCAAGTAAAATTCAAGAATTGAATTGGTTATCTAAGAGTTACAACACATGTTACTCTTCGTTGGTATCACTTGACCAGGACCTGGAACAATATCAATCTTCTTACCGGCAAGTGACCCGGGATTACCGTTCTCTTGATCTTCACTCGCAGCCAGACTTTTCTTGTTCACAATGTTGAAGATCTCTGTCAAAACCGTGGAGAAAGCGCTCTCAACATTAGTTGCGTTAAATGCAGATGTCTCCAAGAAGAACAAGCCTTCTTTCTCTGCAAACTCTTTAGCATCTTCGGTCGGTATTGCTCGTTGATCAACAAGATCTGACTTGTTCCCAATAAGGATGATCACAATATTCTTGTCTGCATGAGCACGCAATTCCTCTAGCCATCTTGGGATATGATCAAAGGTTTGGCGTCTGGTTATGTCATAAACTAACATTGCCCCAACGGCTCCTCGGTAATATGCACTCGTTACCGCTCTGTATCTGTTCAACCAAACCCACAAATATACAGAGAGAAAGACTATATAAGCATATGATAAGCATGGAATGTGGTGATTTGCTTATTCGACAAAGATTAAAAAAAAGTCTTCAAGGTCTGAGATTAAGCCAGTCAAATATATAGAGACTTGATGAAGCATCACTGAGAACTGTATATACTTTTTTTTTTCGATTCTGTACCAATCATACAACTACGGAAGCTGCTTTGTAACATTGAAAGAGAATTAGAGTCTACTCTACACATCATATGAAATCAAAATCTCAGATTATCCTAATTGTACTTTAGATCTTCGAAATTCGTATGAAGACCGAAAAGCTTATATCAGAATTCGAAATCCTAAACTAAGGTATCATCTATCATCGGATCCAGAGACACAACTCAAATCTTACGAGATCTACGTTCAAGCAATTGAAGTAGCTAAAAAGTTCCGGAGAGAGAGAGATCGGAGATTACCGTTCTTGGCCGGCGGTATCCCAGATCTGAGCCTTAACACTCTTGTGGTCAATAACAAGCGTCCTAGTCTGAAACTCGACGCCGATGGTGGCCTTAGAATCCAAACTGAACTCGTCTCTCGCATATCTAGCTAGTATCTGCGATTTCCCAACCGCTGAATCGCCGATCAGCACCACTTTGAACACGTAATCAATCTTCTGCGACGGATCTCCGTATCCTCCTCCACTCGTCATCGTCTTCAAATCTCTCTCTCTCTCGCTGAGTCCTATGTTTCAAGCTTTTACCGAAAAGTGAGCTTTTTTGAAGTTTTAAACGCAGAGATCTGATACGGTCGTAGTTTTGTTTGTTGTCGTCGTTGTCAACTATTTAGTCAATACTGGATGACATGTTTAATTTTTAACCGTTGGATTTTCCCGGCTCGAATCTAGAAGCTGATCTGACAGATACGACAATTATCTCTTCTCTCTGCAGGAGGACGCATGTTTTTGGCTATGATGTCATCTACTACAGTATCTCTTCATCGAATGTTAAAGCCTTTTAAATTTGGGCCATAGGGCCCATCAGTTTAAGATAATGGCCTGGATTCGTTGATTACGTGTCGCTATCCGAGTTGACGAAAAGTGCCCTAAGCCGTTTTTTATCAGAAAAACAAAAGAACAAAGCAAACGTCGCGACGGAGAGAGAGAGAGAGAGCGATGGAGGAAGAGGAGCACGAGGTTTACGGGGGAGAAATTCCCGACGTCGGCGAGATGGATGGAGATATGGAGGCTCCTAATCCCGATTTGGATATGACTGCCGCTGATGATGATGCGGTTAAGGTGGTCTGCTACGCTCGTTTTAGCTTACTGTTTTGTTATTCTTAATGTGATCGATGATCTCGTTTGATTTGTTATCGCGTGTGTATCTGTTTGATTGGTGTTGTAATACATACTAGGAGTTGGATGAGATGAAGAAACGATTGAAGGAGATGGAGGATGAGGCTGCTGCTCTGCGTGAGATGCAGGCTAAAGTCGAGAAGGAAATGGGAGGCCAAGGTTTTTATCTATTTGATTGTTTTTTCGTTCTATGATTCGGGTTTTTGATTTCACCGTCGTGCTTCCCGTAATTCGCTTGGTTTTTTTAATCGTCAGTTACTTGGTGTTTGGATCCATCTTTGAATTTTAAGAACTGTGAATTTAACTATGTCTATGCTGTTGCTCTGCTTCTTGACTAAATTTTTTTGTCCAATTGTGTTATTGCAGATCCTGCTAGTATTGCAGCAAATCAAGCAGGCAAGGAGGAGGTTGACGCTCGATCAGTTTTTGTTGGCAATGTAAGAACGCTTATGTTTTTACTTGATTCTTTCTTTGAATCATCTTAGCTTCTGGTTGATTTCATAATTCTTACATCTTATTAATCTAGAATTTTCTTTCGACTAGACTTTGAATTGCCGAAATCAGTAGCTCTGTTGATATAAAACCCTTTTCGTTGCCGATTTTAAAGTTATTATAATACACCTATGAAGTCTATAATCTGATTCTGTTCTCTTCTTGATCCATGATTGTATTCTCTACGTGGAATTTCATCAAATTTCGTTCTTAATAGGTTATGAAGTAGGTGAATATATCACTAGTTAACCATTACTTTTGGTGTGATGTCACACATCTTTGTTACTATGGCTTGCGCTAGATTCCAGTTCAATGAGAATTCTAGATTAGAGTTAGTGATTAGAGTGAAGACTACATCTTCGTCAATCCAAAATTAGTGAAGGAGTTTGTTGTTAGTGATATTGAGGGTATTTACAACGTAGATTGAGTCTTCATATTGCTGATGGAACCTTAGAGACATATATCATTCATAATTTCATATGTCTATTTATTAGTCTGTTCAAATTTGAAATGTCTACAATTTTTGTTTTTGGCGTTCAGTTTTGCTTTTCTTATGATGTTTCTCACTACAATCGCAGGATTGTTCTCATTCCTGAAGTTCTTATTTGCTCTGGGTTATCAATTAGGTTTTTTGGGGTCATTACATTTTTCCTTTAATAGAGTTGAAAAAGATCTGTTCTGTTTTGTTTGGAACATGATGAAAAAAGCTATAAAAAAATTGCAAAAAGAATAAAAAAAGCTAAAAAAAAAAAAGATAAAAGAGAAGAAGTCAGTACGTTTTAGAGCATTAGGAAATGTAGAAAAGGAAAAATGTCATGACTTTGAAGGAAAAAGAGATATCTGGAGAGGGGATAATGTTTGAGTGGAGTATTTTGCAATCCACCCTCTAGGGGATAACCTTTGAAGAGCTGAATCAAGATGCTGGGTACTTTCTAGTCAAGGCTCATAGCTGCTATCTGCAGAGATTTGGTGAGAGGCAGCTGTTTGATGCAGCTGTTTGATGCAAACATACAATAAAGATTGTCAAGTGTATGCTCGGTACACAGCATAAGGGATCTTTTAAAGTGGCTGCTCAAATATACTAGGTTCCACTCTGCTTTACTTGGTGTTCTTGTTCATTTTTGCAGATATGAAAAGAAAGAAAGGTTTATGTGGCGTTGATGTGTTGTTTGATGAAGGATTAAAACAGGAATGATTTGTTGGATTTCTTGTTCGCCGAACTTGTTGATTTGATGGATTACTCTGTGTGCTCAGTGAAAGACACCATGGGTTATACTTGTTTGGTATATAATATAAAGGTTTATTTCACTGTGCAGGTTGATTACGCTTGTACTCCCGAAGAAGTGCAGCAGCATTTCCAAACATGTGGCACTGTCCATCGGGTGACTATTTTAACAGACAAATTCGGGCAGCCAAAGGGATTTGCTTATGTAGAATTTGTTGAAGTAGAAGCTGTTCAGGAGGCTCTACAACTGAATGAATCAGAGTTACATGGTCGTCAACTAAAGGTACACATGATCTTACTATACCATCAAACCGAACACTTTTTAGCAAGGTGTAAGAACTTGTGTTTTCATCATTTCTCATCTGGCTTGAATAAATTTCAGGTCATGCAAAAGAGAACAAACGTTCCTGGATTGAAACAGTTCCGTGGTAGAAGATTCAATCCGTACATGGGTTACCGTTTCCGCAGACCTTTCATGTCTCCTTATATGTATTCCCCATATGGATATGGGTAAGTTGGTTTTAACACCAAAACATATATTGATCGGGGTCACACAGCTTTTCTCCACTTCTCACTCTTTTTTGTGCGAATGTATATGTTGCAGGAAAACTCCTAGGTTCAGAAGGCCGATGCGTTACATGCCGTACCAATAAAAACCGTCATGGTTAAGCATAGAGCGGATTAGCTATTGGGAGTGGATGCGTGTATGGGCTATACCCATCCTTTATTGAGCTTTCTTTATGACTCTGGCTCTTTGGCCTTTAGAACTTTTCTCTTAAACATTTTCGAACCTAGACTGGTATTATAAGTTTCATATCGTTTTGATATTGAATCATATCATATTATAATTGGATCAAGTGTCAGTTATATGCCTGTGAGTGTTGACTATATAAGGACAAAATAAGAGTTGACTTACTTATTTTGTGTAAACCATTAAAAGTTGACTTACTTATTAGTTTAAGCTTATTCGGCGCATTTTAGGTATATGCTATTATGCGCCCAGTTTGAGCTTCTCTTATGTTGAGGACGTTAAGGTCGTAGCCATTTCTCGCATTGGTTCAGTCAGTCACTTAGTTGCAGATCCGAAAAGACGATAATGTCCTTATCGCTTCCTTCCCGATACGCTCTCTTCTCAGGGTCGACTCCTGTTCGCATCAGCAGGAGCAACATCTGCTTCGCCGTCTCCGCCGTACAGCTTTCTCGCCGGAATTCTATATCATTTGCTAAGCCTATCCTCCTCCGCCACGTCATCTCTACCGAGTCGAATTTCGAGATCAATCGAGATTGTAGAGCTCGCGCGTCTTCCATCGGATCATACGAAGAGAGCTCTTCTTCTACAGACCTTGAAGACGCCAATTCTGATGGTTTTGATTTGGGGAGCTTTGTTTCATTCGCGGAGGCGCTTTGTATTATATCTTCCGCCGTGATTTCGGTGGTTCTCGCGGTGAATTACGTGGTGGTTGGTGAAATTGGGAAAAAGGTTTTGTCTTTAGGTTTCGTTGGATTGGTTGGTTCAGTCGCCACTGGTTCGTGGCTTAGACGACGGCAATGGAAGAGGATTTGCAAAGGAGCGAGAAAAAGTGAAGGGACGAATTTGATTTGTAGGTTGGAGAAACTTGAAGAGGATTTAAAAAGCTCGACCACCATTGTTAGAGTTCTTTCTAGGCATCTGGAGAAGCTTGGGATTCGGTTTCGGGTCACCCGAAAAGCTCTAAAGGAACCAATTTCTGAGGTAAACGATCCGATTGTCCTTTTTCTCGAGTTTTGCTTCAAATGCTTCCACACTGTAAAACTTTGATTCTCTATGTGAAATTGGATGAAAGGAACAAGTGATGATTTGGGAGCAAGTAACAAAGGTTTTAGACTTTTAGTGTTTAAACCAAGATTTTGGATAATCTTGCTGAAGAGATTGGGAATTTTCCAGTTTTCAGTATCTGACTGATGAATGTAGCTGTCTTTGCATCAAGTTTAGTTCTTTTGTGCTGTATGTATCTAAAGAGTTTGGTTTGTTTTGTCCAAAGACTGCAGCTTTGGCTCAAAAGAATTCCGAGGCCACTAGAGTATTAGCTGCACAACAAGAGATTTTAGAGAAGGAGCTAGGCGAAATTCAGAAGGTTCTGCTCGCTATGCAGGTATTATTTCAAACTCGAAAACTGGTTTGTATGTCCATTAGTTAAATCAATGTGTAGTAGAAGTGTCTTCTAAGCTAATACCATGGCTAAATTGAAGTTGTCGATAACTAGTTTCTTTTGAGCTCATGAAAGCTGGCTTTCTTGCTTTGCAGGAACAACAGCGAAAGCAACTTGAGTTAATCCTTACAATCGCAAAGAGCAGCAAGCTGTTTGAGAGCAGTAGTAGCAAGCAAGCACCTAATGAACAGAAAGCAAATAAAGCAGCAGAGGAACCCTCAACACCCAAACAAGTACTCGTTCAATAAACTAGCTACTATGCAAACACACAAGAATCAGCTATGACAATGTGTAAGTTTTGTCTAGACAAGTTTTTCCTGGACTCTTGAACCCAAGGGAGAAAGAGAGGGAGAGAGAACGAAAACAATGAAATATGGAGAGGTCACTGTAGTATTGTTGCTGTATTTGTCATCATTGTTTTGGGTTTGTAATTTCCACTTGTTTCCTTTAATAAGAAAGTTCTTGATGATGATGATTTTAGAAGTTTCAGTTTCAGATGAAGCTATTGATTCACTCGAAGCATTGAACTAAATAACTAAGGCAGATCAAGATATGATTATATACGCGAATTAGAGATGGAATCTCCAAGGGGTGGTGGCGCAGTTGGCTAGCGCGTAGGTCTCATAGCTATTGAGTGATCCTGAGGTCGAGAGTTCGAGCCTCTCTCACCCCAATTTTTTATTTTTCTCCTTCTTACAGTTTTAATCTCTATTTTTCGTTGTTAATCACTGTCAAAGCATCATAATGATTAATTAAGCACGCACGAAAAGCAGTTTTACGAGCACTGTCGGCTTTTTAAAAAACAAAAGTCGACCTTTGACTAGCCACGGCGACTATCATAATTGCGATTTGCTTCGAAGACTTTTTTCCATCTAACAGACAACAAAATTGTAAGGAAGAAAGAAAAACAAAAGTTTGCTTCTTTTTTTTTGGAAGAGAACAGAGTTTTACTTTCTCTTCCAAAGAGTTTTTTCATTAAGGAAGTGGGGAACCATCCAAGTCTGAACAAGTATTGTTGCCTTGTTGGTTGTATTCGACAGAGTGAATCTTTCGTGCTGGAATTATTCTTTTTTCCCTTTTTGTATTTTCTTCTCTGCTTCGAGTTTCTTTTTCTGCTCTTCTTAAATCTCTGTTTCTCAAATTTGGCGTCTTTCAGATTTGGGTTTTATCTCTTTCTTTTTGTTTTCCGTGAAAACTATTGAAATCTCTGAGATATTTGGATTTTATCTTCCGGGCAACTGAAAAGGTTTGTTTTTTTTTGTTTCTATTATAGAATTTTGAATTTCCGTAGTAGATCCACTCTATCTATCTGGTAGTATCTACTAAGCTTAAAGATATGTTGTAATTTTTTTTGTTCGAATGTTCTTGTAGATGTCACAAGTTCTCAGAATCAAACATTTTGAAATTTGCTAGCTCTTTTGAAAAAAATGGCTCTGGCTTTTATCACTGCTTTGGTGTTTACGTGTTTATTATGGTCATCTGTGTCACCAGATGCTCAAGGTAATTTCATTTCTCCTTTATATATTCTGAATTCTCTTTGCTACTTTCTACGTTTTGTCTAAGTGTAGATTTTTGTTACATTCTTTGCAATTCCAATATCTCCTTTCGTTTTTCAGGGAATGCGCTATTTGCTTTGAGGAGCTCGTTACGTGCATCACCTGAACAGCTAAGTGATTGGAACCAGAATCAAATCGATCCTTGTACTTGGTCTCAAGTTATTTGTGAGGACAAGAAGCATGTTTCTTCTCTGTAAGTTGAAATAACACTGAGCAAAATTTAGTGACTTTGGGTTTAGAGAATAAAATTTTGCTATATGGTTGTGATTTGCAGTACACTGTCTTACATGAACTTCTCGTCCGGAACCTTGTCTTCAGAAATAGGAATCTTGACTACTCTCAAGACTCTGTAAGTGGCTACTTTGACATTGTGAGCTTGTGGAAAGTTTGCATTTTTGTCTGCATTGTATTGAAAAAGTTTCTGTAAGTGTGTTTTGTTATACTGAGGAATCTTTGTTTTTTCTGCTCGTAGTACATTGAAAGGAAATGGAATTATTGGTGGAATACCAGAATCCATTGGAAACCTGTCTAGCTTGACCAGCTTGGATTTAGAGGATAATCAATTAACTGGTCGCATACCATCCACTCTCGGTAATCTCAAGAATCTCCAGTTCTTGTAAGTGATTCTTCTCTCTCAAATGTCTTGAAACTTGTTTAACATCTTTGGAACAAAGAATAATAAAGACCATGACTTTGTTTCTATGTTTGGCCAAGCGCAGGACCCTCAGTAGGAATAACTTAAACGGGACTATCCCGGATTCACTTACGGGCCTGTCAAAACTGATTAATGTGTGAGTGGTTGTTCTGCGTGTTTTCTTTTTCCCGTTATGCCTGAAAACACTATTCTAAATGCTGTTGCTTGAACTACTTCTGCAGTCTGCTCGACTCAAATAATCTCACCGGTGAAATTCCTCAGAGTTTATTCAAAATCCCAAAATACAAGTTCGTAAGAGTTTTTAGTTTCAAAACCCAAATGTTTACAGTTTCCATTTATCTTTATCACTAATACTAGTTTAGTCTTTCAAATTTATAGTTTCACAGCAAACAACTTGAGTTGTGGTGGCACTTTTCCTCAACCTTGCGAAACATTGTCCAGTCCTTCAGGTAAAATTACAGAAGCTTTCTGATGCATACTTCCATATTCATGTTTTAGTTGCTATTTACCTTACTTGCACAGATTCTAAGTAGATAGAGTCTGTTTTTACTCTGATAGGTGATTCAGGCAGTCGAAAAACTAGAATTATTGCTGGAGTTGTTAGTGGGATCGCAGTTATTCTCCTTGGGGTCTTCATGTTTTTCTTCTGCAAGGATAAGCATAGAGGATATAAACGTGATGTGTTTGTCGATGTTGCAGGTATGTGATAGTTATCTATCTTTCTCGTTTATGGTTTCATAGCAACTATAGAAATGGTCAAATCTTTATATTTCAATTTTGGTTTCAGGTGAAGTGGACAGAAGGATTGCGTTTGGACAGTTGAGAAGATTTGCATGGAGAGAGCTTCAATTGGCTACAGATGAGTTCAACGAAATTAATGTTCTTGGACAAGGAGGCTTTGGGAAAGTTTACAAAGGAGTGCTTTCGGATGGCACAAAAGTGGCTGTGAAAAGGTTGACTGATTTTGAGCGTCCAGGAGGAGACGAAGCTTTCCAGAGAGAAGTTGAGATGATAAGTGTAGCTGTTCATAGGAATCTGCTTCGCCTTATCGGCTTTTGCACAACACAAACTGAACGCCTCTTGGTGTATCCTTTCATGCAGAATTTAAGTGTTGCATATTGCTTAAGAGGTAAAAAATAAACAATAACTTAACACTTTTGGTCTCAGGAGTTTAAGGTTTTGTAATCAGGATTTGCGGGGTTTATAATATGCAGAGATTAAACCCGGTGATCCAATACTGGACTGGTTCAGGAGGAAGCAGATTGCGCTAGGCGCAGCACGAGGACTTGAATACCTTCATGAACATTGCAACCCGAAGATCATACACCGAGATGTGAAAGCTGCCAATGTGTTACTAGATGAAGACTTTGAAGCAGTGGTTGGTGACTTTGGTTTAGCCAAGTTGGTAGATGTCAGAAGAACCAATGTGACTACTCAGGTCCGTGGAACAATGGGTCACATTGCACCTGAATGTATATCCACAGGGAAATCATCAGAGAAAACTGACGTTTTTGGGTATGGAATTATGCTTCTAGAGCTTGTAACTGGACAAAGAGCGATTGATTTCTCGCGGCTAGAGGAAGAAGATGATGTCTTATTGCTAGACCATGTAAGTAATGTTACAATCATGTTGATCTTTTATGTTTCTTCTCAAGCTTCTCACACTGTGATTAACAACAACATTCTCTTGGCTTTCAGGTGAAGAAACTGGAAAGGGAGAAAAGATTAGGAGACATTGTAGATAAGAAGCTTGAAGAGGATTATATGACGGAAGAAGTTGAAATGATGATACAAGTTGCATTGCTTTGCACACAATCAGCACCTGAAGAACGACCAGCGATGTCTGAAGTTGTGAGGATGCTTGAAGGAGAAGGGCTTGCAGAGAGATGGGAAGAATGGCAGAATCTTGAAGTCACGAGACAAGAAGAGTTTCAAAGGTTGCAGAGGAGATTTGATTGGGGTGAAGATTCTATTAATAATCAAGATGCCATTGAATTATCTGGGGGAAGATAGGAAAAAATATACTTTGACTCAGAAAAGATAGAATCATCTGATCGATCACGCTGTAAAGTAGAAGAAGAATCAAATGGTTCTTCACCAGTATCATCATCAACTGATCTTTTAACACTAAGAAAACAGAATCTTATGCGTCCAAGACTTCAGTTCCCTAGGAGAATAGATACTATACAAAAGCACATAACCGAACAAAGTCATAGTGTGGGATTCTTGGTCATGACATGAGATGACACATCAGAAAGAGGCTCCTCTATGTTCTGAACAATGAGAAGTTGAGAAACGTCATTTGCTTGGCAAGTCAAAGCAACACACACATACCGAAGGTCCCATAAATGGTCTATAGGCAATTCTGAACGCTAGCTTTAACCTGCAAAGCCATAACAATAACCTTTCACTTCATATTACGCAGAAGCTTGTAAGCCTCTCGGAGTTGTGTCTTCCTACACAAAATGTTTCAAAATGTTGCGCAGTTCAACCAATCAGGCACAAAGCTTATATATTCAGCTTATATAACTATATAGATAAAATCATCATCCAAAGCCTAAGAAAACAGAGCGACTCTTTTCAATGAAGAAGATAAAAAAAAAAAAAGGAAGCTTTGAAGACGATTCAGTTTTTAACCAAACCCTAGAAGAGTATCACCAGTAATCAAATTACTTGTAACGTAGAGAGAAACAACAAAGAGAAAAAGATGTTTTACAAACTTCAAAGTAAGGTAATAAAATATTTTCTCAGATGGAAGAGATCACATTATTTAGATAAAGGTCGGAAACCTATTGACGGTGGTGATTTGATGTCATGTGCAGTCTCAACGGCCATGATTAGACTCTTTTGTTCACCAGGCTCCCAATGAGTACTTTTCCTTTTTTCTTTTGGCAAATTTGAACCGTTAGATTCATTTACTTGTTTCCTTTTTCTTATATTTCCTTTTGTTTTTTTTCCTATTTTTGTCTGATTTCCTTTTTTTAACTACTACTTTCCATTTTGTTTTTTGATTAATTTGCTATTTCCTTTTTTTTTTTGGCAACAGTGGCTGGTCCAACAGCGTTTATTAAATTTTAAAAAATAATACAAAATAATCCAGTGATTATGAAATTGAAAAAAAGAACATTTTTACTACACAAATTTAGAAATAATCATCTGAACAATCGTTCGTTGGCCTTTCTCTACGGTAAGGATACACATTCAAACATATAGAAATTAGAATGTTCTTACGAAGAACACACACAACATGTACATTCTAAGACATGATCACACATTATATGAATTAAATGTAGAGATACTGAACCAACATGCACAACAGTACCAAACAAATCCAATGACGAGCTCCTTTGAAACATATACATGCATACCTTACTTAAGATTGATAAGGAATGTCTGGAAACATGGAGTCATCAAATAGTTGTTGATCAGGCCATTCTACAGCGTCTGTGACTGCTACTTCTTGGTCCTGGCTTGAGGAGGCCTGGTTGCCACAGAAGCCATCTACACTCTGAGCACAAGGATCATGAAAAGGCAGCATAGTTTGGTTTAAGCTCGGGGGTTCACTGAACCATATTGGAGAACTTTTTTGACTGAAGTGATTATCGTCTAGAGCTTTGAGGGATGGGAGGTTGTTGTTGAAGTCTTGAAGATGAGAACTGAGAAAACCTAGGTCGAGATTACTGGTATTAGAGTTTTCTTTGATGAGGAGATTGAGAATGCTCAAGTCATTAGGGTTAATACTGGTACTACTCATAGGAGGAGGTTGAAGAAGGTATTGGAATAGCTGGAGCTTAGCCATCTCAGCATGGAGATTCAGTAAAGCTTGTTCTTCAATTGGAACCTGGTGCTGCAGATCAGCAACTCCTCTTAGGTTAGATAGAGACATGAGCTGAGATAAGCTTGAGAAGATATCATCAGTTCTTGGCCGATGGGTCATGGGGTCAAAACCCATCTGGATCAGCTTTTTCTTCAAATGAGTGTTCCAGAAATTCTTGATCTCATTGTCTGTTCTTCCAGGTAAATGGCTTGCAATCATTGACCACCTTATAGAGTCATTACCAGTAACATTTTAAATGAGTGTCACGAAGCAAAAAAATCCCAGGTAATAAATCAAGAATCAGAGGAGTTTTTACTTGTTGCCAAGAACCGCGTGAAGGTTCAGGATGGTCTCTTCTTCTTCCGGGGAGAATTTTCCTCGCTTAATGTCCGGTCTCAAATAGTTTGTCCATCGTAGCCTGCAACTCTTCCCACACCTGTTAAGACCTGCATAGAGAGAAACAGATATTCACAATAGACTCTTATACAAACAAACACAAAACCAGATTTCATTAATGCCTTAAAGATAGTACCAGCGAGCTTGGGAAGGGCACTCCAGCTGCTGTGGCCATGTTTGTGAATATATTTGATGAGTTTATCATCTTCTTCAGGCAACCATGGACCTTTCTTCAGACCAGCTTCATCTGAGCCAGGAGATCTTCCCATGTTTGATCAACTTCTGTATCTAACAACGGTCTCTCTCTTTGTTTTACCTTCTCTTTACTATTACTTCTTCAAAGATTTGGTCGCTTGCCTCCTATCTTCACAACCACTAACTGCTTCGTATTTCTATATTTATATTAAGCCAAGCTTCCCTCTCTCTTCAATGTCCATTCACCACGTGCTTCTTTCTTATTTGCATACCAAAACAGCCCATGTCGCTTTCACCCTTCATATTCCCTCACAGACGTACAATATAAACACGTACAGTACTAAGCAATACGAGAAATCTTCTCCTTTCAAGATCCTTGATGCTGAGTCCTATGGTTCAGTCATTAGAGACCTGCAAACACAATAACATGATCAGTCACATTCCCTGCGGCAGAAAATATTTCAAACTTTCTACAGAAAGGAGAAGACAAATTTGACAAGAAAGCTTCACAAACTATTCAAATATTTTTTTTAATCATTGGCTCACAAAACAAAACAGATCAAACAGTTTAAACATTCTTCTTTCATCTATTTCTTGACTCATTTATGTATTTGGTATACGCTAATATGTATAAAAAAATTATATTTGTATTTCCTTGGTATCAAACCATGAACCGTAAGAGTCTTAAGATACAAGAGAACCAAAAGAAAGAAACAGAATTGGTCCAAATGAGGAAACTATAAGTCCTATAGTCTTGTTTCTCAAGACTTTGATCTTGAGGAAGCAAGTCCTGATATAGCAAAATTAGGTAATACTTACAGAGATTTCCTACTCAAAAATGCTTTTTCTGGTGGGAAAAAGATGCTATATTATGAAACCTGCAACTGAGAACATATCAGGATAAATGAGAACTTATCTAGTGGATTTTGGATCTATTTTTTGATCAAATATATAAGCTATTTATGATCCTATCCTACTGATCATTCATAAGCACAGAATTATATGATTCAGTGAAAAACAAATTAAAGAAAAATGCATAGAAAGCTGCCAAAGCAAAGCAACAAGAGATAGACAAATGTGTCCGACAAAGTATTGGTATAATGAAAAGAGAAGTTACTGTTGATAATGGTGACAGGCTTGAAGTTGACACATTTTTGTTGAAAAATAAAAGGAGCTTGTTAGGGGAGAGGTTGGTGCAGAAAATGATCTAAATATCCACCCATCTTTGAAACCTACAAGACTTTCTCCCCTCACTGCTTCTGCATTGGACCAAATGGCATTTCTTGTCTTGTTCTTCTGTGTCTTTTCCATAAAGTATATCATAGGGTTTCCTGCAATTTTCTCCAATGAAAGACAATTGGCCTTCAAGAACCACAACTCTTAAAAATACATAGAGAACTGGAAAAAGGAAACGTTTCCACCACATGAAGACATCAAGCCTGTAATAGCCTGCATCAACGAAAACTAAATAAGCATCCCCAAGGAGGCTTTTCAAATGCTCATCAAGGTTTTGGATAATAACAGATGCTATTGTTGACTATGAAAATATTCAGGAAAAAAGAAAGACTTGAGTTGCTTGTTCATCTAGGGTTTCTCAGAGTTGGACCACAACCTCACTGGAAGGAAGCAGGTATAGTGTATATATTAAAATATTAAGGAAGGCACTAGGTTCATACTAAAATAATAGATTTTGAGATACGCTATGTCACTTAAACCGTTCCTTTCCTCTAATATAAAACTAATAAAATGGTTGTAAATGTCAGCTAAGCAATTCGATTTGCTTCTTCTCCCAAAGTTCCTAACCAACACATCTAAACCCTGACTTTCAAAGCTGCATTTGATAAAACTCTCACCTCTCCCTTATTGTCTGTAAATGCAAAGAGTATCATCGAGCTAAGTAAGGAATGTATTATTCAGATACAAATACACAGAGTCTATGTGTATCTCCAAAATATTAGAGAATTCCAAGATGGTTGTGCTGAGACGTGCATCAGCATCGGTAAAGATTTGAGTTCATTAGTATTTACAAAGGAACATGTTTAATTTCAAGTTTTCAACTGTTCACATGGAAGAAACCTCAAGTCAAAAGCCTTATATATTCTTTTTTTTCTTATAAAACTTAAAACCTTAGAGGCTATTTAAGTTGCTGATTTATATTAATTTTATTGTTCAAACATGAGAGCTTAGTACGTGAAACATGAGAGCTTAGTACGTTAGCCATGAGAGCTTAGTACGTTAGCCATGAGGGTTTAGTTCGTGGCTAAAGCTCTTTCATTGATGACACCATTTTACAGCTACAAGACAGTGAAAGATATCAGGGAGACAATAGCACTGCTATCTTAACTATATCTCTACGAAAAATCAATTTAGATGCATCAGAAGTAATTTTTTCACTAAATTCTTTTCAAGGAAAATGTGTATAATCAATCACCTACAATTACCTGAGTTGCTCGGACCAGAGGGTGATCCTCAGATCCTGTATTAAAGAAGTGCCTTTGATTAAAAAAGCCTACTCTCATCGAGGAGATACTAGATGTTTGATTCCTGCAACAGAACCTAAGATAGACAACAGAACAAAACATAGAAGAAGCAGGCAACAATCAACATTGTATCTATCAAACCAGTGTCAATCATATTAATGCCTCTACGCATGGCCACAACTAAAATTAGCCAACTGTACTGTGTCACCTAGTACATATATATTGATGAGACTGATCTATTCCACATACAAGCGAAGAAAATTGTATTCACAAGAAAGATATTCTAGGCTAAGAGGCATATATAAACGACCATTGAGATACATTTTACTTCAGCAGTCAAAACTTTTCAACTTAATAATCCTATCATAGTATGAATCAAACAGATGCATTGACCTCACTCCAAATGTAGACGAAGGATGCTAATGCTACAGAAAAGCATGTATACTTATAGAAGACTGTACCTTTGCATTATCTAACCTCAGAATTCTTGAAAACCAATCCATAAAGCCAAAACAGGATGTCTTCATGAAGATCCAAAGAATCTGACAAGGCAAAAATAGTTAGAACTGACCAAAATATTCTTTATTCAATCCAAATTAGAATGATGCAGGTAGTTCATAAATCAACACCTTGGCCACACTTTGAACTAAGAAAATCAACACTGCCAAAAATAGGCCTATTAAGGTGTTTCTAAGTGATTTGGACACTCCACCTATAACACATTGGTCTAAGGCAGCCAAACCGTATTAGTATGTTGATAGCACTACTTAGTCAAAATGCACATAGAGAACAATTATTTATATATTTCGTAAGCTCAAATTAGTAGTATAGATGTTTGTGGACCATCATCCTAAAAAACAAAGAGAGAAAAGTTAGTATATGCTAGAACGAAAGTAAGGAAAAAGACCATTTAAAACAAGCTAAGAGCTCCAGCTTTCACATTAATCAAGAGGAGAATATTAAAAAAAAAAAAAAAAGCAGAGCTGAAAACTTCGAAAACTTTCTGTTCATGTCATCATGTTATGATGTACTTGAATGTTGAATCTTCCTACAGTCACTTTATACCACCAATCAATATATAGTATTGCTCAAACCCAGTGAAAAAAACAACAAGCTATCAAAGATGCGTATATACAAAAAGAAAGCAAGCTTGAAAACCTAGAACTTAGAACTGCTTTACCATATATATTGAAGATATCACAATTTCTTCGTGAAATAAATTAAAACTTGCTCTCAAACCAGTGATGGTGAATGAACAAAAAAAATTTGGGCAGAAGCATCAACGAAGCTCGGAAGTTAAGAGAGTCGATCTTGTTCATCATATTCTTCACAAGCATCAAGAAGAAGACAAGAAGAAAATCCAAAAGACCCTGCAGATGTAACAATTTATGCTTTTAAGGAATTAGTTGTTGAAGTAAAACAGGCATAAAGGGTTTGGACTTTTGACGAAAGCAGAAGACCAACACAAACACGGAGGAAGCTTTTTGCATGAAAAGCAAATCACATGTTGTGTGATCCAGAAGTACAAAGATCTTTGCATGAAAACTATACGTAAGACGCTTACATAAATAAAATAATCTTGTCAAAAGCATCATAGAAAGCTGTGCAAAGCTCTAAAGCACATGGCTGGAGTTGGTAATACAACAAGTCTTCATAAAAATAGATCCAATAAAAAAAACACAAAGCTATTCATATGCAAACCTCATTTATCACCATTAGATATGCATTTTTGTCATAATTTTCTTGTACTTAACATTAAAATACACATATGCTTCAACAATGGACCTTATTAATTGTTTCTCAGAAGATTAAGAAGTATTTCTCACACAAGTCTACGCTGAGAAGTTGACAACTTGGTCAGTTAAAAAGGCAAGATATGAAACTCTTTAAGTGTAAACTGATGGGTGTGAACAGGAGAATGCAGCTGTCAAACTCAACTTCAGATGAATCTGAGAATTCAATTATAAAATTTGCAATAAAAATTAAAAATAAAGCTACAGTTTTGACCACTGGTCATACAGTATAGAATAATTGTGGGCAGATAGATCGTTTCAAAAAATCTTTTGACTAAACTCTCGGATGTAAGGTATTAGGTGAATCATAGTGGTCCAGATGGCTGCTATTTGGACAGTTTTGTAAGCTAAACTAAAATGGTAATGACAAATAAGTAGAACATGTGAAAATCCACCATGGCTAGTAAAGAAGAGCATATCACAGCAAAACATGCTACTAACAACCTTGCATCTTGTAAGTTTCTTGGATAAAAGGACTAGATACCTGCTGCATCATAACGTATTCTTATTGCTTGAAACAGAAACATGACTTGTGACTGAAGCACTTGTGTTCTGCAAATGTATATATAAACTATCACTGAATTACCTAAGTATCAGGGGATGGCAGATCAGCTCCTCCAACTATCACTGAAGCTTAGCAGCATCTCACTGACTTTAACTCAAAGTCTTGTTGAATAATATGAATCCAATCTGCAAAACAAATATTATTTTCAATATGAAGTGGATTAGAAATTAGAACATATTACCTGTAGATAGTTGTAGTATTTAAAAATATGTTTTGATTGGGTCGTTTTCAAAACCTTGTAAGAAACAGGAAGATAACAAAGGGAAGAATGACTAATTTAAGATTATCTTAGTCCGTACTTATTGGCAAAAGACAACAACAGTACACAAAAACCAAACCCAAAAATGTTGTCTAATGCAAAACTGAGAAAGTCAACAAAGATTCTTCCGTTACCTTCGATTCACATTACCCACTGATTTAATTTTTGACGACGGAATGAATCGGCTGAACTTGTCTCGATGCCCTCAAAATCAGAAACATCATCGCTCCGGAAAAGACTACAAGGCTCCTCCTCCTCCTCTCTACCACTGGACTACCTCTCGTGCAAGCCTTTATATCATTTCTCCCGAAAACCTAAATTACGTTCTCAATTTTCCCGCCACTTTTTAGATTTTTCCAGTCATTTTTTTTTTTTAAATCAAAGAAGAAAAATAGAACAGATGGCCAAACCAGAAAAAAAAAAATAGTCCGCTTCAGAAAGTATATATCTATCACTATAATTTTTCTTACTTTTAAGTTTTAACTTGAGATTCTGAATCAGGTTGGATAAAGATTTAAACATTAAACTTGAGAGATTCTTGAAAATAACAAACTAATTGACAAGGAAAGTTTACACCAAAAATAAAGAAGGTTCAGCAGCAACAATAACAGAGAGTAACAATCTCGAGGGAAAATACATCGATGGTGGTTTCTCAAGCAGATTTGGCAGCTTCAGCTGCTTCTTCTGCAGCTTCTTCCTCTTGCAGCTTCTTTAGAGAAGGAGGTGGTCTTGGTACAATGCTTTTCTTCCACTGCCTGTCAAGTTTCCTCGACAACCTCTTCTTTATCCCTTCTTTAATCTCCCTCTCTCTTTTTACCGTCAACATCCGCGCTACCTAATTTACCCCACAACAAAAAAGTATCTTTAGTACCAGAAAAAAAAGAGACAGAGGTAAGCCACTTAAGATTGGTGCATATAGCCACTTAAGTAACTGAACAAAACATAGCTCAAATCTCTCAGGATTCATGTCTCATTGAAATCCCGGCAATCAGGAAGCCAAACCAAGTAATTTTCATCTATTGGCCACTTCAATGAGTTAACAAGACACTGCAAAAAGCTCAAGATTAAGAACAATAGGAGAAGCTCTCTACAAGACTCTATATAAGAACATGAACTCTCGGCTCTAATCTCTACACAGAGATTGAACTGAATGTTAAATGTCTAATTCCATTCCATCTCCTAACAAAAATGTTTAGATATCGCAAAGCTATGGTCCTTGGAAGTTAGCAGTGACTAATCCACATTAACCACCATTGCTATAGTTAGAGGTTACTGTATAATATGTAAAACACACACACTGGTTGTAAAAGTTGTCTAACAACGATTTCCAGTTTCTACAGTGTGATGATTTGAATGTTTCATCAATAAACCATAAAATCCCAGTTGTATTAAACCTTTCAAAGACTCTTGAACTGCAAAATCGATTCTCTTTACACAATTCAAACTTACACAATACATAGAACCAGCCAAAATCGAGCAATTGCAATCACACAATTTGACTAATTCTGCATCATAAAAGAGGAATTTTTAATTAACGAAACGAACCAACACAAGGAAAAAAAAGCTTACTTGTTTCTTCATTTTTCGAAAGTCGCTTGATTTGAACTCATTTCTCGCCGATTTCTGGAGACGGAGCATAAAAAGCTCTCCTTTAAGGTCAACAACCTCCTCTTGTAGCTGCTCCGTAGTCTTCGATCTTATCTCTTTCAATTCCGCCTCTCTTTTCGACATCATCACCACCGACGGTTTACGAGTCGACGAAGCCGTCGCCGCCGCCGCGGGCACGCGAGCAGAAACCTGGTGCTGGATTCTTACGCCATGGAAAGAAGAAGAAGTTGAAGTCGCCGAAGCAGTTCCTATACGGAAAATCGCCGCCGTCCCCGGCGTAGCAATTGAGAGACTAAGCATTGTGGCTATGGCGGAAGAAGGAAGAAGAAGATGAGTTCACTCTCTAGCGATTTTTGAGGATAATGAAGTGAAGAAACTCTTGAGATAAGGCTTTTCTTATATCTTTCTATTCGCCCCTCAATTTACCTTTAATTACTTAGAAGGTCCAAATAGTATTTAAAACTACAAACGGAAGTCACACAAAACATAACAATTTAGATTAACCCCTATAGTTTTCTCACATATACATTCATTAATAATAGGGGAATTTGGAATCAAGTTTATATAATCTGACATGTTTACAATCAAACAAACATTCGATAAAACTTTTCGTCTCTTTTAAAAGCTACAAAGTACAAATTTTTGCACCCCATATTTCCTGATATTTACAACTTATATCAATACATGTTTTTTCAAATTTTCTGATTCAGCCGCAGAGTAAAAATAATCATCAGCAGCAACCCCCAATTTATTCAGAGTAATCCTCTGTTTTGTTTTTTTCTTCAGATGCACTCATCTTCATTCTTGAGGTCTTTCATTGGTATGCTTGGTTCAAAATCTCAATAACTACGTTGGTTCACGGTGTCGGGTTGCCCAACTTGAGCTCAAGGCTCTAAGCCGTTGAAAATACTCACCAAGAGCTAATAATCCTCGAGCCGCTTGTCGTGTGGTCAGGATCCGATACATTTGTTGCAATGTCTCGTGTCTCAAGTGATCAGCCTAAGAAACAACACAAAGCAAATCGTCAAGAAACTAGTCTTAAAATGTGTTATGTTTTGATTCATAAAAATAAAAGAGATTAGATCATTACCTGATTTACAAAACTGACCAAAGCTTCTAATCTATCCATTGCAGAATTCACTTGAGGAATGTAGCTTCCTTCACCGAGTTGACCCCCTGCAACGCAATCCGCAAGCGTGTGTTGCAGCTTCTCCATACCTTGAGTCAACGCATCTTCAGCTTGCTGACAAGATTGTCTTAGATTGCATACATCTAGAATTTGTTGATCCGTCAAGATATCAAAATGTGGCAAGAGAACCTACAAAAGAAAACATCTAAACATTGTAATCCTGTTGTTTCATTCGACACAATAATAACATTTCGTGAGATTGTTCTTTGTTTTACCTTGAGAAGATCCGACGGTCGGAATCCGCCAATCCACAAGAAAAACCGTTCTGCTGAAGTTTTCCACATCCCTGACATGACGAAGAAGACATCCGCTTTTGCAGCGGTTGATTTCATTTTGAAGAGCTCGAAGTAATGTTTCATGGCGGTTTCAACTAGCAAACAAAGCTCGACATCGTTAATGTGTCCATGTAAAACCGTTCTTAGTTCACATATCTGTCTGTTCTGTTCTTCAACCCAATGTCCATATTCCATTTCAAATGCAGCAATCCCTGCAAATCATATAAGTTTCACCAATCAAAATCATGATTCTTGATATGTATAGAAATAGACTCATTGTTCTTGATACAAACCTGGATTCATGGTTTCCGAAAAACCGAGGGAGTTAGTCTCTATTCCGTTCCCCACATAGAATCCCTGAGAACATACAATATCTATAAGAAACTGCAATATGTTTTGGAAATCAAAAGAAAGCTAATATGTACATGTTTAGATTTCATTTCATTAACCTGCTGTCTAGCACGATCGAGTTCTTGCTCTAACTGAATTAGCTTCAAACGGCTTGTTTCCAACTGCTGAACATAAGCCTGCAAGTAAACACACGATCAAAACCTCCCTACTGAATAAACAAACAGAAACTTTATTACTAAAGGAGGGAGAATAATGTCATCATACCTTCTTGCGCAAGCGACTTTTCCTAGCAGCCTCGCGGTTTTGCGCAAGCCGTCTCTGTATCTGTGACGATATAAAGATTCAGTCTATACAACCCGCGGAGAAAAATATGATTAAGAAACCGATAGACGAGCATTTGTGAATAGTTATTAACCTTATCAGGATGTCTAGACGTGGAAGCTTCTTGATCAAACATGTGAGGAGTTCCTGCTGTCCCATGGGAAGTATCCTCTGACTAAAATACAAAATCAAAATATCAATAAATGAAACTTTTTCAGAATTTTGAAAACAAACCAAGAAAAATTATCATCAAGAGACTGAAAGACCAATGAAGCAAAAAAAAAAGTACCAAGTTGTTGTCTAGTTTCTGATTATTGGGTATAATAATGTGGGTTGGTGTGTTCATATTCCCATTGCCAATATTGCTCTTGAAACTATCCCCCCACATACCGAATTGATGGACAGGTTCATATATGCCAACTCTTCTCGGTGGCACAAAATGTGTCGATGTCGAATTCATTTTTTCCGCAACTGAAGAGATTAAGAAAATATAAACTTTTTAAACAATGTGTAAAAGCATCCCAAACCAAGAAAACGAAGAAATTCCAAAGAACATAATCGGAAAGGATAAGCATATTAGGTCTCAACCAAAAGTTAGATCACACAAAAGTCAAACAAACGTAGCAAGTAAAGCAAATAGTAGAACTTGTAAAGTCTTCAATGAAAAGAACAACAAATTCACCTCCAAAGATATTATACAAAGAAAGAAATCTGAGAGGGCATTTCAATAGATTCTCTAAGACCTTGGAGAACACAAAGAAGATCACTTATATTGTAATGACAGCCAAGTGAACATAAATGATTTTAACTTTAGGTCATATAATCATCCGCCTACAAATCTATATAACCTACAGCGATAAAAAGAAACCATATCCCATCCAACAGTGTTTGGAGGGTGTCAAAATAGATAATATACCATAGAATTTTTGTTAAGCAGAAAAAGAAAAAAAAAAAGCCTTGGGAAGACAAGTTTCCACTAATTGGAATGTCACTTTTATATTTCAGCACTAATAGTGGACCAACTAAACATAGTTTAACAGTTAAACGACTCCCCCAAAAAAATAGGAAATTTCCATTCATTTGCTTTATTAAATTCTTGTACGCAACTAGCTAGTAAAGAGATAACATCAAGAAAAGAAAAAAAGGAAAAACCAATCATGAAGTCAAACCACACCTATCTAGAATTGAAGATTGAAAAGGTTGTAAATCTTATTATTGCAATACTACAATTTTGGGAAATATTCGAATCAGTTCTTTCCAGCTTCATTTCCAAGCAACCAAGAAAAAAAAATCATTGAAGACGAATCGATCGAGAGAAGAAAAAAAAAAAGGAACCAGAACAAAACCAATAAGAGCAAACAAGACTTTAAGCTTTTTAAGTGATATAAACTAGCAAGATTAGGATACAAACAGAGTAAAAAGCCAAAGTAGAGATGTTGTCTAAGAAGAGAGAAAGATCTGAAGGCCGAACCTTGTGATGTAATCTGGCGTCAAACTTTTAAAAGGAAAGGCAAAGTTTTGTCGCGAAAACCATATGAAAAGAGAAAAAAGGAAGGAAGAAGGTTTCAGGCTTTCAGCGACAAGATCGGACGTAAAGCCAAGAAGAGTGGAGTTGGAATCCGACCGTAAACAGAAGGCACTTTAAAAACTCTTCCTTCTGTCTGAGAAGAAACTCAGGTCTCATCATCTTCAAGTAGAAGAAGAAGAAGAAGGATGAATAATCACGACAACTTAAATGAGGAGACCTTTGGCTTTGACGACGCTGTTATTTTTTTATTTATATATCTTTCTTTTAACTCTTTTTTTTTTTTGTTATATAATGGTTTCTTTCTCGGTGATTTTTGTCTTCAAGCATAACTCAAGCTACAGTGAGTCAAAACCTAATTATTACATTTTTTTCTATTCTAAATTTTCTCAATTTTATATATCAAAACACAGGACCAGAGTAATCTGTTTGTGGAAATAAAAACGATACGGTTTTTTCACATATCAAGTTTTGTTTGATGGTGCAAAATTAATTGTTTGTGAATAGCAGCGAATTAATAGGTATGAACCACTGATACGCAATCGAATCTTAATATTTTCTTAAGATAATAACTTTGATTATTTAACTTAATTATTCGTTTTACGAAAAAAAATATATATATATATATTCAATTGTCATGTCTCTCCACTACCTCGCACGCTGATGTGCGCACCAGGTAGATCCATTTTTTTATTCTCTTCTAAATTCTTCCTTTTTACTTATATATGTATTTTTTCCTTTTACTTTTTTTTTTTTTCTTCTTCTAGTTTTATTACCTTGCGCATGTATGCTTCTCTAACCTACGCATTCGTCGGCGATAACTTAAATACACGCGACAGAATCTAGCGCGTGTCAAAGTATGTAACACTCAGTCACTCAACCAGAGAAGACATGAGCGCGTGTTTGATTACTCACGGTGTTGCAATTAGGAATATGGACAACTCCAGAGTCTGCTTCGATTCTGATGACATATTATTAACGGCTACTTCTAATATTTACTAATTAAGTAATTAACTACTAATCTCTGTAATCAAAACCTTTTTATTTTATCCCAACAAGCTAGTTTATATTAACATTTTATAAACTCAAAAAAAATTGATGTTTATCCATATATCATAGCTGTCTCATTGAATAGGTTCAGACTGACTATTAAGAAATTATTTTAAAATAATTATAATAACTACTTATTATAATCTTTATTTTTAGCAACTAGCTATATATAATCTATTACATGCTGATATAATATTGGTTAAGCACGACCGACCCAGATGAACAGTTCAAACAAGCAACATTTATTTTATTTTAAAAATTCAAGAAGGTATTTGGTCAATTTGTATATAGCGAACCCATTTTGCATTAAATTAGTGGAATGTAATTAGTATTTCAAACAAAGATGATAGCATTAGTTTAACATACATTCTTCGTGTTAATAATAAAAACCATAACTGTAGAAATACGATTATATTTTTTAAAACAAATGATTATATAGCCTTTGGGAGCTCAAACAGGCTAGATTAGTAGAGTTATTTAGGTGAAGGAATCACCTAATTAATATTGCAGCCTTTTTAAGTGATTCAATTTTTAAATAAAACAAATTTGGCTCTTCAAGCTCCATAGGAGACATTTGTGCATCTTTGATTATGATTATACTATATAACATTAATTAATAATCGTATTGGTGTGGAAATAATGAAAAAGTTGTACATGTCTTCTTTGATTCCTACATATCGATTTAGACCATAAACCCCATCATTACTCATAAATAGGATTTAACTTACAAATAAAACTAATCGAATGAGATTTTAGCTAGAGGATGTGTCAAAGATGACTAACTGTTACATTTGTTTTTTTGTTTTATTTCTCATTTATTCACTTCTTGTATGTATATGCTTTGCCGTCTTTATGCATGTAGCATTATTTTATCAAAATAACTGATATATCATTTAAGGGTTACGATCATTATATGACGTAAGATGTTCATGGACATGCATATAAAAATACATAGAGAAAGAGAGAAGATAAGCTCCACATATTAGGTACACAATAAAGATGAATTAAAAAAACAAAAATATTTATAAAGAGATGCATTATCTAATATTGGATTGTCTAGTAGGAGGAAACTAACTACAACAGGATAAGTTTAATAAGTAAATAAACAATTTTAATAACTGATTTTTTTGTTGTTTTTGTGAAACCTATTCGATGGTGCAAATGATGTGTGTATAAAGTTACACAACTCAAGTGATGGTTGCTTTTTTATCCCTATGATCCATTGTGAATGATTGACATTGGTTAAATTCCATTTCACACTCTATCCACATATTATAAAATAGCAATATTATTAGTTTAGAATTTGAAAAATATAGATACTATATATAAATTATGAAATCGATAGATAAACATCATGCATAAATACCATCTGCAAACTTTCTATAGTTTTTTTCTGCGCAAAACATCTTTCCCGAATCAGCTGAGCAGCTTCCAAAACTTTTTGGTTCTTGACTTACTCAGATGAAACTGCTAATCGATATAATTTTCGTACTAATTATGATATTTAACAATTATACTTACATGATTGCATATATTTTTTTCTTTCTTTTGCCTGAAAATAAATAAATGATTATCGAGTTTATATCACAATATTATATTAAAAAAAATCTATTTCACACTCTATCCACATATTATAATATAGCAATATTATTAACTTCAAATTTGAAAAAAATACAAATACTCTATATATATAAATTATAAAATCGATAAGATAGAAAAAGAGACGTCATGCATAAACACTTAGCTTTTGCCTATTTGTAGAATTATTCTCGAGTGCTATCTTATAAAGTGGTTTGCCACCACGAGTGGCTACCTGGTGTTTGGATTTTCAGTTTTTTTTAATTCATATTATTGGCATAAACGATGATTTCCCATCCTTGTAAAATAATTATTTATATGTATACTAATAATTTTATTCTTCTAACCAAAAAAATAATGGAGCAGTACTATATATACAAAGATTGGTCGTATCATAAGACATATATATAAAATGTATATAAAATTAAAACAAATTTAGTGTAACTAAACCAATCGTGGAATGAAACTAATAGCTTTTAAAAATTTTCAAAATACAGGAAACTCGTTGACGTAATTGATTGGTCGATATATTTTTTGTACTAATCATGATATTTAACAATTATACTTACAGCACATATATATATATATGTATATATATATATTTGTCCAGAAATGAGTAAGTGACTATCGAGTTTATATCACAAAAAACTGTAGTTTTTGAGTAGTTTTGTGAGTAGTACATGTTGATAGAATTGGATTCATGCAGTGGCACGTGCATGCGCTTAAAAGGAGATGCAAACTTTACTAATGGGATGATTAATGAAATATTATAAGTGAAAATCATACCAAATTTTCTTTAAAAAATTGTTTAGGGACGTTATTAGAACTTAGAAGTAAAGCAACCTTTGGCCCCCATCATTAGACCATATCTGATTCATTATTATAATATGATAGTATAATATAATGGATGATTGTGATATATATATATATATATATGTGTGCTCATGTATATTCACATTTGTGATTAGTGATTGGTGATTGAGAAGACGTTTTGGGTCATTGTTTGCGTCATACGACCATGTATCTTGTTAATTAGCCACTTTTATATACATTCTTAAAGAGTACTTTAATTTTTCCTTAAAGCTTATTAGTCTATTGCGTAAAAAGTAAATATTGCGATATGTATTGCCCAGGACTGGTATTGTTTTGTATTGGGCAAACAAAACAACCAAATCGTATAAACACATTTTGTAGAGATCTGATTCTTGTGTTAAAAAAATGGAGTGCTTTAAGAATTATTCGAGAAGAGATTCTCGATAGAGAAAAGAAAGATTACACAGCAAATTAGAATACTAATTAGTGTACATTAAAAAAGGGGATTAAGAATAAATAAACACAAGGGATCCATGCCCCTACGAGGCTCGGAAAGACTTCATACAAGTTCATTTTCATAGGGTATAAAAGAAGTCGATCCCACATATATATCCACTTAGGTGTAAAGGTGTCGTGCTTTAATAAGTTGGATTTAACAGTGAATATATAGTTTTTTTAGCTGTGTTTTAAATAAATAATATGAGCTACTGTGTGTACTTGTTTGCCAATAGAGATTCGACTCCTAATTGTCGACAAAACAAATATAAGACTCCTTAATCGCCTCAGCCTTTGACCTGTCCAAGTTAAAAAAAAAAAAATCGACTAAGTATTTTTGGATCTTTTTTTTAAAGAAAAATATTTACGAGTATTCAGATAATAAATAACTCGTACGCGATCATTATACAAAAAGTATATGTTCGGATAATTCTGAAAGATCGTTTTCTCCTCTTTCTTTTTTCTTCTAAAGGCGCTAAGAATTCAAGAAAATTGGAGAAACAAATTGACAAGAAAAGGTGGGTTGGAAAAAGAGAATAAATAAATTTATAGTACAGTTCTACTTTTCAGCATTACTAATTTCAAATTTTTGTTTTTCTTATTCTGTAAAGTATTTTATCTTCATACTAATAGTCAAAAACAACAAAAGAGAAGCTTTGCTGCAGCCTGCAGGAACAAAAAAAAAAGAGAGAGAAGAAGTACACACCAAAGAAATTGGAAACTTTCACACGTTTTAAGGTTTACTTCATTTTCTTCTCTGCGTTTATAGTTTCCTTTATCCTTATCTTCTTACTTTAGGAAATAAACCTTTATCTTATCCTCTCTCTCTTTTTTTTTTCTTTTTTTTTGTAGTTCAATTGGACACTGTTGTATCTATACGACACAATGTCACAATGTATGTTTAACCCCGATTTAGAAAACAATAACATCACCGACCAATACAAATTACCAGTAGTAGGAAACAAATTTATTTCCTGAAAGAAGAAATTTGAGTAAACAAAATCAGAAGATGTGATCAGAAAAAAAAATATATATATTGGTATATTGATTATAGCAATTTTTAAAATAATGATATACGTATACCAATCGCTATCAGACACTATACAATTTAGTGATATAAGTTATAACTGGTCAAATGAATGTAGTAAAAAGATCAATGATCATGCAAGTTAGCTTTTTAATCTTTGTAAAAATGATCATATATAGTTTAATCCGTATGGGTTTACACACAAGCAAATATAATGGGTTTACATATTTGGTTTTAAAGAATGTAATGGGTCTTCCTTTTAATAGGCCCATAATATAAAACTCCAAACAAAAATAGATAATAAGAATTATTGGACTTAATCTTGATAGTGGGCTTGATGCAACTTAGGTTGGATCACAAACTTCAACAACTTTAAACTACACTTACTTTGGGAGTTTAATTAACTGCAGTTTTTTAGTTTTAAATCCCAAATTAACTTTGTTTTTTTGGTAGGCCAAAGTAAATTTTGTTAGATATTCATTTATAATGTATATAAAAAAAAACAATTGTTCAATAATTAGATAATCCCTTTACTCTTAGTCTATAACTGCAATCTATTATATATTAAAAAAATTGAAAAAAATACTAGGAAATTATTCATTTGACAAACCTATAATCATAATTTTTTTAAAAATGAATTAGTGATAAGAACCATACGTAGATGACACGGACCTTGAGACCCACTCAACAAAAAGCTTTCCACACAAAACCATTATTATTTTATAAAACCGACCGAGCCAACCTTCTCACGAAAACTACCTGTACCAACAGATTCGGCACCCATTTTTTATAAAATAAAACCATTAACCAAAAGTTTTATATTAATTACAAAATCATAAACTTAGAGAAACTATTGACCCAACCTTATCCATTACCCCGCTACAGCACGTAAATTATGCACTATATATATATAATACAACTCGTTGAAGAATCTCAGATATATTTTAAACCAGAGAGAACCGAACAAGCATCAGTGATCAGATAAACCGGAGATAACCGATATAATGGCGGACATAGCGATTTTGGTTGCGGAGGAGTACGAGAGGAGGATGAGCATGAGCCGGCATACGGCGGTTTCCACATCTGCGGCCCCGGCGGAATTCGATTGGAGGAAAATAGTTTCGGCGAAGATGACTGTCGCAATTGACAAGTTGAATTTTCAGAGTTTGAAGAACATCTCCGAACCTAAATCTGAGTTTGCAATCGCCGTCTCTCATGGCGTCTTCTCTCCTTGATTCCCATAGTTTCGTTTTTGTTCATAGCTAATTTGTTTTCCTTAACCTATGCTTTCTTTTCTTTTCTTTTTTTTTGCTTTGTGAAGTTTTATGTAAAATAACTTAAAGTATGTGTAAATGTATTAATCAAATTATGTGTTCATATAATGACTTTGTCTTCTCTATTTACCAAAAAAAAAATGACTTTGTCTTCTCCGGCGAATCACTGAGAGTCAAAAGTAAAAAGTGAAAACAAATCTCAGGGACTTAGTTGCATACGTGGAACAAACTTCTGGGGAGAAGAATTCTAAAATTTTAAAACTATCATCATCATCATCGTCATCCTTATACTGTGTTGAGGAACTTCAGGCGTGATTTTTGCAACTCGACCCTTTTAATTCTCCCTTTCTCTTAAAACAAGTTGTTTAGTAGAGAGTTTATAAGATTTGGTAGTTGCTTGAGCGAGAGGATGGGAAGCAGCGGTGGTACACCAGTGGTGCTCATCACGGGATGTTCTCAGGGAGGAATCGGCCACGCTCTGGCGCGTGAGTTCTCGGCTCATGGTTGTCGCGTAGTGGCGACGAGTCGATCGCAGAGCACGATGATCGATTTGGAGAAAGATCTCAAGTTTTTTGTGGAGGAGCTCGATGTTCAATCGGAGCAGAGCGTGAGTAAAGTTGTGTCCAAAGTTATCGACAAATTTGGTCAGATCGATGTTTTGGTTAATAACGCCGGAGTTCAGTGTATCGGACCTCTCGCCGAGATTCCGATCTCAGCCATGGATAACACCTTCAACACCAATGTCTTCGGTGAATTCATACATTTTCGAATTTTCTTCGTGTTTTATGCTCACCATATGTTTGTTAAAATTCCTGACTCAACTCTTTCATGTCTTCTGGTATATGTTATTCCATTGATTGACTTAACTCTTAAGTGATTTGTTTGGTGGTTTGGGATGTGAGAGTAACCTCTACAAGAACTCAACTCTTAAAAGAATTTTGCAGGTTCCATGAGGATGACTCAAGCTGTTGTACCTCACATGGCGTCTAAGAAAAAGGGAAAGATTGTCAACATAGGAAGTATTAGCATAATGGCACCAGGACCATGGGCTGGGGTTTATACCGCATCAAAAGCTGCTCTTCATGCTCTTACCGATACGTTAAGGTTTTTCGATTTCAGCAAATCTTCTTTCTTCAGCTTTTGACTCATATTATCTGAAACACTAATTTGTTTTGTGTTTGTCTCCTTTCTAGGTTGGAGCTTAAGCCATTTGGGATCGATGTAATCAACATTGTTCCAGGAGGTATTCAATCAAACATAGCTAACTCAGGGTTAACAAGTTTCAACAATTTACCTGAATTGAAACTATACAAACCGTTCGAGGAAGCTATCCGTGAGAGAGTGTTTCTGTCGCAAAACATAAAGCCAATACCCACTGAGGAATTTGCCAAACAGACCGTTTCCGTGGTGCTGAGGAAAAATCCGCCGGCTTGGTTCTCTACAGGAAGGTTATCGACCGTCATGGCGATCATGCACCATATGCCGATTTTCATCAAAGATTTTTTATTGACTAAGAGCTTTATGAAAAAAGGAAGCAAAACCTAAGTAGTAGTGTTCTTGGTTAAGAAAAACTGTCTAAATGTATCCCAGAAATGAATATGTTGACTAACCATGTTTATATCGTACCTTATACTTTGGTACGAACGTTTGTATGGCAATTATCAGTTTAGCTTTGGTGCAATCCAACAATGCATCATCAGAAGATAAAAAGAGAAAGTGGTGAGAAGTACAAAAAAGTTATGAAACCTTTTCTTTTTTCCTAAAGCTAAGAACGGTATGGATGTCCATCATGTTTAGTGATAAATCCATATCATTTATTTAGAGATGCAAATATATCTCAGTGAAGTGAATTCCCACCTTTCTAAAACATATTACTAGATTATACTCCAAAACGATTAATTACATTCCAAGTTCATTAGTACATATGTTTTAGGATATAAATGTGGTTTTTTTTGTAGGTGTTTGACACACTTGACCTGAAAAGGAAAGTAATTTTCAAGCCTATTCATTTGGGTCCACCTATAATAAAATACAGTCAACATATTCGAAAAAAATTAATACGTCCAAAGTTAAAAAATATTTAATCATCATCACTTCTTGAAAACAAAATAAAAATCAAAAGTAAAGAAAAAAAAAAAGTCAGTAGGCCACAAAATCCTTCAGTTCAGGAGGAAGAAGACGACTCTCCATCTTCGTCTCAGAAAATCTCCCAAGGCATGAAAATGAATTCAAATCCCTAAATTTCTCCCAAAACCCTTTTCAGATAAAATCACACTACTCACCACCACCAATTTCTTGTAAACCGTTGATTTTTGCAGATGGGTAAAAACGGACGGCTCAGATGGAACCCTTTCAGCCACAAATCGTCTTCTTCTTCCTCCTCAACATCTTCCCGACAACAACAACGACAACAACCTCCTGTCGAATTCCTCTGTCCGATTTCGAAATCAATAATGTCTGACCCTGTTGTTGTGTCTTCCGGTCAAACCTTCGAACGTGTCTGTGTTCAAGTCTGCCGTGACCTAAACTTTATCCCCAAACTCAACGACAACGACGACGACAACGACGACGACGACGACGACTCTCAACCCGATTTCTCCAACGTCATCCCTAACCTAAACATGAAATCAACAATCGACACTTGGTGCTACAGCGTTGGCGTCTCACGTCCTCAGCCACCTGATTACTCCACCGTCGAGCGAAATCTACGGCAACTGATGCCTCTACCGGACGTTGAGATTCGTGTCTCCGAGCAGGAGCTTCTCAGAGCTGTAGCTCACCGTGCTCCGATGATAATTCACCACGCTGATTCTGAACTCATGGGAAGGAGAGACTTCAACTCCACGAGCTCTTCTGATGAATCTGTAATCGTCGCTCAGCAGAGTCCATTCATTCCTCTTCCTCTAACGACCAGACCCGCTTGCTTCTCTCCGTCCCCATCATCCTGTTCCTCCGAAATTGAAACCCTAACGCTGCACAGTCCAGAAGAAGACGAAGTGATTTACGACAAGCTTAAGAGTAATGATATTTTTGATCAAGAACAAGGTTTGATTATGATGAGGAAGATGACTCGTACTAGCGATGAAGCTAGGGTATCACTTTGTTCTTCTCGGATTCTTTCTTTATTGAAGACTATGATTGTTTCCAGATACTCTCTAGTGCAGACAAACTCTTTAGCTTCGCTTGTGAATCTTTCTTTGGAGAAGAAGAACAAATTGACCATTGTTCGTTTGGGATTTGTTCCCATTTTGATCGATGTTTTGAAATCGGGATCAAGAGAAGCTCAAGAACATGCTGCTGGTACAATTTTTAGTCTCTCTCTTGAAGATGATAATAAAATGCCCATTGGTGTTTTAGGAGCGCTCCAGCCATTGCTTCACGCGTTACGAGCTGCTGATAGTGATAGGACACGGCACGATTCGGCCCTTGCGCTTTACCATTTGTCCTTGAACCAGACGAATCGGTTGAAGCTCGTTAGGCTTGGAGCTGTTCCCGCTCTTTTCTCCATGGTTAGGTCCGGTGAATCAGCGAGCCGAGCGTTGCTGGTGATTTGTAATTTAGCTTGTTGTAGCGAAGGGCGATCGGCTATGCTTGATGCGAATGCGGTTGCGATTCTTGTGGGGAAGCTATGGGAAGAGAGAACGGAGGAGGCTACAGAGGCTCGATCTTCTTCTTCGGCGCGTGAGAACTGTGTGGCAGCATTGTTTGCGTTAAGCCATGAGAGTCTTCGATTCAAGGGACTAGCGAAGGAGGCAAGAGCTGTGGATGTGTTGAAGGAAGTGGAGGAGAGAGGAACGGAGAGAGCGAGAGAGAAAGCAAAGAAGATTCTACAGTTGATGAGAGAGAGAGTGCCGGAGGATGAGGATGAAGACGGCGAAGGATCAGTTGACTGGGACCGAGTTATCGACTCAAATGGTTCAATTCGGTCTAGGTTCCGAGTTGGTGGTCGAAATAGAATGTTCACTCAGAACTCATCTGGCTTCTAAGAGTGGCATTCCATTTGTTGTTTGTATAGACATTGAAAATGTATGATTGACAATTTTTGTAACTTTGACTTCTAAATAATTGCAATGAACATGACTGATGTTAAATACTTTGTATAAAATTCTCAAGATTGTGAACCCATTTGAAACTACTGCATACACAACAGAAGTCTAATTATGTTACAAATAAGTAAACTTGCCTAAACAGCTTAAGGTACAAAGATTTGCAAGACAAAAGATCTGAGTTTCTACTTTCTACAATGCATCATCAAATAAAAATAAAGAGACTAAGTCAGAAATTAATCTACAGCTAAAACTAAAAAAATTTTGGTTTGATTTTACTAACCTTATGAATGGTGTGGAGGTCCAAAATACATCATACTCGGGGGCTGAAAACTCGGACCTTGTTGCGATTGTTGCTGAGCTGTGTTTGGTTGATTATTCATCATATGAGGCGGCATTGATCCAGGGGGTGGCGGCAATTGACCAGGCGGCATTAGCGGAATGTTACCAAATCCATATGGTATAAACTGCTGCGATGCAGCTGGATTTGGGATCATGTGATACTGGGGGTTTGGAGGAGGATTTGGAGGAGCAAATGCATTTGTGTCTGCACTATTCGATTTGGTTAAACCAGAGGTCTGCGTAGCTTCAGCAGCAAAGGAAGACAGAACAGAATGCATAATCATTGATGAATTTGATGACGAAGTTAGCATTTCTGCCATTGCAGCTATTGAGGCAGGAGTAACTTTTGCTGATTGGCCAGATGTTCCGTTGTTACTGTTAACCGGTATTTCATTATTGAGCCGTTTCTGCATGTTTTGGGCTTCTTCTGTTTGCACTTGTGCTACCTGATGATTTAAGACAAAACACCATTAAAAATTTGATGCAAGAAAAAATACCACTTTTTTTAACCAAGATTCCATTTTTATAAGTAGTTCTCAGGCATATAACCGCATAAGGAGATTGAACCATCCGAATTTAGACTGGAAACTTCTAGAAATAAGTAATATAAATCAATCATTACCTGTATCTGAGATTGAAGATTCTCCAGTTCAGATTCCTGACACACAAAACTCAGTAAGAAATCAAAATGTCTAAACAAACTATTTAGCTTACAGGAATGAAAGCCCCTTTACCTGTTCGCGTAGGGCTTCCTTAAGATGTTTTACTAGGGATGTTCTATTTTCTTCAATAGATCTAAGTTTCTCAACAGATTGTCTCAGAGTGATTTCTTCTTCTTCCAGTTCTTTTGCCAGTGTTTTTCTCCTTGGGTCTTTTGCTGAAGACAATCAACATTGAGAACCAGTGTGTGTTTAATAACCCCGGGTGAAAAATGTGATAGCGTCAAAAATCAAAATGTAGGGTTTAAGAAGACAAAGAATATTTGCTAAATATGTTTACCAGTGGAGCAGGCGTCCTCAACATCTTTCTGCATCGTTCTGATACGTTTAACTGTAGACTTGCATTTGTTTGTCTCTGTCTCTTCGTTTAAGTTCTCTGTACGAACCAGATTAAATGCAGACACTATCTTCTCCGTCACACCTCCACTAGATAATTTCTGGTAGCGAAAAAGAGCAAATGGGGAGCTAATGAATCTGATTAAGACTCAGGAAAAAAAAAACTGAACAAATCAGGACGGATTGATTAGAGAAATAAGGAAAGAAAGATTGTTACTGTTTTGGCAGATTTTGAATCCCGTTTCGAAGATTTGGATCCCCGTGATCGTTTTTTATTGACATCAAGCGGTGGAGGAGCTTCTTCTGAGAGCATTACATCTTTAAGACTCTTTGAACGAGACCCAAAAACTCTTCTCTCTTCCCATATAGTAACCTATTAATTATAAAAATAAAATATCGATGAACAAAAACCCTTTATTTGTTAAGTCCCAATCAGTATCAATTTACTCTAAAATCAACTACAGACTCTTCATCTTGAGAGATAAGAGAATCACGCATATAGCAGCATCAGAAAACAAAGGAAAAGACACTTGTTAAGATAAAAACTTAAAAGCAATCAACTCCACTGAGTAATATCAATATCCAACAATAAAACAGTATACTAAAAATGAAAAATAAGATTCATGACTAAGTCAGCTATTGAGTATTAATGATTCAGAGAATCACAACCATAAAAGCCACAAGAAAAGTACCTGCACCAAAAAAAAAACATAAACATCCGACTTTATTAACCCATTTGCAGAAAACATGTTTCTCCCTCAGTTTATGGTTTAACACAATTCGAGATTCTAGTTAAGCACGACAGAACAACAAGGCCAATTCCATACAAATCATTACCAATCGCGAGACCACGCTTTTACCATGGTCATCTCCCAAGGAAAGAAGATCTTTAAGAGCACCAGGGAGAACTTTCCAGAACTCTTGCACAAACTCATTACCCTGACGCTTGCTGTTCTGAAGTATATCGTTAGCAAGGTACAGGAGAGGCACTTTCTGAGATATCTCTGTACTGTGAAACTGTTTCTCCCATGTAGTAACCACCAACTCAGCTTCACTACGATGGACAATGCACCACTGTGACAGAGCTTATCCCAGAGAAAAAAAAATGGTTAAGGACCAAACAATCAGATATAACCAAACAACAAAAAGACTTGAGTAAACAAAATTGGAATGTGAATGAGCTAATCCGAAAAGGCTCAAGAACCAAACAATCAGAATAGCAATATACTAAACACAGAGATGTAGTAATCAACCAGCAATATTGAAATTAAGGCAATGAATTGGAATTTCAAAAAAAAGGATACTTTCGATAGATTGCTGAGTGCTGTTGAGCTTAGCGAGCTTGTCAATCAGTATCTCTTCACTGAATGGACTACTCATCCCCAACCCAATATCAAAATCAAAACCCTAGAGAGAAAAAAGAGGACGAAGCTGAAACTCTGGATGGTTTTTACACGAATTAGATGGATAATCAAATGAATAATTGATACAAGCTTGGCGAAAGCAAAAACCTTTTTTTTAATTAGCCAAAGGGAGAACGCGGCGGCGGAGAGCAAATCTTTACGGCGGAGCGTAAACCAAAAACCTAGAAAGACGTTCTCTTTGTCCTAACGCCGTCTGCCACTCATTTTTTCATTTTGGCAATTTCCTTTTTTCTCGATCTCATTTTTTCATTTTTCCCACTCAATTTTTCACTATTTTCTATTTTGGTTCATGATTAAAAAAAAAAAAAAAGAGGAAGATGAGGATTAAAAGTTAAAACGAGACGGGTTAAATTTATTTTTACATTAATCCGATGTTTAAAAAAAAAAACAATGTGATGAGCTATGAATATATTGGGCCTCAGTATGATCTAATGAGCTTATTCTGTAGTCTGCCTTTTCATCAAATATGTTCTCGGCTGTGAAGCTTCTTGAGATGGGCTTAACATCATAGTGGGCCTAAATGTGAACGGTTTTTGTTGTCGTGTCAAACTCATTCACAAACTTAGGGAGTGACTCAAAAGTTTACAACGGTAAGAAAATATAGACGTTAAAAATTATAGCCGTTTGGGTCTCCCTAGTCTCTAGGCCAGGCGAACGTTAAGATGAACTGTTGTGTAATAATTGTGTAATAATATATTCATTTTTACTGTAGGTGTCGACTCACTGAGAAACGGTAATATATTTGAGACTCAAAATTTTACAACGGTAAGAAAATATAGACGTTAGAAGCTTGGCTATATAAAGCGACCCTTTGCCCACAATCCTACTTCACAAAATTATCTCTTCTTGTTCTCTACTTTGGTTCATGACGGTAAGAAAATATAGACGGTAAGATGAACTGTTGTGTAATAATTGTGTAATAATATATTCATTTTTACTGTAGGTGTCGACTCACTGAGAAACGGTAATATATTTGAGACTCAAAATTTTACAACGGTAAGAAAATATAGAAGTTAGAAGCTTGGCTATATAAAGCGACCCTTTGCCCACAATCCTACTTCACAAAATTATCTCTATTTTGGTTCATGATTAAAAAAAAAAAAAAAGAGGAAGATGAGGATTAAAAGTTAAAACGAGACGGGTTAAATTTATTTTTACATTAATCCGATGTTTAAAAAAAAAAACAATGTGATGAGCTATGAATATATTGGGCCTCAGTATGATCTAATGAGCTTATTCTGTAGTCTGCCTTTTCATCAAATATGTTCTCGGCTGTGAAGCTTCTTGAGATGGGCTTAACATCATAGTGGGCCTAAATGTGAACGGTTTTTGTTGTCGTGTCAAACTCATTCACAAACTTAGGGAGTGACTCAAAAGTTTACAACGGTAAGAAAATATAGACGTTAAAAATTATAGCCGTTTGGGTCTCCCTAGTCTCTAGGCCAGGCGAACGTTAAGATGAACTGTTGTGTAATAATTGTGTAATAATATATTCATTTTTACTGTAGGTGTCGACTCACTGAGAAACGGTAATATATTTGAGACTCAAAATTTTACAACGGTAAGAAAATATAGACGTTAGAAGCTTGGCTATATAAAGCGACCCTTTGCCCACAATCCTACTTCACAAAATTATCTCTTCTTGTTCTCTACTATACTTATCTCTTTATAGATTTACCATTCTCGTAGTTTTAGAAAGCAAAAGTTTCGTCTCTTTTTTATTGTTTAGAAAAATAGAGTGGGAGATTGAGAGAGCAAAGTTTCGTCGTTGAAGTTTACTCGTAGCCAAACTCTGCTTTTAAGATTGGTAAGAATTTGTTATTAGGATGTTTCTCTAATTCTTTTTTTATGAACCATGTAATAATATAATCATAATCTCGAAGCATTTTTTTATGTTCTGTTTATTTTGTTTATATTTAATATTTAAATGTGTTCATTTCTTCTTCCTGCTTAAACAATGTCAGTCTCGATTCTACATCATATTTGTTAACTCATTTCCTCTCTGCTCTATGAGGAAAAACCAGAAGTGGGAGGGCTCGTGACATATATATATATGTCTGCATCGTAATCAAGAACCAGAGGTGATTTCAGAGTCTGCTTTTAAGGTTTTGGTAAGAAGCTTCTTTTATGTCCGGTTTTTTTTTAAATGCGTTTGAAAATGAAGAAACAGATGGTTGATCTTTGAAATCTTTTTGATATATAAATGTAGCAATTACACGGAGCAGATGACAATGAACAAAGAAAACATGTCACTGTCGCGGATACGTTTAGTCAGCTAACACTAAGTGGTGCTTGTGCCGGAGGAATTTTTTCCAGCTATGACTGACTAGTCCTGATGTATCGCCACTTTATTTCACGGTAAAATTTTTGTACTCTCTCTAGTCTCTTTTTGTTATGATTTAAGATCTTGTAGGTTATCGCCATTTTATTTTTTGATGGATATTATTTCCCAAGATCACTAGTTATGGATAGATATATAAATATTACGAAAGTTTTCATTTTTACTTTGCACGAATTATGTCTATTCTAGCTTTATCCATGGTTATAACACTTATTGAATTGTAAATAGTCATCCAATTCAAAAATTATGTTTAGGAATCTTATAATCCAAATTTACAATTGATTAGATAGATTAGATAGATAGAATCTTTGGATACAAAATTACTTCTATTTATATAAATAACTATTCTCGCAGATTGCTTCTAAAGAGAGCGTTGCAAGAAAATGGCAACTAATTAATGAGAACGTTGCAAGAAAATTGTGCCAGTCGGTACAGCAAAATTAAAGTAGTGCCCAAATCCAAAAAAACATAATTAGGCAACTAATGAGATTATCCCTATATTAGTAAAAGAGAAGTACAAAAAATACTTCCGGGTCGAGTCAATTTCAAAAAATTATCTGAAATTTGTAATTGGATCTTTTAAAGTTGGATAGACTAATGGGTTTGGATTCATACACTTCCGGGTCGAGTCAATTTCAAAAAATTATCCGAAATTTGTAATTGGATCTTTTAAAGTTGGATAGACTAATGGGTTTGGATTCATACACTTTCCAAATCTAATTTTTAGTATTGTATTATTTCCATAATATTTCCATAACTAATTATATGATTTACTAATATTTCTCTAACTAATTTAATACAATCTATTTAAAAAATATTATTCTTCTTTCACTTTTATTTGATATTATTTTTAATTTATGATATTATACTATATAATATAAATATTTAATAAAAATTTAACTTTTTTTTTGCATATGTTGCAATTTGAATTTTTCAAAACGGACATATAATACTCAACTACACTCGGTTAAATATTTTAGACAATGGTTTAAAATCAATATAAGTATGACCAATATTAAAACCATTGTTACATGAGCATATTTAAAATTTCAAATAGTTTCAAAATATTATAAATAAAAGGTTCAAATATATAAAACTATTAGAATTTAAAATATTGAAATATTTTTATTGATAAAATATATTATATATCAAACTATGTAAATTTTAGATAATTCACGGGTAGTTTGCTAAAATCACAATTATAATGATAAAACAAGTTACGAATAATGTTTTTTACGAAATGAATTCTGTTACGGGTCGGACTTTAAAAAAATATATTGTAAATATGTAATTTTTACGTATATTACTACTTTTACTACAAAAATGGTCAAAATGAATAATTTATCGAAAAATATTATTTCGTGCTGTTAAATTTTCACTGTTTTTTTAATTGTATCAAAACTTAGTATATGATTATTTACTCGCTTTTTCCTTTATTATTTTATTTAAACTTATTATACAAATATATGATTTATCATAATCGACTGCACTCTAACAACATTAAAATGTAACATTCTAATCCTTCAAAAATTATATATTGTAATTATTTTCCCCGCGCTGTAGCGCGGGTCCGAACCTAGTTAAGTACACATAAACCATGTCAAATATTTCAAAATACTTACATTCACCACTAAATTTGAAAATATAAAAGATTAGCAGAATGTTCATTTCGTAATCGTATTATTGCCTTAATTTACAGTTTTGCAGTCTGCGCGATTACGAAACGAACATTAGAGTTTAATGATAGATATAGCTGATTAGAGTTTGGAAACTATTTTCAAAGTGCAAAATTTAAGTGGTTGGAGTTTGATTTAACCTACTTTATGGACTTTATGGCTATCCCTTAATCTCTAAATTCTAAAACTATCCTAAAATCTCTTTATTTAAAAAGTTTAAAACGTTGTTAGGGTCCAAAGTAAAGTTGATCTAGTAAACGTTTTCAGAAAGCATTTGTGTAAAATATAGTGTGTGATCGATGGTGATAATGAATAAAAAGGTTTTCACCTTTGCAAAATCAGTAAAGTATAAAAACAGTGGGCGCATAGCTACTGCTAAAAAGGCCTGTCCTGTCTTGCCTATATGGAAAACTCATTATATACCCTTCTTTTATTTATTTTTCTCGACTAGTGGATCTTGTATACAGAATATTATTATTCTGATTTTAAAATTATTATTCTGTAAATTATGAAAAAAAAAGTTTTCATCGAAAATAGAATTATAACTTCTTGAATAAAAAAGACACAATTTCGATATGATGATTCAAAAACTCATACGACATACATGTATATGCATTATCAACGTGGAAACATCATTGCAAAACAACAAAACTGCTTTTGTTTTCTCTCTCTCTCTCTCTCTGTATCTCTTGTTTTGCCCCCTAAATCTTCTAAAAATCCTTTGCCTAATCATTTGGATATTCCAATCTCCACAACCGAAGATAATATGTATGAGAGTTTTTTAATTTCATAAAAATCCATGTTTGTTTATTATATATCATTAAATTTGTATACATAATTCATACATTGATAGATACATCAAAAAGGTTTTTCCCTTTTCCTGAGTTGGTTCTTTATTTTTTTCTCTTTTCAGAAAGCATTTGTGTAAAATTTTCACTAAGTGGAGACAGAGATATTCTGAATTAGTTGAAGCGAAAAATATAACTCATTTATTTTATTTTTTCCCCTCAAGCTACAAATTAAAACAATAGGAGAACAAATATATTAATATGTGTTTCTCGTCTTAGTGGAGAGATCAAGAGCAAATCTAACTGACATAATTTCACTGAAAAATAAAAGAAATGGCAAAAGATATTGGCGAGAAAATGAGTATTGATTTTCAACCATGATGACGAAGAATATATATATATATATATATTGTAAACTTAATTTTACAACATCAATAGATTAGAGAATGTTGATGTTGAGTTCAAAAACAATATTTGAATTAAAAGTAATTAACCAATTTCTGTAAGAACACAGAAACAAAACCAAAAAAAAACAAAAGGAGAAGAAGCTGAAGTCATAATCAATTAAACAGTTTGTATATATGTTTTTTGTATGAAATAATTTGGTTAGTAAACGTGAAATCTCTCACAATCGATGTAACCATCGAAGTTTGGTTTGATGAATTATCATTATATAATGGTGACAACTTATAATTAAAAATAATTACGAGACATGACGATCTGACGTGTTGAATGACGTATGTTTTCCTTAGGATTGTTTCCGAAAGGGATAAATGACGTATCAGATTATAATGACGACGCATTTATATTACTTTAAAATTTTTTGATATATATATATATATTACGTTAAAAATTAGCTTATGTACTACCTACAAAAAAACAAAATTAAAATTTTTAAAAGATGAATATATATCGTGAAGTGTCATGTGAGTTTTCAAATAAATAATATGAATGAATTTAGGGTAAGCGGCGGCTAACGATTCCCTAGATCTCGGCACCAATCACTCTCTCGCTACATAATCTACATTTTTTATATTACAGGCAAAATAAATTAATAGATGTTTGTGTTATTTGTGCAGTTTCATGTTTCTCTAGTAGCAGTGCCCAAGCTTCTGTTTTAGGGTTACGTATGAACCCTAGTTACAAGAAACTCTCAACATTTTTCTTTGCCAAAAGTAGATGCATGCCATCTTTTTTGGGTCCCTTATAAGTTTAATTATGCTCTATAGGCACATGCTTTCTTTATATATATATAAAAAATTCCAATTTCAAATATATATATAAATTAATACTTACGAAGCCATTGATATCTCATGGCACTAAGACCAACATTATTGCAAGACTCTTAAACCCCAAAATGGGTATCTTGCAACAGTGTTTTGTATCTAATATTAGATACAAAACACTGTTGCAAGATACCCATTTTGGGGTTTAAAATTCTTGCAATAATGTTGCTCTAAGATCAGATGTTCAAAATCATATATATACACATCCAGAAGCGACGGATAAAAAAGGAATATATCATTAAAAGAAAAGAAAAAAAACAATGTTCGAATATGTTAAAAGTCATTGTTAATTAGAGAAGCTTTTTAGAACATAGATTCCAAAATCATTAATTAATGTTTCCATTCATCATATGTTTTTTTCTAAGATTTCTAATATTTGTATTTTTATGGTAAGTAATAATAAAAATACGACCATAATGTAAAAATGTTAGATGAATGAATCTAATCAGAAGAAGAGATCCACGATAACTCCACCATACCTTCATTTCTCACAGCCGCTAAATATTCTCCGATCCAGAAGCAACATGTGGTGTGTAACCATCCGATCTTTGGACCATGGACTGATCATCATCACCATTGATCGATCTTAACAGGTCGTTATCATTCTCGGCTTCAGTACTCTTGTCTGATCCACGAATATTATTTAGGGTTGGCTGTGTCATCGATGACGACGAGACCATGATGTTATGAAGCCCCTCAAAGTTTGTTCCAACGTCCACGTGTCCAAAACCATTACTCGTCGTTCTCGAGCTCGAAGGTTTCGACTTTTCACATAGAAGGGGTTGATCCCGTAAAAGGTTGTTGGGAGATTGGTTGTGGAGAAAAGGGTTTGCGATGTTTTGCGCGTTCATGTTAAGGAGAAGATGCTGCTGATGATGATGATACTCTGAAGGAGGAAGGTAGTGATGATGATTCACCGTCGACGGAGAGATGAGTTTGTGAGGAAAGGGCTTCAAGGGTCGTGAGGATGAAGAAGAAGAACCGAAGAGATCAAATCTTGATCTTGGAAAAGGAGAAGAGGATGATAATCCGGTGAAAGGAGTTGAAGGGTTACCGGTGAATTCTTGAACCATGGCTCTGAAGTTGGATGTGTCGGTGGTCAAAACAGTCGTAGGCGCTCGTCTCGAGACTCGAGATCTCTTCTTTGGATTCCGTGTTGTCGCAAGACCGTTTTTCTTGTCGGTTGGGACGGAACAACTGGGACTAGTTGTGTTTGGAACTGTTCTCAGATTTTGTTGAAGTGGGTTTGTGAAGAAGACTGGTTCTGATGAGATCGGTGGAGGAGGTACTGCTCTAGGGCCATCGGTGGGTTTTGTAGCCGTTGTTGACCAAAGAGGATTATCCGTTGACCAAGCTGTGTTGAAGTAGTTAGCTATGAGAGAGTCAAGCTGCGTTGGGACGGCGATGTTGGAGCAGACGGTGGTTGAGTTGTGGTTGAGTAAAGCAGAGATTGATTGATCGGCGCGTGAGTCGTACTCTTCTTGATCTCCTCCACCACCACCGCCGCTGGATGATTGCATGCTACTACTGTTGCCGGAATCCATGGCAGGAATAGAGAAAGGTGATGGTTGTGTGACTTGAGAGAGAGAGACAGACAGAGAGAAGAAGAAGAATGGGGATGAAGGAAGAGGTTATGATGATTTTGTTTTGGGGGGGGGTTGTAGAGAGAAGAAACTCAAAATAGGAGGAGAGTGTGAAAGGAATTGATGGTTGTGTGGGAGAGAAAAAGCCAATAAAAAGTTGACAGCTTATTTTATATTTTGAAAAATCATAATCTTTATATATAACTCTACAACTTTTTTTCTCACTATTTTACCTTTTGTTCCACTTTTTTCTTTACTTGAAACTTGAAACTTTGAAACGTGAAACTAGGGTTAATTACATTTTGGTGAATTAAAAGAGAGAGAAGGTTTGATACTTGATAGAATTAAGATATTGATCGTTCACAAGAGTTTTCGTAGCAGCCCACTAAACTTAGGGTACAGTAGTTTTTAATTTACAACAAAAAATTTCATAGTTTTTTATATTAGCCACATAATTTACATCTGCATTACCTTTTTCCATAAATGGTTTGTTCGAATGGCAATCGTCTATCAAAAATTTCTTTCAAAACATAAGTGATTCGCCTTGCGACTAGAACCAATTTTTAAAAGCATCAACAAAAAAAAGAAGATTATTCTATTAACTAATAAAATGAGTTTGATCATTATCATTGCGCTATCTTTTTAATGAGTGCTTCGAAATGTTGTTTCCCTATATGTGAATGGAATAAGAGGAATTGTAGACGGGTTTTACATATATTGACTTCTAGGGAAAATGATTAATTTATTTATTTAGTTAGGTTTTACAGATTAGAACGTTTATACAAACAAAAAAAGTATTTAAATTTTCTATATAGTATACACAATCAAATGGTAATATAGTTGAAACTATCACTCCTTTCTTTTTCTTCTCATACTTTCTTTTTAATATCTGATAAATTTCAGATTAAGCGATTATATGTTTTAAGATGTAAGAGAATGATTTGTTCGTAAAGTAGAATTTTAATGAGAGGCTAATATTCAAGAGTCGACGTCTATGTGACTATGTGAGTGTTACTATATATACGTAGATGCGTAAATTACATGTGAAATAGCAACATTTTGGTTATGTTTAACAGAGACATGTAACAGAAGTTGTCAAATGGAGCACAGCCTTTGACCCAGTCTACATTTTGAATTTTATGTTTCCTCTTATTTATTTTTTGTCCTCCACTCCTCCTGATTCAATCGTATTCTTGTACGTTTCTTCTATCTTATACAAGAGATTATATAATGTATAAGGTTTTTTCTTCTCTACAAACGCACTAGAAAACACATACTAAAATGTGTGTAATCTGAAAAATAGAAGTTGCTATTCTGAAACCAAACTATATTACATACGTCAACACAAATTTTTCATAGCCTTTCTTAAATAGTTACCGCAAAAAGCATATTGTCTTTATTTATAAGTACCCCTATTTTTACCAAAATGTAACACATGTTGAAAAAGAAAAACAAATAACTTGGAGTACTTTTTTTTATAACTTTTGTTTTTCACCCTTTTATGACATTAATAATTTAATCTTGGTCAAATACTAATTAGTTTGCTGTTGAAAAATTAGTCGGTTTTTGTTATATGGGAAAAGGGTGGTTTAAATATAATTTTCAAAATCAATTGATGATAATAATATCTTTCAAATCGTAATTTAATTAATCGTTTTCGAATGGTAGGTCCTTGTATATTATTATGATTGTATGCGACATACAGGCTCCGAATGGTAACCATACCGCACTACAAAACCGCACCGCAACAGTGCTGTAACAATGTCAAAATATCTACATATACATATATATCTATATATTTTCGCTACTATTTGAAACGCACCGCACTTCTCCCGCAGAAAAAACCGCAGTTACCATTCGGACCCACAGTTTTAAACAAAGCGGATAGATAATTCAAAACCGCGCACACCTACGAACGAACTATATACAGTTCAGAGGTGCAAAACATTTTCCTCTTACGTTACCAAAAGAAAAATAATCAAAGAAGCCTTTTTTTTTGTACTTTTAATAAGTTTCCACTTTTCTGTTTTCTTTTTTATATATTTTACAAATATCCGGTCATTACTTTGCTTTTTTCCTCAAGGATTCCGAGAAACAGCATTTTTATTTTAATTGCTTTTCATTTTATCACTGATTTGATTACTTATTAGTTATTACAGTATTATGTTGATTTATACTACTAGCTAGCGAGATAAATTAGAGGTGACTGTGTACTTGTTGTTGAGGTCATTGTCGTACTATTTCATAGCTGTTGTCTACTTTGCCTATATTTGCCTTTTTAAAAGACCATATCTTCTAGTGAAATCCCGAGATCTAGCACCTCTCTATCTTTTAGTTATTTTTTAAAAAGTTTATTTATTACTTATTTGTGCATAACTTTTTTTTTAATCTTTTTAAAAAAAATAAGGGTTGAACTTAAAAACATATCGACGAATATTGTCTGTCAACATACAAAAACATGTTGTTTTGAGTCATTAATTAGTTTCGAGTATATATATCTTTTTCCGGTGATACCATTACTTTAAACGTGTGTAAGCAACAACAAAAAAAAAAGAACAAGAAAAAACCATGTAGATGACATCTCAACTACAAATTATAGTAATAGTCAGTTGGATGACCAGCATGTAGAGATTGAGAAATCATGGGTGAAACACATCCTAGTGTTTTGTAAGTTAATAAGTTACGTTATAGAATGTGTTTTGATATGCTAAATCAATATAAGATTAGAGGCAACATCAAATACACATGTTTTAACATAAAATGTTAGGTTACATCTGAATCGGACCTTAAACTTTTTAACTTTTCTGGCGCTAGAGCGCTATCAAATCACTCACCTTATAATTATATATATCCCGTTTATTGGATTACTTTACCTAATTAAACTAGATATCCCTATATAGTAATCCATGAAATTTTATTACACAAAGTATATTATATGCTATTAAAAAAAAAAGAGTTAACAACAAAAATGTTTGGGAGTTGGAATGATGATAAATACCTATGATAGAGACCGAAAATAATATACCTATATACGGAAGCAATATACATACCTAATAAATACAAAAAGAAAAAAAAAAAAGAAAAAAAAAACGGTAGATGTAAGATAGTTTTCATAAAAAGATATCGTGACATGTTAGAAGATATTAGATTTGATTACACCTTCCACTCCCTAATAACACAATTTGATTTGATAACCTTTGACACTGTTACATGTTATCTTTTTATGGCCCCCTAAATATTATTAATTAATACGAAGTTAGTTGCTATTGACCGGACTTACACATTTCTCAATCTTTAATTTATTCAACCTTTTAACCAGGATTAACCATAAATGTATTACTATTGAAATATTAATATAGAGTGCTCAATATAATGTAAATAAGTCAAACTGTATATCAGTACAAGAAATGGAAAAGCTTATTTAAATATATTAAGATGTTTGATGTGCTATGTGTTTTTTTTCTTTCTAATATTATTATTCGAGCATTAATAATTATTTAACGTATATAAGACTATATTTTTTTATTTTCCTTTTCAAGAGAATTTTGTAAGCTGTTACCCACAGTTAATCAAGCAATTATAATTATATTTTATTCAAACACAATATATATATATTATATGCCTTTCCACTTATAAGAGTATTTTTTTTTGTTTTGTCCGTTAGGTTTTGTTGGTTTCCTCACTGGTTTTTATTCTTTAACATCCAATCAACTCGCTTGGAATGCATCATAAAATATATCTAAATTTACATAATTCGCATCGTCTCTTATAATTAACTTTATTTTTTGCGACTTGCGAGTACCACGCTGCTAATTAAAGAATTTGGAGACGATGCGAATTATTTGTAATACTAGTTTTTTTTAGTATAGTTTTATCATTACAACATCAAGGTTAAATAGTATGTATGTTACTGTTAGTGATTTAGCTGATAACACCATACACGTGACTCGTGAGACCACCAATTTAACTAATTATATTTTTTTAAACAGTTAATAATTATCTATTATACTTCATATAAACCCATATATTAATTCCACCCTCCAAAAAAACAAAGATCTACAGTGTTAGATTTGATTCCCAATGTAGTAAACAATATCTACTAATAGGTTAAACAAAAAAAAACTACATGTACGGCAGAATATTAATAACACCAATATCATATAGTATACAGTCATGATTCAAACAACTAAACATGAGCAGATTCAAACAAGAAGTGAGAATTTTCCAATGGAGAAGAAGGATGTGCGTGGATTGGTCAAAGGTGGTCCTGCTGCAGACAAAGAGACATGCCACGTGTCATATCTCTTGCAAGATCAATATGGATCGTTGACTTTTCTGTTGCAATATGTTTGTCTGGTTTTGTTGTTTATACGAAGAAGAAAGCTCACGATCCAATGCTCCTCTTTTTCAAACTAACACATTACACACCAAACTCCAAAAGACCTTATTTAGTACTCTTTATTATCGACCCGATCCGAAAGCCTTAATCACGATAAATACTGGGCTTTAATATGGGCTTTAATGACGTTTTTCAAAGATTTTGTATACACGAACACGTTGGCGCACACGTACCACTGGACTACATTAGTACATCCTTTAGGCTGTCCACGTGTCACCTCCATGCACTGTAGTTGGGTCTCTCTTTTCCTTTCTCACCAAAGAGGTTTTATTGAAAACGAATTCCGAACGATTTCAACGGCTTTTGATCATAGCAAACAGAGAATGTCTACTGTCTTGCGGATGCTGCGGCAGAGGATCTGCACTCCAGCGACGGAGAAAGTACGTTTGAGCAGTAGCCTAAGCGGCGGTGGAGATTTTCCCATCTTAAAAGGCCATAAAGCGGCTCAAGATTTGTCCAAAGATACTCTAATATCCCATGAAATAACAAAACATAAACAAGGTATGAATCAAGTTATATAATAGTCACAACTACTTACAAACTTGTTTTTTTTTTTAAAGCAGTGATTATTCATCGAATTACATATATCCGTCTGATTTACAAACAGACCAACACGAAGAAGTTAAGAAGGAGTTCAAGATTTACAGATGGAATCCTGACAAGCCTACCTCCAAACCATTTCTTCAATCTTTCTTCGTTGATCTGTCCACTTGTGGTCCCATGGTAATTAATTAACTCAAAACTGTTGATCAAGTAGTTCCACAGGATTAAATATTAGTATTAATTAATTTGGATGTGTTATATATTGTACTACTTGCTATATATAGGTTTTGGACGTGTTACAGAAGATAAAAGCAGAGGAAGATGCGAGTTTGAGTTACAGAAGATCATGTAGAGAAGGGATATGTGGATCTTGCTCCATGAATATCGATGGTACTAATACTGTCGCGTGTCTTAAACCCATAAACCCCAACACGTCGAAGCCCACCATAATTACTCCATTGCCTCACATGTACGTCATCAAAGACCTAGTCGTCGACCTCACTAACTTTTACCAACAATACAAGTAAGTTAAGCTACCTTCTTGAATCTCTTATCGATCTCTCTCTCCCTTTCTCTCTCCATGTTTTTTTTTGCATCAGTCTATGGATATGTTGACGCAAATTTCTGGAAAATGAGAGACAAATTTAATAACATATACGAATTATAATGTCTCATGATTTGTATGAGGGAGTCGCTTAGTGGTTATATACTTTACATTGCTGGGACTATATATACTGTGTTGTGTTGTGTCTTTGAAATTAAAGATCAATGGAGCCGTGGTTAAAGACGAGGAAGCCGCCAAAAGACGGACGCGAACACAGGCAGTCACCAAATGACCGGAAGAAACTAGATGGGCTATACGAATGCATATTGTGCGCATGTTGTACCACATCATGTCCTTCTTATTGGTGGAACCCCGAAGAGTTTCCAGGACCCGCGGCTTTACTACAAGCGTACCGTTGGATCAGCGACAGGTATAAAAGTTGAAGTTAAAACGGTTTTAAGTTAAATCCGGGTCCATAAACATCGTTTTTCGTTTTTCTTTGATTAACGCAGCCGCGATGAGTTTAGACAAGAGAGACTTCAAGCGATAACAGAGAACGAGACAAAAGTTTATAGATGCAGAGCAATCAAGAACTGTACGGCCACTTGTCCTAAAGGACTTAACCCAGCTAGTGCCATTTTGAAAATGAAGTCTAGGCATTTGTTCGCCGATCCGGTCGATAGAACCGAGAGTGTTTAGACTAAATTCATGATGCGGATCGGACAATGGCTCAATGTACTTTCTCTTAGGATTGTCATTGTAATAAGAGTTAAATGTTTTAATACGTGTCTCTCTAGCTCTATTCCTTTTATTGATACAGTATAACTCTTTAGAAAAGATCATCGAACACGTTTGTTACATGAAAGGAAAAGACGTGCTCTCCATAATAATCATATAATCTAAATATAGAATCTACTGAGAAAAACACGGATTAGTTTACGGACAAATCTCCCACTTTCTTTCTAAATATTCTCTTTCTCTTACAAGACCGAGTCAGCAGGCAACAATCATAATAATTATAAAAAAAAAAAAATCAAATAACAAAAAGAGTAAGAGCTGACAGAGAAGAAAATAAAAGATGAAAAAACAGAAAAGAGGAGAGAGGTGATGAACTAACCAATAATGAATCGGCCTCTCAATTTTCAAACTCACCACCAACTCATTTTGACATCGAATAACAAAAATGCACAGACATATATTTCCAGTCGTTACTTTTTCTTTTCTTTTTTTCACCTAATTATTAATTAGTCCCTTATTTTTATATTTCCCTAGTAAAACCAAAAAAAAAACATAATGACACATATTATAAAATTAATGACACCAACACAAAACACGAAACGGAAGAATCTTCGTTCTTCTTTACCGTCCGGCCGAGAAAAGCCTAATCACATCTTTCTTCTCTATTCCTCTTTTTAAACATGAGATCTCTTTCTTCTCATCTCCATTGATCTCTGTGTTTCAAATCTCACCATCATCATCATCTTCTTCTTCTTGTGATTTGTTCTTTGGGAGGGAGAGGGGTTTCCAATTCTAAGGCCGGTTCTTGAGATGGAGGAGAACACGGCGGCGGCGGCCGAGAGACGATCGGGTTGTGGTTTATTGAGTGTAATGTTTGGTAGACGTGGCTTGTGGACCAAGAAATCTACTGCAGCCGATAACGGTAGCCAGAAAAGCACATCTACGGCTGCAACCGCCACAAGCAACATTCAATTCACTAAATCTTCTGGCACCGAGTTGAAGAAGCCTCGCGATGATCAGAAGGTTTCCGCAGAGCCAGTCCAGAATAACAAGATCCAGAACCGACAAAATCAGAACCAGAGATCCGTGGTTCCGTCAAAACCCTCGTCAAATCAATACCCTAATAATCATCAATTAGGGAGCTACGAGAGTCAACAACGAAGTAGTTATAACAACAATAGTAATAGCGTTGATCCATATCGAGGAGGGGGACAGAGGAAAGTGCCAAGAGAAGCCATTGGTTTATCGGGTGAGCTTGAGAGCATGATCACCGATCATCAGAAAGCAAGAGGAGCCAATGGATTGGTTCGTGCATCTTCTAGCAATGTAATGTTATTTGGAAATCTTGGCAATTTGAATCAGACAGGACCAGTTACGGCGGGTGTAAATTACGGTAATAACAATGGATATGGCGTCAAGAGGACTACGATGGCTGCGGCATCGGTGACTACAACAAAAAGTCAAGATCAATCAGGATCTTTGTGTAGAGCAATCTCAACAAGAATGGATCCAGAAACGTTGAAGATCATGGGGAATGAGGATTACAAGAACGGTAATTTCGCAGAGGCGTTAGCATTGTATGATGCAGCCATTGCGATTGATCCCAACAAAGCTGCTTACCGTAGCAACAAGAGCGCAGCTTTGACAGCACTCGGGAGAATCCTTGATGCGGTTTTCGAATGCAGAGAAGCAATCAGAATTGAGCCTCATTACCATAGAGCACATCATCGGCTGGGTAACTTGTACCTCAGGTAATCGAAAACCCTCAAAAATCATAACCCTTTCTTAGTTTCTTATATCAAAACTATATAAATATCTTACAAATTTCTTATAGGTTAGGAGAGGTGGAGAAATCAATATATCATTTCAAGCATTCGGGTCCAGAGGCTGACCCTGAAGACATTGCAAAGGCGAAAACCGTACAGACCCATCTCAACAAGTGCACAGAAGCTAAGAGATTACGAGATTGGAATGGTTTGATTACAACAACAACAAACACAATCTCTTCAGGAGCTGATGCAGCACCACAAGTATATGCATTGCAAGCAGAGGCTTTGTTGAAGACGCATAGACATCAAGAAGCCGATGAAGCTTTGTCTAGATGTCCTATTTTTGATGTGGACACCAGTACTAGGTACTATGGACCCATTGGTTATGCTGGTTTCTTGGTCGTCCGTGCTCAGGTTCATTTAGCCTCTGGCAGGTTTGTTTGTTTTCTTCTTTCCAGTATTGGTTTATTATCTACTAACCGCTCTTAAATTTTATAATTCCGGTTTTTTGTATTTTTGCTTGTTTTGACCCGGTCAAATTCCAAGTTTCATATCATAAATAAAGTACCGATATCACATTTAAAGGATCGGTTTACTGTTACACGTTTTGGTTTTCTTGTTATAACCAGATATATATCTAGAGTTATACTGTATTTATATAACTTTCATTTTAAAATCCCGGTTCGAAGTTATGTGCGGGTCTTCAATTTAAAAATACCGGTTTAATTTTTGATTTTATCAGGTTCGACGAGGCGGTGGAGGCGATTCAACGCGCCGGCAAGCTGGACGGGAACAACCGAGAGGTGATCATGGTTTCACGGAGGGCACAGGCGGTGACGGAAGCTAGGTTCAGAGGAAACGAGCTGTTTAAAGCCGGGCGGTTCGAAGAGGCTTGCGCCGCCTACGGCGAAGGATTAGACCACGATCCACGAAACTCCGTTTTGCTCTGCAACCGCGCGGCTTGCCGGTCAAAATTGGGTCAATTCGATAAATCTGTTGAGGATTGCACGGCGGCTCTATCCGTACGTCCGGGATACGGCAAGGCTCGGCTCAGAAGAGCCGATTGTAACTCGAAGGTAACAAATAAAAAATAGTGGGGTCAATTGATAATGAATAAGAAAATTTGGGACTCTATCGTAATTATAAGTAATTGCGGGTGCAGATCGGGAAGTGGGAATTGGCGGTGGGAGATTATGAGATATTGAGAAAAGAGACGCCGGAGGATGAGCAAGTTACTAGAGGACTATCAGAGGCTCAACAACAACTCATGAAACGCCGTGGACAAGACTCTTGAGAATTTTCCGGTGATTTTTTATATGCAGGACTGAGAAAAACACGGCCGGAATATTCTTCGTTCGATTTTATATTTTTTGGGCCGGCGAGCGACAACTAAATGACAAAATTGTGTGAATTATTTAATTTCATATTTTTGGGCTTGGATGATCAAAACTGTTTGTATAGGAATGAGATTGTGGGGATACTGTATTTAGCTTTACAAAAGAAACAAAAATTTGTCCATGGTAACTATAAAAAAATTTCAAATCAAAAAAGTTTCCGACAGAGTGAAGAACACTATCATATTTTCACTATTATTTCTTAAAACACATTTCACATATATTAAAAAAAAAACTTTTATTTAACTTGCTCTCCATATTCTCATATTATATACATTGATCACTCAAAATGTCAAGCATTGCAATACAAAATAACACATCTATTTTCATTTTCTTTATTAGAGAAAATAAACACCCACAAATTCTCAAATCGCACACGGAAACGTTACATTTTGACCCCAAAGTAATGAATAAATAACAATCTCGCATTACATCAACGTGGTCATAACGACTCGCTGATTCTTGACCAAGTCCGAACAATGGTTTCTAATCGCCGACAGCTCATACGGCGAAGCATCACGAGCCAGCCATTGTTCCACTGTAAACTTCTCCTGAGAACAACTTTTCCGACGGCTCTCACTCATCGTCACTTCCACGTAATTGCAATACCAACCGTGATGATCACCCGAGCCATCGGATGTCAGATTCATCGCACAAACCGGACCCGAGAGACAAGAACCTAGACCGCTGAAAATATCGAGATTGCCCCTCTCGAAGTAGTCATGAAATGGACCCATTAGACCTCCCCATGACACCAAATCGGAGATAACTGCGTCTTGACCGTAACTGTCGTAAAGACGGAGGCTCATCACGGAGTCTGTACCGGCTTTCCATGCCGTACCGGTTCGTATGTAAACCGTGAACACGCACATGTCTTCATCATTGTCCAACTAATTAAAATAACACATTAATATCATTCAAATGTAACGATTATACGATTTGTGTGCGTACTTGCATGTTCCAAGGAAGTGACTTACGGCGATTGCGACGGCGGTGAGGAGGAGGAGACTGATGAGGAGGGTGGAGCTGCCGCGTGACATCATGGTCTTTTATATCTCTTTTTGGTTCGTAAAGCTAAAATTGTATGAAATTGAGAAATGTTGAAAAGCTTTGAAATTTATGGTAAATCCTTTACCTGTGTCACTGTGTGGCTTGAGAGATTGTACAATAATACAGTTTATTAATAGTTTATGTGGAACTGTGGATATTCCGGTGGATTAGCTATATTCAGTTGCAAGTACCAATGACTTGTTTGATTTTTTCCAACTGATGTTTTTATTTTATTCTATTTTGTCAACTGCATCCCAATCCTCAAATATTATTGGGCTTCTCAATTGATATTGGGCTTATATAAACCCATATCAGAGTGGGTTTTGTTTTGGACTTTACGAGCATAGTGTTGTGTCTTATTTTGTATTTTTGGTAAATGTAATGTCTTTTAAATTACTAATTAGTCCATTTAAAAAAAATCATTTATAAATATAATATTTTCCCCAAAAATATTATCAGCTATATAAACATAGCAGCATATGCCAATATTTGTCAAAGCATATGCTCCTGTATGATTTGCACTCACAAGATGCTCTTAAGATATTAGTAATTGTTTGTCAACATAAAACATTAGTTTATTTACCAAACGAGTTTCTTATTTCGAAATTTTATATGGCCTCATTGTCACATATATTCGTTGATATTCCAATTGAAACCAAGTTGGGGTGTGCAACTGTGTGCATCCACCAAATTACAGGGCCTAGATTAATTTGTCCCAAAGAGTCCCAAAGCACATCACATTTGATTATTTTTATTCGAATGCTTTTTGCAATGTTTTCTTTATGAAAAAAATAATATATATAGAAAACTTCGAAGAGGTGATTTGTGAACCGTTGAGGATTCCATCAAATCAGAATCTGATATCATTTTCAAGACACCCACTTGTTAATTATACAACGACGACCTTGGAATAATTTATAATGTTGGAAGACAGAAAAAAAAAAAAAATGATAATGTTCTACTCTTAATCAAAACCAAAGATCTTCTTGTTTTCTTTTTCAATTAATTTACTTTTATGATTTTCGTGGAATATTCTGATTTTCTAAAGAAAATTAGATGCTAGCTATTTTTAATTACTTTTGCAAACCATGCGGATTTAGGCGTGAGAATGTTAGATTTGTCTCTTTTATTTCAATACAGTATTTCACTTATTTGTGATCTATCTCGCCGTCTTCAGATTCTTAAAGGTAAGTTGGTTCTATTTGTTTTCCAATTTATTAATCAAGCACCGATTATTCTTAATTTTCTTACCTTAGTTAAAGACATTGTCTCTACTTAAAAATATAATTAATTATATCCAAACCTCATTCTTTTTTTAACTACTGTGGTTATAAATGTTAATTAGTTCTGAGATGTTTAGTTTAATAGTGTTCTTTGAATATATGAGAGCTTGTTGCCAAAAAAAAAGAAAAGAAAAGAAAGATAGATATAGCCTTTATTATTATAGAGAGGACTAGAGAGATGCTGCCTCATCAGTTCATCACCCACGATAAGTCGATAACAAAAAAGTATATACGATAAGCCGATAATTTTCCTTTTTGGTATATAGGGGATAAAATGAAAAAGACAAAATTATGAATAACAACAAGAATAGTAATAACATTGTGTGTGTGTGTGTGGAAGTATGCATTTTTTTTTTATCATAGGATAAGGCCACTATGTAAAAGTATTTGATTAATAATGCGGGGATGTGTCGATTTTTTATCATTAAGTTTTGATTTGTTATCATCACTAATTAGTATTAAGTAATCCATAAAGTTTTTTTTGTTTCTTTCTCTCATACCCAAAGGGATAAGGGGTTAATGACTACTAGTGTATATGGGTTATAAATTTTCACATTTTCACCTATGTGTTCAAATCATTGGGCTCTCTGTTTTGGTTAGCTGAATTTCATATGTGATATAAATATTTTGACTGAAAAAAACAAATGACAAGAAAAAGCAACTCGTACAGTGACAAAAGAATCATCACACCTTTTGTATTTCAATATACTTTTTTTCTCTCTCTCATTAGCAGTGTATGTGTGGGTCGACAAATAAGTGGCAATTCATTTCCCATCCTCTCTTTCACTTTGCAAAAATTTACAGAATTAATAAGTGGGGAATTATAATAACAATCTTAAAAAAACATAGTTAAAATATATATATATATATATATATATATATATATATAGATTGTGTATTAAAATTAGGTATTAGACTTCTTAAAATAAATATGATGATTGTATACTTAAAGTTAGTTTGTCTTTTAGTTCAGTCCACTAATAAAAAATAAATCCAACACTGTTTTGATTGTACTAAAAGAAATTCAAATGATGTTTAGGAAACAAATAACATAAATAGATAATAAGGTAATGGGCCAGTAGTGGGCCAGGAAGGATTCAGAAAGCGTAGGAAAGCCGTGGGGGGATGACAAAGTGGGCCCATATCCACGACCGAAAGTAACCGTTTTTTTTTTTGGTTTTGTGTAAAAAAGGCAGCGATACCGTTAGGCTTTGGCAGTTGGCTTCCGTTTCTTTACCTTTCTACTTTTTTCTATTTCACATCATCATTCGCTGATATTTAGAAATAAATCTTGATTTATTAATTACACAACGAGCGTTTTTATATACCCAAAAAAAAAAAGCTCAAGAGATACGTGTGTATATATATATATATATATATATATATATATATATATATTTATGTAAAACATAATTACAATTCTTCAAAAATCTATTTTTACACAGACTTTTAAAATCGAAATTTGATACCAATTATTAGAGTGAATATATAGCGTAATAGGGTTTTCGGTATAGATGGAATACGATTCTTTATTTTCCTATTCCACGTGATGTTGTGGTCCAAAGCATATTTTTATTTCAACAAGAATATTTACGTTAAGAATATTTGTATTTCTTTTTTTTTTCTTGCGACGTCTGCTAAGCTATGATTTTCGATATTTCTTTTTTTTATGTTATTTGTGTGCATGTTTTATAATACTTATATAAACTTTATGGAGTGTTTGATAGTTTTGTAGTAGTTGTTCCTACAGATTTTGTAGTAAAATCACAATCTCAATAGTTTCTGGTTTCCTATAATAAAACTCATAAGTTTCATGGGAAACAAAAGATCGAAACGTGGTAGCTCCATAATGCTTCGACAGAGAAAAAGAAAAGATAGGAGCAGTGATGAGAAACACACTAAACCCAACGACATCGAATTAGCTTCTTTACATGTAATCACACTCTCATACCTCACTTCATCACTACTCTTTACACCGCATTTGCTACTACTTTTATTTCTTTTAAATTATTTCCCCCCCCCCCCCCAAATATCACATCAACTACATTTAAATTCTTTCTTCCCCCAAACAAACAAAAAAATCACGTCAACTTTTTCTTCTTCTTTTAATATATAGAAAATGAAATATCAATAACTTGGCCAATATGCCAAAAACCTCATGTCAGTTTAGACACGTTAAATGTCCCCAACTGATATTGACCTTCTATTATTGCCACCAAGTTTAAGCTTCCCATTCAAATTAGTTTCAGGCAGTGTAAAATGTTGGCATTTAACTAGTAGCTATATTTCTTCGTTATATACATTCACAAAATACTATTTTGGGCCACTTATCGCAACAATATGTACCATAATCATTAGGCTATATATACGTCTGTTTCGGTATGGTGCGTACACGGAATTGAATAGTATATGTAATTTATATAACTTATTTAAAATAATTTCTTCTTTGCTGAAAACAATAGTTCTATGATATCGACTCAAAACATTAGGCTATTTTGACTTTAAAACAAAAGAGCACTAGTAGGAATTTCAACTAAAACAGCATAATTAAAAATACAAAAAAGGACCTAATACTATAACTCCGGAAAATTATCAACAAAGTCCTTCTTAACCTATTGATGGGATCAGTCGGGAAGAGACCAAACATGTGGATTTGGGTGCGTGCACGTACGTACGATGAATGCATGTCTTAGTATTACTTTTTTTACTTAACTTGCTATGTGTTTTTTTTTCTTTAATCTTGTGTGAAGATGAATCTGCCGACCACTAGAGAGGGCTTTGTGTTCCAAGAGGGACACGTACCGAAGTAGACCACACGTGTGGTGTCGGTTAAGAAAGAAGGATAGATTCAGACGAGTCATATGGTTTGGGCAGCGAGGGACAAACTCCTGACACGTTATGAACCTTTTTGAAACTTTTAGGACTAGGACTTGGTCCGGTCCATGGCCGGCGATTAAGCCTGACACTTCGATTGACTTCCACAACAACGTACATAGTTATAATAATTGAAACAATCGCCGAATATGAAAGTTGAAAAAACAAAAATGAAAGTTTTTATTTTGTTCAGTGAGAAAAAAATGAAAGTAAAATTGAAAAAGATGTTCTAACCCCATCATAAATAAACAATTTTCGTCAAATGAGAAAAAAATAAAATAAATGACTGTTGAGGAAAACATCACGTTAATTAATTGACGATCTGTATAAGGTCAAGAGAAGTATCGTAAACTTCGCGGATGTGCATGCACGTGTAGCTAACTAATTCACAATCAAAATTTTTGAGACATTAGTTATATGTTGAATCGTCGCCAAAAGAAATGTTTAGATGTTAAATGAAAACAATTAAAGCTTAACTTACTTACACAAATAACAATAGAAGAAGATGTTCAAAGGCGTTGATTCAGCCGGAAAACACGGGTTTGCTTTTCAGTTTATATAACTTTAAAAATTGGGTACCAGTCAAGAACCTTATATAAAAAAATGTTTGATTTCCTAACAAAAAAAAAGAATGATTTGCAGCTTTATTAATTAATAATAAATGTAAAGGTCTAAATTCCATGGCTAAATTTGAAACAAAGGATCGAAAGAATCTATGGGATCACCCGTGAAGCCTGTTTCTTCAAGCATTACATAGTTCCTTACGTCATCGTTAACTAGATATGTCCGAATTATCTTATATGGCAAGTAACTCAAATAATCAACAATACTATACCCCTCTTTTCACATTAAAATTTTAGCTATTTTAAGCCTTCGTAAGAAAAAAAAAAAAAAAAAAAAACAGAAACTTCCTATGAATGTTTAGCTTTAAAGAGAAACCGTAAGGAAATTATGGTACAAATATATATATTTTTTTTGCAGCATTGATGGCGTTCACATCAGAGAGCTCGAGTAATTTTTTCAATATACATCGAATCGGGAAAAAAAAAATTGGAAGCACATGGCAAAACGAATAAGATCCTAAAGAAATCAAGAATGTATATATTTATTAATCTTGTTAAATGATTCCTTAAGAGACTGTCCAATGTGTCCATCATCTAGTAGTATTTCCCGATGGTTTGAATGTTTATTAATTTGTTCATAATGCATCATATAATTTACTTGATAAAGAATTACTGTACTCTTTTTTGGTCAACATTGTATCAGGAATATATTACGGAATCTTAAGTTCACAGATGAAAATACAAACAAAAAAATGTGTTCTTTACTTCTTTTGTTCGTATAGCTTATTTGAAAAGGAGTTTTCATACGAACAATAAGCTTTTATTTAAAAGTTGGTTAGCTGTGTTGAATTATGAATCCGTGTTTGGTAAGCATTTATTAGATAAAAATCGTTTTTTCTTAATCCCCAAGATAAAAAGAGAGGGTTATAAAGAGATCCATCACTCAGTTGAAACTAATAGTTATGGTTTTGATGAATCTTTAAATGTTCTTAGCTTAGGTGTTGTTGGTCAGAAAGTCAAACGTTCCTTCCACATCTCCAAGAATCTTATTCGGTAGTTTAGAGCATCATCAATGTAAGATATAAGATCCTCTCATGTGTAAATCTTAAGTGTAAGAACCTTGCATTGATGATGACCTTATAGTCAAACCAAAATAATGTAAGTCTATTGGCTTCGTGCACATTGACCAGCTACTTCAAAGTTTAAAGTTTAAACCATAAACGACTAAACGTGATCAAACAGAAGACTGAAACTTTGCCTTGAATAACACAAAACAGATTCCTCGTAAGAAAATTGAATTCTTGACCTACCGTACCAACTCTCCCTCCTCCCCCAAAGTAATTTTTACTCTCATTAAAACTTATATTTATATTTCTCTCCGAGTTCCTAGTATTAATATTAAAAAAAGTATTCGAGTTTGTTCTTTTGACCAAGTACCAAACTACTATGAATTTTGTATATCTAACAATAGGGAATGTAGTAAGAGCATATTCCCACGCGATCCACAGGTTCGATTTGATTACATACGTATTAGTAGTACATATAGTCCACAGGTTCAACAAACACACCCCGTATCTGATATATTTTAAGATAAATTTATTTGTGTTTCAAAAAAAAAAAAAAAAAAATTATATAAGACTACTAGTAGTATAATTTTTTCTTCGTTTTCCAGTTATACTTTATACTGTATATACCGAAATAGTTATAGTACAAATTTAGTATTTTCGTATGAGGGAAATTATATCTATATATAGTTGTGTTTCCAAAAAGAAAATATATACGTATATAAACATATAGTCCATATTTAGCTGTCATCAACAAATTAAACGCAATGAAATAAAAGTCATACTATCACATTAATTTGAATATGTGGAGATTATAATGGAAAACTTTACAATATAGCACTATTAAATGGTGATATATATATGTAATATGCGTTGCAGCCGCAGCTGGTTTTGACAAAAATGGGTGCTTTTGTTTTTCAAAGACAAGGGGCGTCTTCGAGTTACACTTTTTAAAAATTAAGTAAACAAATAATTTACTAAAATCTCATAAAGCTTATTTTGTAACATCTTTGTAGGTGCGAATGCGCATATATACATGCATGCAAACGCAATGACACATGTATATTTCACTAGATTGACACCGTTTCGTCACAAATATTGTGAATGTGATATGTTATAATAAAAACCTAAAAACTTATCACTAGAGACAACATAATTTGATAAGTACGAAAACCCAAATGGGGTCGATCGGGAGATAAATCCAATGAAAAGAAAACGGTCCAAAAACCAATATCCACGTGCAAAGAAACCAGAAGCGTTACCACTTACAAATCAAATTCAAATTCTTCTAAGACCAATGTTGAAGCCGGGATCGACTGAAACTTTCTTCAAGGGTCAATCTTATTTACGTATGGTATGAGCCTTCTTAATTCCAGCCTTTAAAGAAACAACGTACTGTATATTTGATGATTTGTATTTCTTATTATAAATTAGGTTTAGTAACTGTTGAACGATTTATCCTATATACCTCAGAATTTTTATTTTGTTTGCTTGAAATATTAAATAACTAGGATAAATTATAAGGCTGTGTTGATCCATCCATTGTGTATATAATTTTTCATAATTTAAAATGTTTGTATCTTTCTGAAAATTTTCTCCATAAACTATAGATCTGTCAATTCATGAACAAAAGTTAGGTATATAAGAAAGTTCGAGAGCAATATTGGTTTTATTACAATATGATGATTTATCTTAATAAAATGTAATGTCATTGTTAAGTATCGTACGTGTTGCTGTATGCATCACAATTCACAAAGGGTCGGGCTCATACAGTCATTTTAGATTGTTTATGAAATCGGTGATGTCTTTGTAATTGCCAAGGCAACTCAATATGTTGGATAATTTAATATTCGGATACACCTATATATACTTTAGCATGGCAAAAGTAAATAAAAAACTATATTATTAATTTTAAACGATGCATTATTTTTAATTGTTTTCGGAATAATATAGAGTATTTGTTCCGATCGTGAAAGTTTTTGGGTTTGTATATTATGGGTGTTACAAAAATTCTGATTAAACAAAAGAAACGGTTGATATCTAAGTAGATGTGGACATTAATTGGTTAGTGAAAATATATATAAAAAGAACTCAATTACTTAGTTATATTATATGATTCGATCATATAAAAAAACATATATACGAATACGACCTAGACGAATAAGACATTAGAGAGAGGGTGAAGGAAGGTAGGGGTGCTTCTGCTTCCTTTGCATTGGGGACACGCGGCAACATAAAGGAACCATCAATACGAAGAGAAGAGTCACACCACCTCCTCCTCCTCAGGCCTCAAGGCTCAAAAGCTGGGCCGGCTCTTGTAGGTGCCCCACATAAGAATCCTCGGTCCCATGGCTCCCACTTGTTACAAGTAACAAGTGACTCTCTCTCTCTCTCTCTCTCTCTCTCTCTCTCTCTCTCTCTCTCTCTCTCTCTCTCTCTCTCTAACTCTGTGATGGCTTGGTGCTTCTATAAAAGCCACCTTTGGGTCATCGCATCTTTCCCACACTATCTCTCTCTCGTCTCTTCGAACACTTCAAGAAACACTAAACCAGATTCCTAAAAAAAAACACAGAGCAACTTCACTTCTTCTTCTTTCCTTTGTTCTCTCAACAACTCTCGTTTTCTCTACATCTTCAATCTCTGATTTTCTTACTGGGGGAAGTTTCAAAATTCTCGATTTTCTTGTCGAGAAGATCTCTAAATCTCACTTCACCTTCTCTGTTTTCTGGAAATCCCCTGTTTTCTTTCCTACTTCTCTGTTTCATAATAGTAAAAAATGGTGAGCCAAAACGTCGTCGTAGCAGATGCAAAGACCGGGATCATAACTGTCTCTACAGTCTCTAACTCGTCGGTCTTTACTCCTTCCGCTCAAAAACCACCGACTGCTCCTGGTTACATCTCAATTTCCAATAAAAAACTCCTCAAAAACCTCGAGATCAATGGAGCTCAAAGCCAAAGACTTACCTCTTGGGTTGACTCCATGAGAGCTTCTTCTCCTACCCATCTCAAGTCACTTCCATCTCTCTCCGCTCAGGAAGAACTCAATTCTTGGATCGTAAGCTCCATCCATTACAACACTTTCTTTCCAGCTAAATTAAAACAAAGAAGTCTGTTTCTCGCATAGATTGCTAAATTTTCTTTGTCTTTTGATTCCCACTAGAAACGACATCCATCAGCACTCGACATGTTCGAACGTATCATCGAAGCTGCCAGTGGAAAGCAAATCGTCATGTTTCTTGATTATGACGGTACTCTTTCTCCGATCGTCGATGATCCTGACAGAGCTTTCATGTCTAGCAAGGTTCTTATAAATTAATCAAGATCTTTTTTTTTCTTTCAAAATCTCTACTGTCGTTTATATTAAAATTCCGGTGTGTTTCACAGATGAGAAGAACGGTGAAAAAAATGGCTAAGTCTTTTCCAACTTCCATAGTGACTGGTAGATGCATTGACAAGGTACATTTTTGTTAAATAGTTTTATTTCACATTTTCTTAACAAAATCTGTTAATGAACTAATCACAATTTGATATGTGTTTTTTTGTTTTGTTTAATAGGTTTATAGCTTTGTGAAGCTAGCAGAACTGTATTATGCTGGAAGCCATGGAATGGATATTAAAGGCCCAACTAAAGGTTTCTCAAGATACAATAAGGTAGATAGATTCCCTAAACACAGAGATGAATACAAAATTTTAATTCTGATTTTCCTTTTTTGGTGTGTTTGTGTGTGCGTATTTTGATCAAAATTAACTTTTGGATTTTAGGATAAACCATCTATTTTATACCAACCAGCCGGCGACTTTCTTCCCATGATCGATGAGGTAAATTAAATTTGTATTATTACTACTTTTTTTGGTTTATCTTTTCTGTATTTAATTTCTAGAATTTAATTTTTAACGAAAGTTTTTATTTAAATTTTTTTTTTCTTCAGGTGTATAAGCAGTTAGTGGAGAAAACCAAATCAACAGCGGGAGCCAAAGTGGAGAACAACAAGTTCTGTCTTTCTGTTCACTTCCGTTGTGTCGACGAGAAGGTAAGGAAAATACACAACATGATACAGTGTAAAAATAACAAAATTTCCCGATTGATGTATAATTAATTGCCTTTTTGTGTTTTTTTGAAAATTATTAGAAATGGAGCGAACTAGCTTTAAACGTTCGGTCGGTGGTAAAGAAGTACCCGACGTTGAAACTGTCTCAAGGTCGAAAGGTATGACGTGACGTATCTTCTTGTTGGTGAATGTTGGATTAACGTATCTTTGTCTTGCATAAGTACCGAGCCATAAACGAAGTGATTTTTTGTACTTTTAAACAGGTTTTTGAAATCCGACCTATGGTTAAATGGGACAAAGGCAAGGCTCTTGAGTTTTTGTTGGAGTCACTCGGTGAGACTCTCTCTCTTAATTGTTTGACTCTTTCATCAACAAATTAATATGCCTCATAAATGTGCCTTTTATAAATAAAATTAAAAATAATTAGATTCTAAATCTAGTATCTTGGATGTCGCAGGATTTGAGAACAGTAATGAAGTATTCCCGATTTACATTGGCGATGATAAAACCGATGAAGATGCATTTAAGGTATACAATTCAGTTCAAATGAAAATTGTAAAATATTTTATTTCATTTTTTGTTGTTGTAAGTATTCGAAATTATTGTGAATATAAAAGAGCTTTTAAATATGTGCAAAAAAAAATATCAAAAATTAATATTGCTATCAACAAAATAATACTCCAAATCTCATATTTATAACCAATTAAATTTCACACACTAGTTAATTGCGTTTAAATCTAAATGTAGGTGCTACGAGAGAGAGGACAAGGCTTTGGAATTCTTGTCTCCAAGTTCCCCAAAGACACGAGTGCGTCGTATTCTTTGCAAGACCCACCCCAGGCAAGTACTTATACCATTATACATGTATGAAACCGTATGTTTATACGAGTTACGCAGTTATAATGACCTTCTGGTAACGTATATTTACAGGTGATGGATTTCTTGAAACGGCTGGTGGAATGGAAACAAATGCAGCAATAAACATCGAAGAGGCATTGAAGTACATTTAGTAGTCTCTTTAATGAAATAATAATGATAATCATAACCATAAGTGCATATATATAATATATGTATAGATAATATGTCCATATATCCCTAACCTATGATGGACTAAAGATGGTACAAGATCCTCATATATAGGTTGATTTTGTTCATCATAACTCTTTTCTTTTAGAAAAAGAGGTTATATGAACAATTAATACGGGGACTTGGGGATATATATATATAGCCTTCTATCTTTATTGTTTGAAGGCAATTTTTTTCACTTTTCAAGTTAGGCTTATTGTATGGGAAGGGGGTATATATAATATTGGTGATACCTTTTGTAAAATTACAATGCAAAATATGTATCATTTTATGGAATATATAATATGATTATATATTCAGTTCTTTTATGGAATATATATTCAGTTCTTTTATATCTTGTACTTGTCTTCATAGTTAGAAAAGAAAAAAACATATAACTACAAATAATTCAAGAACGCGAGATTTAATAATTAAGATGTAGATTGTCGACTAGTGAGACTTGGACACATATCCTTGGTAGGTCCGTAACTTTATTTATCACGACATGAAAAGATACAGAGTACTTGTGCGAACAATGACCGAGACATGACAAATTCTCCAACTTCCAATTCTTGTTTTTGTTTTTGTTTTTGTTTTCTTCTGAATTAAAAGTACAATTTCGCTTTACAAAAGAGAAATAACTAAAGGACAAAAACGTTCGTCCGTTAACTTGCACCGCATGAGAACCTACATGTTAAGTACGTGTTCCACTTCATGTCCATATCTCACCATGCATATATGCATGTTGGACTTCTCGTAGATCCTTAACACGTGTCGACGTTGGAAATGTCGGTCCACGCTTCGAAATCAACCATTCATATCTAATGTTCACCTTTTTTTTATATATAATAAGGGATCATGAATGAACTTATGTTAGTAGTAGTAGTATATGAATAAATGTGCACATGGTGATGCATGTGAAGGAGAATGCCTTAACGATGGGGAGCCACATTCCATGGACACGTATCCATGTTTTTACCATTTCTCTGACATTCTCAACTAACCAAGATGGTTAATTAGTTCACTAAATAATTGACAATTCCACTGGGAATTTGGAATTATATATATATTTTTTAATATAAGTCATTAGTCTGGACTTCTCTGGTTCATGCTTTTTCTTAACAATAAGAAAGAAAAAAAAATAATAATAAGGGAATTTAATGAAAAAAACCCTCAACATTGGTGAAATCAATTTTTAAACCCTCAACTATTTTTTTAGTAAATAAAACCCTGAACTAAAAACATTAACAAATTTAACCCTCCACCTATAAAAACCTAAACACCCGTAATAATCTCTTCTACGCAATCAACGTTTGTTTAACTGAAACAAAAAAAGACTAAGCATTAGTTTTTAAATACAAAAATTAACAACAAACCTTCTCTTAAGAACCTTCGTTTTCCATAAACGTTCACACGTCGAATAATAAATCACAAAAAAAACTCTCAAATCATGAAATCCTAAAACCTCAAAATTCCAAATGTTGAACGGTTAGTGAAAAAGAAAATAAAGTAGGTTTAATAGGCGATTGACACAGAGTTAATCGAGGGTGAGACGCATAATTAAATTTAATGATGGATGACATTAACTCATCGAGTCTCCATTATGGTGTGAGGTATTGAGAGAACATATGTTTATTACATATGGTTTGAATTTTGTAAAATATTATGGTAAGTCAAATTTTTTTGTTTGTTGTTGTAAATATGTTTCAGAATAAGCATTTTGCATAAAATATGAGAAATTTTATATTTTCCATCAGGAATTGCAGAATACTATAATCGAAAAATTGTGTTGTGATCGTAATATGTTTAAAAATATGCCTAGTGGTTTTCGTTTTACTGTTCAGCTAGAGTATACGAAATTGTTAACGGTATAAATGTATGCTTTTATAGACGGAGGGTTAAATTTGTTAATGTTTTTTAGTTCAGGGTTTGATTTATTAAAAAAATAGTTGAGGGTTTAAAAATGGATCCAACCAATGTTGAGGGTTTTTTTCATTAAATTCCCTAATAATAACTATGAAAGTGTTGAATGTTTTCCAAATAATGTAAGTCCATTTAAAAAAAAAAGAAGTCCAAAAATTATTGGATCTGATTTTAATTTACAGATATTGGGCTCTTAAAATAAACATAGCCCAATAAACGGCCCATTAAAACAAGACTAGTAGATCAAATGGATTCAGAAGAGTTTCTCTAGAGCGTCCCAATCAATCTCCAAAGAAGGATACTTGTTCAAACCCATCAAGAAACTCTCACCCTCTTTCATATACTCGCTTGAGAAATCCAACAACGTTACATCCGACTCAGGAGAAGTTCCCGAGCACCCGGATACAAAATCCGGTTCTTGCTCCGGTTTATAACCCGTGTAATGGAAACCAGAGAACACGTCCTCTGTTTTGGCCTGTTTCTGAAGCTGAGGCAGAGTAAGATCAGAGCTCTTGCAGACTGTTTCGATCTTTGCGCTGATAGACGGAGACAACGTCTGTTTGTAGTCTCCTCGAAGAGCAACGATGGGGAAGTTGAGACGAGCGTTGTCTCCTCTGATCTTATGAGCAGCTTGATCGTAAGCTAATGCAGCTTGTTCAGCAGTTTCGAACGTACCGAGCCATAACCGGGTTCGGTTTTTAGGTAGACGAATCTCAGCAACCCATTTGCCCCATTGCCTTTGCCTCACGCCTCTGTATAGCTTAACCGGTTTGGTTACGACGTCGGTTTTCTTCATTGGGGTTGGTTTAGCGGTGAGAAGATGACCACTTCGACGACGAGATTGGTGGTTGTGTCGGAGATGTAACTCGGTCTGAATTTGGAGGATTTGAGCTGAAGTGAGCTGGTTTAGCCCAATCGGACCGGGTTGGTTAGATACCAGCAAGGCTTGGTTATTATTGGGGATGAAGTCAAAAGGAGGAGTGAAGGTTTTTGGGGTTGATGAAGAGGAGGGAGAAGAAGGTGAACTTACCTTCATGAATGGTTCAAGAGCTTTCGTGAACTCGTCCATGTAACCATTCATGTTTAAAGCTATTGCCATTTGTATACAATAAACGAAAAAACAAGAAATGTGAGAAACAAAGAGTAGTGGTGCTTCTGGAGAAAAGAGAAGGAAGACGAAGAGCTCTGTTAAGAAAAAAGAGAAAAGCACACTTACACTTACACAAACACACACTCACTAAAAAAGAGAAAACGAAGATTTTATGTGTTTTTTTGTTTTGTATTTGAAGTATTCACGATCTTCTTGGGTTTGATAGTTTCGCCATAAACTTTGGCTTATATATGTGTGGCCGTTTCTGCCATGGGGTTTTTCTGTGGTGAAGCCAATGATGTCGATGACGTCATGTGTAAAATCAAATGCATTTAAATAATTATATTAGTATGAAATTAAAACGCGTTGACAATCGTTAATGTCTACTTAATTCGTTTATCTTTTATTTGGTGTCTCAATTACTCAGGGCAAAGTTATGAAATTTTACAATGTAAGTGTTAAGTCTATTGCATATTCAATTCAAATCAGCAGCAACCTACTAGTAGAACTAAAAGAAAAATCCATGTTACAACTATAGCATAAAACATTATCGAGTGCAAAAGTATATGTAATCTTTTTACACAAGTGGACATAAATGAAATTTTGGGAATATGACTGTAATAATCTTACCGGATTATTGAATATCTAGTATTTTTTAGATTATATTTTTAATCCAAATTAAGTAATTATCCGAAGGGAGTGATTTATATGTGTAAAGTAGGGGATAAATCATGAAAAGAAACGAAAAAGAATTGAAGCCAATCAGCAATGAGTATGTGATCAAAAAGTACCAACATAGACGTGTTCACACGTTGTGTCCTACGTGGACTAAGACTTGTAAACTACGCAAGGCACCTTCTTCACTCTCATTTTAGCACAACAATTTATTTCAGTTTCCTCCCTTTTTTTTTTTGTTAGTATTTAGAAACCGACAATGATGATTCATTTGTTCAGAATTTTAGACATTTCATATTTTAAAATACATTGAAAATTTTAATTATAAGATAACATAGTATAAAAGAAATGAGGCTCTCAATATTAACTAAGGAAATATGGCTCAATGTCAAACTATAATACACATTTAAGAAAAAAGTGGTCAATGTCTATAATATAAAGTATAACTTTAGATTTTGAGTTTTTTTTATGAGCTTTTTTTTTCTTCAGGAAAAGCATGAGACTTATAGGTTGCTTCTCGTGAATCTTCTCTGCTTTTTTTTTTTTTGTTTTTCTCTAATGGATTTTGAAGATATTTATATACCAATTTCTATTTAGTATTAGTAGCATTTTACAAACACGAGTCTGTAAGGCTAATCACAAAGCTTGAAGCTTTTGGAACTAAACAGAGACACGACTATATATGTGAATACAAACATTAATCAATTTGTTTGAGATCCCTTCGGAACAGAGTTAAAGATTTTTTAACCAAAAAAAAAAAGAGTAAAAGATTTTAGTTTTTTTATGAAAATTTAGTATTAAAACCCCTCAACTAAAGATTGATAGTAAATAAACCCCTTAATTTTATATTTAGTAAAAGACTTTTTTGTGTATTTCCAGCGCTAAATATCATATGTTGACTATTATTGCAAACGTTTTAAATTACAAGACTCTTTTCACAAATTTGAAAAACCAAAGTACGTATACACACCAAATTTAATGGTGTGAGATTTTTTTCTTAAATCGTAAAATCGACCTAAATTTAAAGTTGATAAACATGCATAAGAGAATTCTAAACAGAAATAACAAAATAAAAAGAAGTAGAGGTGAAACCGCTAATCCGTTGACTATAGAAGCCAACCTTTTTCAAAATAATATAAAATAGTTGACTTTTGCATGTCAAAGCAGAAACAAATCAATATCCCCTATTCTTAATTACTCCATTGCTAATCTAATAGACATGATTAGGTAGCTAATCAATAGTTATCATGATTCCGTGGACCTCTCTATTGATTTAATCAGTACCTATTGTAATTGCTACCTCTTACTTTACTTAGAATTCCAACAATACTTAAATGAAACTTTTGATTTTTTAAACCCTAATTAGTGTTTGTAAGGGACACTAGTAGTAACAAAAAGGATGATAAATTCAAATAGATACATACATGCAAACACAGAGATCAATATGGCACCTATTCTCAAAGGACAGATACAATTTGCTAGAAGAATCAAGTATAACACTAAACATTGATGCAACAACAGATGATGACAATAGAAGTTATAAATACATACATGAGTTGCTTTAAATATAAGGAAGAAGGTTACAGAGAGTCTTACAGCATCCAAACCAGTAAAGAACAATCACTACCTAAATGTTGTTGTGTTGAGGTGCTTTCGACGCTCTCTCCAGATCAATCTTGCAATCCTCTCTCAAATCTTTCATGGCTACAAAGCTATTCTGCTGCAGATTATCAATTACAATGGACATCAAAACTCAGAACCAAGTTTTACTCAATTAGACACTTTTGGAATTTTAGTTCTGCGAATCCAATAGAGCTCTGAGGAACTTACAAGGTGTTTGCTTTCACGAGCCAAGATACCTTCCATGTTAAGAAACAGAGATGTCCATTGACCCATGACAGTTTCTGTATCTGCAGAGTTATTGGAGTTTTCGGATCCATAATTATTTGTTGGCTTTCCTTTACCATTCCTACGGATCAAATTACTAGCTTCTTTCTGGCTCTTCTTCAACACTGCATCCAACACAGATTTCATATGACCATACATATAACTAACCAATATTATCCGAAGCTGAGTTTTGCAGTGTAATTTGAACACTTACCTGATAATCGACCTTTGATATCCTGGTAGTGAAGATCTGACCAGATGTATGCAGCTGAAGACATTCATTACATCCAGAAAACTAAGTTAGATCATCTTATTGGTAACAAAAGAGTCAGTACTAACAAAAAAACAACACACTAAAGAATCAGGCAAACCTTTGAGGCAAAAAGAACAAGAGCAAGATTTAAGCTCGTCGTCAGCTTCCATATTATGACAAACAATCCCCATACCGTCAACATTCGAACATCTGTTCATACTAAACGATTTGATAGTCTGAGAATTAGAAAACAACAAACCCGCCTCTTGGTTATTGCTGCTGCTACTAAACACAGTCATGGCTAAGTCTTCACCAGTAACAGCATCAGTTTGACTGGCACAAACAGTCATGTCCGAGTCCTTCTCAGACATGTCCTTAACAGCATCACTATCATTAACACCTTTCGAAGGTTCAACAGCCATATCAACCGCATTGGTCTCACCCTGGGATTCTTTTACATCGAAGTTTTCAGAATCCCCAGCAAAACTAATCTTATTATCATCAGAAGAAGAACCTTCAACTGTATCACTAGTCCTAGTACTCTCCTTGACCAAGTCGTCTACAACTAAACACAACCTCTTGGAAAACTTAACCCCGGAGCCTTCGCGGGCAACAAGGGTCTTACCAGAATCATCTCCAGATTTCAGAAGCAACTCACCAAGAAGCGACGAAAGCCCTCTCTTGCTAGGAAGATTAGTCATATCACACAATGCAAGACGTGTTTCCTTGGGCACTACTAAGCTGCAGCTTTCTCCAGTCATCTTTATAAAATAAACCCACAGCAAAAATGAGAAAAACTTTCCATTTTCAAACTAGAAATGCAGCACAGCACAACACTCCAAAAATCTAACATTTTAAACGAAGATACAAAAAAAAAAAATCAACAAAACCCTAAAGTGTAGAATTAACACCAAAACTACGAAATCGAACAAAACCCTGTTAAATTCGAATTCGTAAACTGAGAGGACGCAAGAAAACGAAACGATTCGTACATTTCAGAAATGAAGAACCCTAAAATCAACAAAGAACAAATCAATTGTGTTTGGGGGTACTAACCAATAGACTGATAACATCCGTCGTTGACTGGGAAATCTTGGTTTAAATCGGAAGAAGAAGAAACTCACACAGGCGTGTGAGTAGAGAGAATTAGGGTTTATTTTTGAGGAGGTTGAGGCGGGAACAAATCCTTTAGATTTCCCCGATCTAGATTTTGCGTTTCGAATTTACCATTTGGCGTCGGATTTAGCGGAGAGTCACGCGGTCCCGCTTCCGCACTCTTTAACGGGCCACAACTGATCATCCATCTAAACCCATTGGGCCTATCATAACGAAGCCCATTATCTATCCAAAAACCTTCTTTTGCCACGTCAGGTCAAAATCTTATCAGACAGAACAGGAAAGGATCACCTCGAAAAGCACACCAAAACGAGCCAAGATTTTATCCACTTACATATCTACACGTCATTTGATTACTACGTGTCCACGTCATCTTCCTTGCCGTAAAAGCATCCACCTTTTCATAAAACAATTCAGACGATTTTCTAATTTTGACAATTTTAGTTCATACTCCAAAGAGAAAGGAGAAAACTTTCATCAGAATTCGTTGAAACTTTTGTATTCATGGAATCGCGGCGAGGGATGAATCCGATGACGGAGGAGGAATCTTCCGAGCTAGCTGCGATGAGGCGGATCCAAAGATTGTCTTCACATATTTCTCCCGCCATGACTGCGCCGCCGTCGCTACCGTTGGTGCAGGCGGAGACGTGTTCATCGAGGGCGAAGAAGTTGGAGGTCAACGGCCAAGCGTTGTCGCTGTACATGAAAGGGAAACACATGGATATACAGGAGAAAGTTTACGAGTTTTTCAATTCCCGACCCGATTTGCAGACGCCGATCGAGATCTCCAAGGACGATCATCGGGAACTGTGTATGAATCAGCTGCTAGGGCTTGTTAGAGAAGCTGGGATAAGGCCGTTTAAGTATGTCGCTGATGATCCGGAGAAGTATTTCGCGATTATGGAAGCTGTTGGAAGTGTTGATATGTCTCTTGGGATCAAGATGGGAGTTCAATACAGGTTAGTAGTTCAAATTGAAAATCTTTAAAGGTTTCTACCTTTTCCCACATTAGATTTTAGAGATTTCAAGATTTGACCTTTTGGTTTTGTGGTGTTGATTGGAATAGTTTGGTCTTGTCTTGTGTTTTGACTTTTGAGTAAGGAATAAGTGATTATGTTAGTATTGGTGAGAATTTAGCTGATTTTACAGAAATTTTGATAGATTCAGCTATGTAGTATTCATAGTGTGCATTCAATTGTTTACACGTATATATGCAGTCTTTGGGGAGGCTCTGTGATCAATTTAGGAACCAAGAAGCATAGAGACAAGTATTTTGATGGCATTGACAATCTCGACTATACCGGTTGCTTTGCCATGACTGAACTCCACCATGGTGAGTGATGACTAATACTCTCTCAGCATCTAATACTCTGTCTCAGTTCATGCTCTGTACTAAGTACTTATCTTTCTTTGTTTCCTCAAGGGTCAAATGTTCAAGGTCTTCAGACCACGGCCACATTTGATCCACTTAAAGACGAGTTTGTAATTGATACACCTCATGATGGAGCTATTAAATGGTGGATTGGAAATGCTGCAGTTCATGGGAAGTTTGCCACTGTTTTTGCCAGGCTTATCCTTCCAACTCATGATTCCAAAGGAGTCTCGGATATGGGTGTTCACGCCTTCATTGTTCCCATAAGGGATATGAAAACACACCAGACTCTCCCTGGTGTTGAGATCCAAGACTGTGGACATAAGGTGGGACTTAATGGAGTGGATAACGGTGCATTGAGATTCCGTTCTGTGAGAATACCTCGCGACAATCTTCTCAATCGTTTTGGAGATGTCTCCCGAGATGGGAAGTATACAAGTAGTTTGCCAACAATCAATAAAAGATTTGGGGCAACACTCGGTGAGCTTGTTGGTGGTAGAGTTGGCCTTGCATATGCATCTGTTGGCGTCCTTAAAATCTCTGCAACGATTGCTATTCGTTATTCGCTTCTAAGACAACAATTCGGTCCTCCAAAGCAACCTGAGGTCAGTATTCTCGATTACCAGTCTCAACAACACAAGCTCATGCCGATGTTAGCCTCCACCTATGCATACCACTTTGCAACTGTATACCTTGTGGAGAAATATTCAGAGATGAAGAAGACTCATGATGAGCAATTGGTTGCTGATGTCCATGCACTCTCTGCTGGGCTCAAATCCTATGTAACGTCTTACACCGCCAAGTCGCTCTCTGTTTGCAGAGAAGCTTGTGGAGGGCATGGTTACGCAGCTGTTAATCGATTTGGAAGCTTGAGAAATGATCATGACATTTTCCAGACATTTGAAGGAGACAACACAGTGCTTCTGCAACAGGTCCTTCACTCTTTTTAGAAACTTTCACTTTCTCTTGAGAACAATCACGCTCATAGTTTTGTTTATTTTTCTTTCAGGTGGCTGCTGATTTATTGAAGCGCTATAAAGAAAAGTTCCAAGGCGGGACGTTGACAGTTACATGGAGCTACTTGAGAGAATCAATGAACACTTATTTGTCTCAGCCAAATCCCGTTACAGCACGTTGGGAAGGTGAAGATCATCTAAGAGATCCGAAATTCCAGTTAGATGCTTTCCGGGTGAGTTAGTGTTTTGTTCTACATAATCAATCTCTATGATTCTCTTTGTCTTCATTGATTACAATTGTTTACTTTACATTTGTCTCCTCAGTATCGAACATCGCGATTGCTACAAAATGTGGCAGCGAGATTGCAGAAGCACTCAAAGACTCTCGGTGGTTTCGGTGCTTGGAACAGATGCTTGAATCATCTCTTGACACTTGCAGAATCTCACATTGAAACAGTCATTCTCGCCAAGTTCATCGAAGCTGTTAAAAAGTAAGGATCACACCAAAACCTTTCCTTACAAACTTCAGAAATCAAGTTTGTAAATCTCTTATTACAAATCTGTTACTTTCTTCAGCTGTCCGGAACCGAGTGCAAGAGCTGCTCTGAAACTAGCATGTGATCTTTACGCATTGGACCGAATTTGGAAAGATATAGGAACGTACCGTAACGTGGATTATGTGGCGCCTAACAAAGCTAAGGTTTGTTTTGTTGTATGATATTAATCCACAAGTGACTTGTTTCTCGATTAAAATGGTTCTAAACAAAAATCTTGTTCTTGTTTGCAGGCAATTCATAAACTGACAGAGTATTTGTGTTTCCAAGTAAGGAACGTTGCAAAGGAATTAGTGGATGCGTTCGAGCTACCTGATCATGTTACTCGAGCACCAATTGCGATGCAGTCCGATGCTTATTCACAGTACACTCAAGTAGTTGGATTCTAAAAAAGTGAGACAATGATCTTTTGATTCCAAGCAAAGAAGGCAAACAATTTACACGGGGTAGAAAAGATCCGCAGCTCTTTGTATGTGTCTTTGCAATTGTTTTTGTTGTTTCCACTGTAGAACACAACCACAAAAAACAAAAGTAATAATATTGTCAGAAAAGCATTTTTTTTATGAATTTGGGATAATATTTGTGATAAGCACATAGACAGAAACCTAGCGTACTACTTTATGAAATCGATGATTTGATGATTTACATAAGCACATAGTTCATATCAACCAAAGATATCGATGATTTACACCGACTTTGATATAAAAAGGCGTGGGTAAAACGTGGATGGAGGTGTGTAAATTGCAGAGGTCATATGATCCCTCAAATCCCTCACATACATCCAAAGCTCCAGAAGTGTCATCAATCAAAACCATCCTTTTAAGATCAGAAAATTTTCAACCTGACATCATTTTGCTCTTTTAAATAAATGTCAAATTGTGTCGGATGACATTCCTAATGATGTAAAAAAGTTTTATCACTAGCGGAATTTTAGGTTACAACCCAATTGTTAATTCCCCAAGGTAACTCTTGCCATATGAACACATTATATTTTATTTTGAGCCGAAACCAAAACATTACTTTATTTCATTTTGCTTTCTTAGGACATGCAATTTTAGTTCAGACACAGGACGAGCAGATCTCGACACGTCCCTCTCCCAACATGCACACCTCTTCCCTTCTTTTAATTAATTCAAAATATCAAAACACAAGATCATGAACCATCCATGTAACTTAACCGCCAATAAAGTCAAAATTTCAATCATGTATATAAGATGAATTCGAGCAATCGCAAGGGATCATTTGTTTTTACAAATCATATATAAATATATAGATAATTATAGTACTGAAAAACTATACACTACAAAAAAAAATGGTGGAGGTCCAAGATTTAGAACCACTTAGTCCAATTCAAGACGAAGATGACGATGATTTCGTCGAAGAAGGCGAGGACGAATTTGACCGTTTTGGTGAAGATATCAGCTACGACGATCTCAAGAAACGCATGTGGAAAGATCGAAACCTCATGTGTAAGCTCAAACAGCAAAAAAGAGATAATCATAACTCCGTCATCTCTTCGCCGTCATCTTCCACGTCAGCATCCTCCTCCTCCTCCTCTGCTATCGTGCGCCGAGCAGAAGCTTCACGCCGCAAGAAAATGGCTCGTTCTCAAGATTCGGTGTTGAAGTACATGATGAAGATTATGGAAGTTTGTAAAGCTCAAGGTTTCGTTTACGGAATCGTACCGGAGAAAGGTAAACCGGTAACTGGTTCATCGGACAGTTTAAGACGTTGGTGGAAAGAAAACGTTCAATTCGATCAAACCGCTCCAAACGCTGTTTCTGATTATTTGACATTAGCGGCCGCGCAGTTAATCTCGTCAAACGAGTCTCTAGATCCGAATTCGTATATCCACATGCTTCACGAGCTACAAGACACGACGTTAGGCTCGTTGTTATCAGCTTTGATGCAACATTGCGTGCCCCCGCAACGGCGGTTTCCATTAGAAAAAGGTTTGGCTCCACCGTGGTGGCCGAACGGGACGGAGTTATGGTGGGGAGAGCAAGGAGCAGCGGCGTTTGAGCACGGTCCCCCACCGTATCGGAAACCGCACGATCTTAGAAAAGCTTGGAAAGTGAGTGTCTTAGCGGCTGTGATTAAACACATGTCGCCCAATTTGGAGAGAGTGAGACGGCTCGCCAGACAGTCCAAGTGTTTGCAAGATAAGATGATGGCGAAAGAGACTGATACTTGGTCTCGTGTGTTGAACCAAGAAGAAGCTCGTCTCAATCGCCTCAAGATCTCAGATGGCGAGGACGAGGATCCAGATCAAGAACCGGCAAGATTCACTTCTTTTGATCAAGAATCCTCACTAAATACCTGTTTTCTTGTAGCGCAAGATCAAGAACTGGCGGGATCAATGAGGAAAGACAAAAGGGTTGATCAAGAATCTTCCCAGGACGACTGTTTTCTTGCAGTGCAAGATCAAGAACGGAGGAAAGAAAAAAGGGCTGATCAAGAGTGGTCGCCAAATGCTTGTTTTCTTGTCGATCAAGAACCGTTCGGTAACAAGAGAAAAGGTGAGTTTGTGGAACAAGAGGCAATGTTATCTAAGGTATACACTTGCCAAAACGTGAGTTGTCCTTCGAGTGATGTGAGTTTAGGATTCGTGGACAAAAACTTGAGGACAGGTCACGAGATCGAGTGTCTCTACGGAAATCAAGAACCAATGAACCATAGTAGCGGTGGCTCTGACGGGTTTGTTAGGTCGATGACTACGAGTGACGATGATTACAGCGCGAGTTCGAGAGCAGAGGACACAAGAGAATATCATTATCAAGATGGAAACTGGCTAGACTATCTCTGGTTCGAGAGGTTACATGACTTAAATTGTTCTGATCAAGGATTTGAAGATCACACAAACACAGTAGATTTGAACCAATTACCAGATCATTCTGATTCGAAACAGACCATGAACGAGGAAGTTTTCTCGTTATGGGACATGGGTTGTGAAGACAAAGATATTTATATGTCTCAAGATTGAAATCATCTCAACTTTGGAATATATATATTCTCTAGTTATAATGTATTAAAAAGAGAATTAAGAGAAGAAACAGAGAAAATTTTGTTGTTGTTTGTTGATCATCCAAAACTATACAATCAAAGAAATAAATCTTTTTTTTTTCTTGTCATCTTTTTCAAAAAGAATTGTAACAATCTTAGTCATAAAAACTATGCCTTTGTGGAATGCAATCTTCAACCAATCTTGAAGCCGCACACGAATAACCTTTCCTGAATCTACCTTTGTTCAGACTCTTCACATCAACTTCTACTGCAAAGATCGCGCAAACCGGTCTATGATCCGAAAACCGCGATTCGCCACGAATATATGAAAGCTGTTCTATACCTTCACCTTTCCACAGAATCCGATCACACCTGCAAACGTTCCAAATTCAAACCACGCACAAAAACAGATATCTTAACAAATCAAAAGAACCACAAAAAGACATGGTTTGTGTTTAGGATTAGAAGTTTAGAACTTTGGATAGTACCAAGCAGGAGTACGGCGTTTTTTCTTAGACTTGGTCATTTCACCGGCGTAAGCATCTGAGTTCTGAGAGTACTTATAGGTTGGTGCAAAAAATATTTGACCTTCTTGAAATCCTGAGAAGACTCTTCCTGCTCCTCTTTCCATGTTTAGCTGGATCATTTCAAGATCAGAGAAGTGTTAGTAAAGCGGGAAAATAATTAAGAATTCAAAAGACTACAAGAACATTTTTATAGAACAAAACCTGGTCTCTCTCAAGAAGAGTGTCCCAATCATTGTCTTCTAGTAATACTCTTGTCTCTTCATAGGTTAAAGCAACTCTGTAGTTCAAATCTCCAAGCCAAAGTACTCGGCTACAATTTCCAAAACATACTCTCTTAGCAGGGTTTTAGTAGCTTGTACAGAAAGAAAATGATAATGACTTCAAGGAAACATACTCATGATCAACGATTCTCTCGGGTGCACGACAATTAGGGCTCTTAGTAAGTTTAGGGAATTGAGTATGTTTCAGAATCTCAGCTACATCTGCGTTTCTTCTCAGCTCATCACCTTCTTTCTCACCAGAGGCCAAATGGCTACACACAAAGCAAAAGCTCGTTTGGTGCAATGACATGCTTATAGCAATACATCCCTGAGAAAATAAAACACAAACATTCAGATTCTCTTGCTTATGTCAGAATCTTTGATATATATTAGGTAAAAAGTTGTTTTACCTTGTTCCCTAAGCGACCCATGATTCCTCTTCCAACAGAATCAAGTCTAAGATGAGATATATGTGGAATCAACTCTTTTCTAGCCCAAACAGACAAAAACAAACCAACCATTTGTTTACTCGCAATCAATCGATAACTCATTTGCCCTGGCATCTTCCTAGTCGGAGGAACATCATCAAACAAGAAATTCTCATGAACCCTAAAGTTCTCAGCCTCCACATTGTTAATATTATCTGTCATAGGATCACTAAACTTTTTCGATCTCCTAGCTTCCCAAGCAACCGAGGTATCGATAACCGGACAATTACAAGTCTTCAAAAGACTGGAATCAACTCGAAAGTTTCTGCTCAAGACTTTAAGATTGGGTCTTTGGAAGAAACTTAGACTACTTGGTGTTCTTGATTCTTCACTAACACCACAACTAGTACTACAAGCAGTTGTTCTTGAAGCAGAGAATGCTGCATTAGAATAAACAGAGTCTTGTCTAGGTTTGTTCAAAGCTTGGCTTATTAAAGCTAACCATTTAGCTGCAGGCTCGTTATCTTCAACCACTAAAACGTTTCCTGCACTTAGAGGAACAATCTCTTGAAACCTGATATAATACAACCAACAAAATGAAAAATCAATACAAGAAACGTAATAATGATTGAAACTTTATCAAGAACCATGAACCTAATTATTTTCACTCAAATCAATATCATACCCACAGATATATAAATCTGCTGTGCCTTCAACGAGTAAGAAGTCTTCTAGGTTAAGATCATTGTTTGGTGTTCTACCTCCTACGTTCCACGTAGCTAGAAACACCCTGAGAGATATTCCAAAAACAGAGAGTTTGAATCTGAAACCCAAAATTTTTTTAAAAAATAACAGAGAGAGACAGAGATTGAATATGAAACCTGAGTTCACGAATCTCTGTTGTAGGAGCCATAGGCCTATCGAAACTCGACAGATTCAAGCCTTCAATTCCAGGACTTGACTTTCTCTCTAACAAAATTTACCAGGAAATACAAATCAACACTTTACATTGCTTAGCAATCAAACATAGGATCAAGAAAACCCTAAATTTGATTATAAGACCTAACGAAGAGACGAGTCCATATCCAAAAAAATAAAAAAAAATCTTTGACAATGTAGTACGATTTTAACATCGCTTTCGTAATCATGTGAAAAATGTCAAGATTTTCCTGGTAGGTTACCCAAAAAAAATCAAATTATTCCTAACCACACATTGAAAAAAAAAGGAAAAGAATCAAAATTACCAGAAACAGTTTTCCAAATCATTGGAGAAGTGTTGTCAAGAACCGATTTCCTACGTGAAGCCATTGGTCGCTCCAAATCTATCAAAGGAGGCATGATCCAAAAAAATATATGATTTTGGTTTTCTTGTGATATACGTAAAATCGGGTTGAAGGAGAGATTTATTACCATTATTGTTGTCGTGTTGGTCATCGTTAACTTCTCTGTAGTTCATATTATTATTAGATGCATCTTCTTCTTCTCCTTCTTTACCACATCGTTTTGATCCGAAGATCTTAGGAAGAATCGACTATAACAAGAAAAAGTTGTAAAATTTAATTAATTTGAGAATTTTAATGGGTTTCACGTCGTGACATTTTCTAAGAGAGAATCAAAATATTTGTTTTAAAAAGAATAATAACAATAATTGAACAAAGGATTGAGAGGGGAGAGAGAGAACCTTCTTCTTCTTCTCGCTTCGGAGGCTGTTCTCTGAGTCGCTATCTTTATTGGAACTCATTCATCAAAATCTTCTAAACAAAACAATTAACTAAAAGATTACAAATGCATTAATCTCTGTGTTAATATAGAGATTTTGGAAAATCGTGCAGAGAAGGACATTTTCTTTATTTTTATTTTCATTTTTGCTTTCCTAGGGTTTGATTTTTCCACGACTATTTGATTTAAGTATGTATTGACACGAGCAAATTTTCTTTTATTGTAAGGGGATGTTAATGATTCATTTATATATATATTTATGTATGAAAAGTCATTAAACGAATTCATTATAATACAAAAAAAAAAAAGAAGAGTTAAAAAAACGAATTTTCTAAGAGGGTTTGAGAAGATCAGATTTTGGCGCCAGCTCCTTCGGAGATCTTAATAACAGAACATACTCAGATTATTATATAATTCGTGTTAGAAAGTTACAGTTAACAAAATATGAAATCTTGTGTTGTTTTGTTGGATCGTTAAATTTTATACTTCTTTAAGAAAACCATTAGATCAAGCAAGAGGGATAAACTACCCCAAAAGTTAGCTACATACATTTTGATACTAAAGGTTAACCATATACTCAATTATATAAGCCAGATTTTGCATTGATTAATATTTAATTACAATATGTTTAGTTTACAATTATTATGAAGAACTGATCACTAATGTAATTACCTTGTATGCAATCATTAATTTTGAATATCTGATTTTGTTTAAAATTTGTAAATGTTTTTAATTACTAAGTAACAAAAGCTTTCTCCTCTAGAAAGATTTTAATCAGATAAAAAAGTAATACATGGGGTCAGATTTTAAAATCGACAGATTCCCAATATGAGTTAGAGGGCTGCATAAAATACGGATAAATTTTGCTTGAATTTAGATGTCTATGTTTTTTGGATAAAGGTAGAATTAATTTAGATATGTTATAGTTTTCACCATCTTTTATAACCTAAAATTTGATGAGAGGAGATACTCACATACCACAGCGTTAGCTAGCTAGGAAGGTCTCATACCATTATATAAATCTAGACTCATCAGCCACGCGCGATAACCGAGATCTATTGTACCAAGACCAAGAGAACGGGTGAAAATATATAATATGAAGTACTTATGTTGAGTTGTTGACGATAATATGATTTTGAATCTCTATTACTCAAATCATATAAAATGAGAAACAGACAAAAAAAAAATGAAGAAGCTGCTAAAACATAAAAATATCGTTGTTTGGACAACTTATATCTTTCTTTTTTTAAGCATTGGTTTACTGAAACATCCCTTTAGCCGCCTTCCTGCGAAAACATTGCCACTAGAAGGCCACACATTACATTACCAAGCTAGTAAAGCAAATACATTAGACATAAACATTATTATACATACCGAGGTGGCTTGTGGTGGCATTTGATCTACTCCGACGTGGCACGAATGAAGGCACTTTACTTCACAAGATGATTCACTCATTGCCGGCGATGGCATCATCGTCAATGTCATCATCATCAGTGATGATTCATCACTATTCATCATCACCAACATACACTTCTTTTTCCATCTTGTTGTGTGTTTGTGTCTGTGTGGTATGTAATTCGTGTGTTGATTTACTTTACTGACTATTATATCAACCTCTACTGATAGCTGTTAACCTTCTCTTCACTATATTGGAACCATATCGTTCTTTACTTTGACTATGTAAATGTTACATAGTCAATAATCTCTTACTAAGGTCAACGGTAATCAGGTTTGTTCTAATCTACTATTAGGGTAGACCAATAAAGTATATTCTGGATTTATTTCTTATTATTTTACCATTTGACCCTGTGAAAAAATAATTGTGTTACGATGAGCCGATATAACTAACAAATGGGCCGAATGTGGGCTTAACCATGACAGCTAAGACAATTCTTTACAGGCTTTCCTACTTCAGTTCTCTTTCTCTGACACCTCGACTTCTTATTAGGCATGTCAATTAGGGCTAAAGCCCACGGACTAGTTTGGCCCGGCCCTGAAAAACATCGGGCTCGGGGTTAAATATATATGTCCGGAAAAAACCGGACCTTTTGGGCTAAGCCCATTCGGGCTAAAGGGTTTTTTGGGCTTAGCCCGGTCGGGCTCGGGCCGGCCCGAAAAGCCTTTATACAAATATATTTTGAATTTTTTGAATATTTTAGTTTGATTAATAGATTTGATTAATGATACAGTTTTCATATTTACTTACTAATCTTACTTATTACTTTTAAAATATTTATACAAAGCTAAAACTAAATATATATATAAGTATCATGATTTTGAAATCATCAAAATATCTATTAAATTTTGACTCTATCTTATACTTTAAAGTATTTTAGTTCAATGTTTTATTGGATTAAAGTGTAAATAATTTATTTGGCTTTTATTTTTTTCTCTTAAATTAAGTTAGTTTTATTGAATATTGATAAGTTATTTAAAATTTGATGCATTATTTTTATAGTAGACCTTTAAATATAGTTTTTAAAAAACTATTATGAACTTAGAAATTATTTTTTTTATCGGTAAATAAAGTCCCAAAAAGCCCGAAAAGCCCTGTAGCCCTGTTAGGGCTGGGCCAGACTTTGAAATATAGGCTCGAAAATTTTTCGGGCTGGACCGGGCCGGGCTCACATATATGAGGGCTTTATGGATTTCGGACCGGGCCGGGCCGGGCTAACCCGATTGACATGCCTACTTCTTATGAGTTTTTTTTTTTCTCTTTCTTTGTTTTTATTTTATGATATCATCAAATACGTTCTCCCTGAAAAAGAAAAATTCAAATTTTAACAGCTAACTAAATTCATGACTAAGAATATGCTGTAACTTTGCCACGAAGGTAAAGTAAACAACTAACCACTAGCGATTAATAAATAACAAAATGAATAGCTTTGGGCTAAAGGTTCTTCAGGCTGAAGAAAGCAAAACTTTAATCAACTCTTATCAAATTCCTTATTTCGGATAAGAACACACATATAAAAAAAAAAAAAAAAAAAAAAAAAAACATTCGAAACAGTCTGTGATCATGTCTCCGAAACAGTCGAGAGATATCTTTATTCCATGTTTTTTTTTTTCTTCTTCTATTAACTTCTCCGTAGCAAGGGGAGAAAGGGTATATTTTCCAATAAATATGTATAGAGAGCTTCCTTATGATTTACAAATAATATATATATGAACTTTGTTACTTCTTTATCTCTGAATCAGCAAGGATGGTGTAAAATCAGCCGATGATGATGGTTACTTGAGAAGCCGGAGAGTCTCCGGTTGTTTGCTCCCGAAGCTATTTTCCGGCGACATTGCTCGTTCATCCTCTGTTCCAAGAACTTTCTTCATCTCCCTCATCTGTAAGAAGTTTCCATACATTTCTTTTTAACAGATGCTTAATATCTCCACTACAAAATCTATGTATATTCATATATGTAGTATGTATATTAAGAAATACAGTATAAACTTTAAGAGCATGCCTGCTTTTCTTTTGTTGTTGCCACTTTAAAAATCTAGTTATGGGTTTTAGTACTTAAAACCTGTAAGAAGCTTTTCTCGACATGTTCTTTCTAAAGCATTTGTTAACTGTTAACACAAGAGATTTAGATTTCGAGAAGCATGTTTTCTTTTAGATATAAAAATATCAATCAAAGTCAAACTTTCATACGTATGTAGTACATGCAAGTGCATGTTTTATCTCTCTATCCAATGATCCTTATATTGTGTGTAAAGTGATTACTTAATTAGCTTCTAGAAACATAAAGAGGTTGTGTCTTTGTTACCTGTCTAGCGAGAACCTGGTTTTCTTCTTCCAGCAACTTCTCCTGTCAGGACAAGATCATTAGGTCATTAGTACCTAACGAATTCTAAAAAACATCCTCATCGCAGTTTGGTGAGTTCACCGAGGGAGAATTTGATCAAAATTTTCACGACATCTTTTTTACTAACTTTTCATTAGAGTTTTACTTTAATGAAACCACACAAATAAATCAATAACAAATTCATATATCTAGAGAGCTAAACTTGGTTTAGTGTTCTGCATACTCTCGAGGTTAAAAGGATTCAAGAATCAGCATAGCCTACAATGGGGCGGACAGCGATTAAAACCTACAGCACTTACCTTATCCTGAAGGGTCTTCACATGTTCCATTATTAGCTCTGTCTGCAACAAGACATCGAGGATTGTGTCAATTGGTAAACATGATCCAAATACTGTTTTGGGAAAACGAAGTAGACAAAAGCAATCACTTATAGTAGCAGCATAATATACCTTCCTAGCTCTGGTTACAGACAGAGCTTTCTTGAGCTGCTCTTCTATGGAAATTAGAGATTCTACACTTACATTATCACTTTTCACTTCTTCAAGCTTGCTGCATATATATTCATAGATTAACAAAATAAAAGAAAAGGGAAACTTTTTTTTACTAGAGGAAGATGATGGAGAAAAGGGGTCTTAGTGCTAACCATTGAATTATTTCTAGTAACTCCTTGTTTGAAATATGATCCTGAGTTTTTTCTGCAAGATCCTGCCATGAAAGAAACATTGTAAAATTCTTGTGTTTCCAAGAGACACAATGCTTCTGCTAACACTCGAGAAATGAATTTGGTATACGACAAGTTTTTGATGCATCACCGGCAGTGAAGAACGAAGGACCTCTGTGGCGATCTCTCCCCCACAATGTTAAGACACTACACAAAGTATCCACTTAAAAACCATCTCAATCAACGACACGAGCTAAGCTTCAAATTCTCATCTCAATTATATATGTTTCGACAGATTTGAGAGAATGAGTGCATGCATGGTGCTTTGGACTGATTTGAGAGCAGTGACCAGTGAGTGTATATATGGATGACAAGATAAGATTCTAAGCCTAGAGAACAACCTTGTAAAATGTCTAGTGCAAGTACCTCTATACGCTAATCTTTCTCTACAATGATAAGGTACTACATAAAGTATCCACATAACAACCATCTCAGTTACTGTACCTATGCCTGTGAGGACCAGATCATATGCAAGGTTTTGAGAAAAACTTACCAATGTTGTATGGTCATCAGCATTTTGTATTTCATAACGACTAAGGGTCTTGGCCAGGCTGGAGAGAGATCAAGAAAGAAACAAAAAGGAAATTAGATATAAACTATTTCAAAACTACAAAACAAATATCCTTGAGACTTCTATAGAGAAATAAATTTTCTATATATATACATAGAAACTATATATAATGTCAATTTTAGTTTTAGCATCAATATGTGTTATTGTACTGAGCTAATCACAGTTTTAGTAACCTTACTCAAGCTTCTATATAATAAAATGGTGTGTCTGGCTAAAATAAAAACACAAGGTTTGTTATGACATATATATATATATATATATACATATATATCTTTTGTTTCTTTCTAACTATATGTTCACATTATATGATATAGACTTCAGTTTAATTTTCCAGTACACAATTTTCTCTTTCATTTTAATGTCAATGCATATACATGGTAAATTTACTACTTAAAACGTAAATCTAAAACTCAAATGCTCTACTTTCTAACTTTGCAATAACAACTCTAATCAACTTTGCAGCCTCTCAATATTTTTTGACTTTAAAAGTTTTGGATATATGTACAAGAGGAGAAACCAATTCCTATGAGTATTTATTTACTCACTACTTTCTTATCATTATCAAAGCTAAATCAATGATCTAATTCTTATTATATTTTCAAACTAACAGTAGTCGAGGTTAGCATAACTAAATGGCTAATTGAGATATTCACCCTAAATATGAAATCTTTGAACATTAATGTTTGTGTAAGTGGAAAATCTCTAAAAGGTGATGGAAACTGACAATTTGTATATGAAAAGCTAGAACTACCCTCCAACACCCACATAGTACCAAACTAGACTGTTGAAAACAAAACATAAAAAAAACGAAATATTACTTAAACAATAAGCAAGAAAACGGGTCTAGTGTTTCAGGGAAGGTTACAAATTGATAGGAACGAGCCCATTGAAGCCCAGAAAGACACGCCACAAAAGCTAAATTATGCATGATGGCGCCTCTAGGTCTTATAAAGAGCATTATAGTTTGGTCTACTCCTAGCAAATGTGATTTTTGAGGAATACCTACATTCTTAACACAAATTCAATCCAACTTTGTGTTGTTCATAATCTATAGCAAGATTTAAACTAATATAGTGAGTTTGATATACTTGAACTTCATGTTGTTAACACTATGTAATGAGTAAAACACATGACAATCACAATCTCAAGTGACAACACATTTGTATAGTGCCACTGAGTTAAGGTATATAAGAGGAGCTACTAAAGAAACTTAGCGAAAAAATAAAGTTTTAACTATTGTGAATCTTGAACCAAAAACAAACGAAGTTCCATTACTTCTATCTACAATTTGTTGGCACTTGCCTATTTAACATTTATTCTTACATGATCAAGCATTAGTAGAGTTACTATGAAGACAATGCCAAGAACATTTATACTTAGATATTGAGGCTACATCCGCGGCCCCATTTCTATAAGGTCTCAGTTCGGTTCATTGTAGATCACATTATAGAGGGAAAACAACAAGGTAACATGTACTGAACGAAATAATGGATGTAGAGACTCAGTCTCTTTGGCCAATGAGACCCAATCCAAAAAGTAAGATGCATTTCACAGAAAAAAAACAACTCTAGAAGAGGAAGAAAGAGCTACTCAGTAATGTACACATGCACCTTGCAAGGAGGGACACAAAAATTACAGTTAAAGATGGAGAAAAAATTGATGAAATGGAGTTATAGCCTCGTGGGTTGTACTAGTGGCAGCGCCATATTACAATTCATGTTCAAATCTAGGAGTGGACGGGTGTGATTTATCGATGACTAATAAGAAAGACGAACATGGCTACTCTCGATCAAAGGAATAATATAATGAAGCATCCCTTAAACTATGAATTAGAGTCTTCTTTATGAGTTATCCAAGAAACTACATTTGACAATCAAAAGTCAATCAAAAGAGAAAGTAATAAATCACCAAGAATACACTTGTAAACTAACCAAAAGTTTTCAAAAACAAGTGGCACTCGTTTCCACTAGATTCTTGAACCATATAGCATTACCCCCAAGTTATATTTCTCTCAAATAATCCACCAGGAGGTGCATTGAATCAAGTAAAGAGGATATATATATATATATATATATATATATATATATAATACGACTAACTAGTACTACTAAATAAACTAA